>NC_089235.1:1839166-2160000 GCF_963924675.1 Phocoena phocoena
ACCACTGGTTTCCTTTGGGGGCATTTTAGCTTCCAAGCCGTGGATTTTAAAACAAATTGATTTAGAATAAAGCACAGACATTTAAAAATATAACCCATGCTGTGACCAACTTTTGTTTTATTATTTCTAAACAGTGTAGTTTTCTTGGATTGGAGGGAGGTCAAATGTAAATTATTTCCTATAACATTCAATGAACGACTTGAGCAATAAACTTTTCCCTAATGTCTTAAACCTTAATGTGTAACTTATCTTGCTAAATTACTGTGCTTTGTTCCTTTTTTTTTTTCTTCAAAACTGTCACTAAATTCCAAGGGAAGTAAATTGAAGAGCTGATACTTTGTAATAGGACAAGGTTGCCATGCTAACTGTTGTACAACTTTAAGAATTTCTGTGTAGCTGATTTCATTAATGGAATGGCAAATTTCCCACACAATAAATGCCATTAGAAATTTTGGCTGGGGGACTCTCAGGAAAGGTGAGTTGCTTTGATAATGTTACATTCTTAAGCAGTAAAACTTAGTAAAAGACTGAATGTTTGTAATTGAAGGAAACTGTGTAAACACTTAAACTATGGTATAAGTGGAGAAAATGCTGATGTTTTCCTAAATGACACTCCTCGCCTCCCACTTGTCTGTGAATGTTGTCAGGATCTAGACGTTGAATCAAAGAGGAAACAGTGGTGATTGTTTTGTTCCACTTTTTTTTCAAATGGATCAACCCTGATTTTAATGTTTCATTTATTCCTTCAAAGCATCTTTCCACTCCTGTTCTTGAAAACCTTTCTTCAGTTTCCTTTATCAGATAGAACGGGAATTTAGCTTTACATGGACTGTAGTTCATTTACCTTTTTTTTCTTTTTAATTTAAAGATAAATCTCTACAAAAAGTA
Source organism: Phocoena phocoena (assembly GCF_963924675.1). Lineage (NCBI taxonomy): Eukaryota > Metazoa > Chordata > Mammalia > Artiodactyla > Phocoenidae > Phocoena > Phocoena phocoena. The sequence goes on from NC_089235.1 coordinate 1,840,055, forward strand.
CTTTTTGCATCTCTGTTAACTGGCCCAATAGTACAGTATTTTAAAATCTTGTGAAGTCTTGAAGTAGGCAGAGTTAGCTTGTTTCTTAAAACAAACGCAGCACAAAATTATTGTTGAAATATTAAAGAGCATTTCATAAAAGTTGCAGTTTCAACCTGTATAGAGTGATGGGGTCAAGGGTCATACACTGGGAGGCTTATAAACAATGGAAATTTGCTTCTCATAGTTCTGGAGGCTGGAAGTCCAAGACCAGGATGCCAGCATGATCAGAGTCTGGAGAAGACCCTCTTCACAGTTTCAGACAGCTAGCTTCTCACTGTGTCCTCACATGGCAGAATGGGCCAGGGATGTCTCAGGCCCCTTTTATAAGGACACTAATCCCATTCATGGGGGCTCCTCCCTCATGATCTCATCACATCCTAATGCCATCACACTGGGCAGTAGGATTTCAACATATGAATTTTGAGGGGAAACAGACATTCAGAACGTGGCAGATCCCCCCAAAATCTAAGTAAAATTCTGATCCTCGATTAAATCAGCTGTGGTTAAGCTGGATGCATTACATGGAGCAGATCATTGGCACTGTGCATAATTAATGACTTTTAACAATTTTCTGCATAGAAGCTTTCATCAGAACAGGGTTTTGGGTACGGTGTATACTCAAAACAGCCCAAATTAAATGATAAAAACACCTGCACATTAGAAATGGATAAGAAAAGACTTCTATAACACATTGGGGATTAAAATTCAAGGTTAGCCCCAAATTTCTACCTGAAATAATTCCATTTGGCCTTAGTTGATATTGGTAAATAAGGAATGTGGAAATTTTTTCTCCTACTACACCTGTCTAATATACCTCCTACCATGCCCCCTTACAGCATGCAATCCATAGCCGGAACAGGATGTGAACAGCCCTAAAACTTGTACATACAGTACCTGTACTCATGGAGTTACCTAGTATAGATTTCCAAATGTTTAAGGAGGAGAACTTTCTTTTTGTAATTTCTTTTTTTAAAGATTTATTATTTATTTATTTTTGGCTTCACTGGGTCTTAGTTGCAGCCCGTGGGATCTTTCACTGCGATGCACGGGCTTTTCATTGTGGTGCATGGGCTTCTCTCTAGTTGTGGCACACAGGCTCTAGAGCGTGTGGGCTCTGTAGTTGTGGTGCACGGGCTTAGTTGCCCCACAGCATGTGGGATCTTAGTTCCCTGACCAGGGATCATACCCACATCCCCTGCACTGTAAGGCAGATTCTTTACCGCTGGACCACCAGGGAAGTCCCTAAGGAGGAGAACTTTCAAATGCCATTATTGGAATGGTTTTCAAACTATGAATGTAAGAAAATAAGGAATTTTCAGAAATGGTGTCATGTTGTAGTATAGATCAGGGCATGTAGGTGGAAGAGGCAAGCGAGCTGAAAGGAGGAAGGACAACAATGACCCTACACTCAGCATCAGCAAACCCACCACAGCATCTTGACTTTTAGTGATTTTACCTGTTAGGATTTGACATACTCCAATTCTGAAACTAATTGCAGTGTGTTTTTTCCACACCACCAAGCAATTCTCCAGCTCTCAGTGGGCACTGACCGGGTATCCCACGAATTTACTTCAATTCTGACACTGTCTACCTGGAGAGTGACAGATCCCACAGGCAGAGGGCTCAGCTCCACAAGACGCCCCACTTCAGACGCTGATCGCAAGTGCAGGTTGTCACCTGTGCCTCTGACCAACCCCCTCCTTGGATTAAACTAATTTGCTAGAACTGCTCACAGGACTCAGGAAACCGGTTTACATACCAGGTTACCTGTTTATTGTAAAAGGGTGTAACTCAGGAACACCCAGATGGAAGAGATGCACAGGGCAAAGAAGTAGGTTGGGGCACGGAACTTCCATGCTGTCTGGGCATCACACTCTCCCAGAATCACCACCACCGGTTCATTGACCTGGTCCTCTGAACCTTGTCCTTCAGAATGTTTATGGAGGTTTAATTACATAAGCCTGATTGTTAAATAACTGGCCATTGGTGATTGACCTCCCGGGAGGTCAGTGGGGTGGGACTGGAAATTCCAACCATCTAGTCACATGGTCAATTCCCCTGGCAACCAGTCCCATCCTCAGGTGCTGTCCAAAAGTGATCCATTAACATAAACTCCGGTGTGGTTGAGGGGGTTTATTATGAATATCGAGACACCTTTATTGCTCTTATCACTTAAGAATTTACAAGGGTTTTAGGAGCTCTGAGCCAGAAAAGGGGGCAAAGATCAAATATATATTTCTTATTATAAATCATAATATCACAACATATTTTTTGGAGGGAGAGAGTTTTTACTTCAAATATAGCTTGAAAGCCAACATTTTATTACATGGGATTTTTTTACACAGATTTCCACAATACTAGGTTTGAAGCATGTTAACTTTTAGCATTACTTGAGGTGCATAATAGTAAAGGAAAACTTGATGGGTAAAAGTCCTAAGTGCACACAGAGAGCCTTAGAAAACTAGTTAACTGGAAACAAACTCCCACATGTTTGCACTGACCAATGGGAAGTGTTGGAAGAAACTTTAAATTGGGTTTCATTATACCGCCTGACATCAGAAGAAAGGTGGAATTCTAAATACTATCAGTCCTGATTAAAACACTTTACTGTCCCTGTAGGGTAAAAGTGGATTTCACCTTTAAATAGACCTCTTGAGAACAATTAGGTTTTATGTATTAACTTAACCATTAATTTACAGACGTAATTCAAAATGTAATGCTAGAAATTTATTCTTAGTAAATAAAAACCCCACAGAAATGCTAAAATCAGCCTTTTGTGAATGCCCGCAGTGGTATTTATGTTGTGATTTTTGCATTCGCTTTCTTGGCTAGACCTTAAATACATATAGACACTGGAAACTCGAAAGCAGAGTAATTTCTACAGGAATATGTTATCCATGTGTACATTTTATATGCTCTAAGTCTCTTCCTTTGTGAAGAAAAAACTAGCCATTTTATGTATGCTTACATGTATGTATGTATGCATTTACAATTATTACATCTTTATGGATGAATGTGTGAAGGTCTTTTTCATCCTAAGGTGAGGATAACACTTTTCTGTGGGCTCTGTGTTGAAGAAAGGGCGGTGTTGGTTGACAGATGGGTAAAATGTCAGATGAACCATCATATTCCTATTGAAAACAGCTTTGGTTTCTTACACATGTAAGCGTGCAGGGAGGCTTCTCCTCCCGTACTCTTTTCTGCTCTCTCCCCGTAAAAACACAGGATTCTAGTTCCCCAGGATATTCATCATACCACCTGTAGTTTACTGAATTTTACTACATGCCCTTTTCAGTGCTTTAAATTGTTATGGATGTGTGGATAGAGATATAGAGGTATCTACATATATATGTAAGCATATGCATATACAAATAAAAATTATTTTTTCATGGTATACTGTATTTACATGGTATAAATGAGATGTGAAAAAATAAATTCTTTTCTACTGTCCATCTAATATTAGGTATAATTCTCAAGATCATTTTTCTTACTAAGGAACATTATAAAGAGCTGTGCATTGAATTAAGATAATCTAATGAAATAACATTATTTCAAAGTTGAAAAACTGTTAAAGCTTATCTAATATAATCCCCCCATTTTTTAATAGTAATACCCATTTTTCCCCTCTGAACCTAGAGAACACTTCATTGTAATGAGATGAAAGATGACAGGGTTTATGATAGAAAAGTCAGGAGTGCAAGACATTTGAGTGGGTTAGAGGAGAAGTCAAAGATAGTTTATTAGAGATAATAATGGACACTTCTTGATTTCCTTTAGAATCATCCCAGATCTTAAGAAGCGGTAAAGGATACTTTCTTACCTCAAAGCCTTGTAGATCTTTTAACTAGTAGATGTAAGTGCTGGAAAAAAATGTAGTAATTGCCTAGCAATATCACCTCATCATTTAAATATGAATATTGAGGTCCAATAGTAAGATGGTTTGTACTTGGTTTTTGTTTTAAGATGAGAGAATCCAGAGATTGAGAAAGGGAGATATGAATGAAATAAGAGCAATGGAAATGATAGATTGATGAGATTTCAAAAATTCCAGAGTAGAAAAATGCAAAGCCTGATGAAGAGTTTGATTTTGAATTAAACAAGGCCACTCAATATAGTGTAAAACAGAAAATTTAAAAAGAAAAGATGGACGCAGCTCCCTACGTATTTGTTGGATTTGGGGTAAATAGTAAGGATATTATTTTTAGATGGCTTTTTTAAAGGAAAATGGGAAGTAAGGTTATTTTCTGAGAATAAATATGGCCACAGGGTTATAACTTTAAGAAGAATGGAGAAATCGGAAGACACCCCTGCTGAGGACTGGAGACAATATTGATGCAGAAGGATTGGTGGGCAGAGTTTGAGAACCCAGCTGAGTTTGGAAACCATAAAACAATGGTGGCGTCAGCGCGCAGCCCTGTGACTTTTCTCCAGTAGCTTTCAACAGTTCAGGGGTTTTGCACATTTATCCGTCCGAGTTTCCCCCTCACCCAACACAGACGCGCTGTCTGGTCAGTATAAAAGAATACTGTAGCAAAAATGTTTGGGATACCGACAAAAGAGATGCCATCGTCTGTGGTCTGTGCTGGATAAGGAACGTCTCTTGAACGGTCTCTGCTGCTGTGTCCTCAAAGCTCGCGGCTGGGCCTGTGGGCTCAGGCCTCACCTACTGCCTCATCCAGCAGCCCATCACTTTCCTCTGCTCCGTGAACGCCCTTATTCAGCGTCTTCGTAGTAGATGGTGAAGGCGCTCCTGCCCTAGAGTTTCAACGCTTTTCTAGACCTGAATGCCCATTCCTTTAAACTTAAACATTGTCTGAGTTCCGCTGAATCTACAAATTCACTCTGACAGTCAGAGTGTATAACTACAGGGAAAATGTGTCAACTCTAAATTTGAAGAGAAAAAAGGTTTTAGAAATTCAAAAGAGTAACCGAACCCTGGAAAAATATATATTATTCAGCTTAATGTTCAAATTTGCATTCTTTTGTTTTGCCAATTTAGAAAACAAGCCACTTAGCCCTTTTCATTTATTTCATCTTATTTCCCCAAATTTACTCATAAGACTAAATAAAATAGAAGGTTGTAGTTACTATTTACAACAGCTGCTTTATTTCCTCCAAGTGATAAGATTTTTCAAGGGAATCGGAACATGCCAAATTACCCGCAGTGTTAAAAATCTTGGAAATGAGGTTTTTGCTGCTCATTATTCTTGTATAAATGTATCAAGGTGAACTGGTAAAGAGAAGCTGTATGTGTTCTTTTCCCTCCCCGCTATTTGCCGAAACATCCTCAAAAGAAAGAGCTTCGTTCTCATGTCCTTGTCCTCTCCTGTTCCTTCTGTTCTAATTTTATCTACGAGCCTCACATTACACGTCGGAGGGAATGATTTTGTTACTCCAAAGCTTGGAAGTAAGGACATACTTAAAATACAGAATACACTTTCTAAAACAATAAAACCCCTATAAATAAACAGAACGCAGTATTTCTTAAAATACTAACCATCCAAAAAATACAATTATTTGAAGAAATGACCTAATGATAATCAAAATGTTTATTAGAATTTGCCCCCGGAAATGATCTTGATCTACTGTCAGTGCTTTCACTACTCAATACTATGAGTACGGGCATAGTTTGAATAACCATCATTTCTCATAACCCTCAAACTTTTAATATCTAGCACCTTGATATTTATAGGGGACTTAGGAAAGTTTCTTTCTTTCTGGTCTAAATTTGAAGATGGAAGTCAGTATTGCATACTTTATAGACTGGCAATGCTAAAATAGTTTTATTTAATATACTTATTTTATCCACCGTATGTGTAACGAGTGGCACATCTAAAATATAATTAGCCTTTATAATAGTAATATTCTGTGAGCTACTTACTCAGTTTATCACTTGAGAATATAAAATTGAACTTGGATTTACTTGAACCAGGCAAATATGTGAGTCCGTGAAGCTGTTCTCTATATAAGCTAGCACTGTGGAATGAGAACTCTACATGTTTTAAACCTAATTCTATGTATAATATTACATAATGTAACTTATATCATCTCTCTGCCCTATTCAGGGGCATCACCCCAGCAATTCTTCCCTCTGTCTACGGCATCCTCATCTCCATGGTTTATCCTTTATCCCCGTGAGCACATAGACAATTTTTTCCACCAAAAATTTTAACTTTCTTGATTTTCTTGAACGACCACTTTATTCCTCTGCTTCCTGTCTCCAATTCTTTCCCACTCCCGTGTCATTATGAACCCACTCGAGCCATGTGTCTCCCTCACCTCGTTACCGAAACATGCCAGTGTCAACACTGAGATTTGTGTTGTCAAAACCATCGCCAGTTCTTAGTGCTCATCCTGGTGGGTGTCAGTGAGGCAAGTGTTAGCAGACTTGTTACAGTTGCTCGTATCCTCACCTGGAAATATTCTATCCCTCGACTTCCAGAAAAAAGAGGAGTGTAGCTTTCCTCCAGTCTCACTAGTTACTCTTCCTTAGATTTTTGGAGGAGAGGAGTTCCTTCTTTGCTTTTTGATCTTGACATCTTGGAGAGTCCTGGGGGGTCAATCCTTGGACATCTCTTACTTCATCCAGTTTCATGTCTTGAAAAACTACACTAACTGTGAAATTTGCATCTTCACTCAAGATACCGGCCCTAAATCCAGCTTCATATAGATACAGCTCAACCTAGCTCTTTGGATGCCCAAAAAACCATACTAAAATTAAGATGTCCAAACCTTATTTATTTATTTTTTTTTTTGTGGTACGCGGGCCTCTCACTGTTGCGGCCTCTCCCGTTGCGGAGCACAGGCTCCGGACGCGCAGGCTCAGCGGCCATGGCTCACGGGCCCAGCCGCTCCGTGGCATGTGGGATCTTCCCAGACCGGGGCACAAACCCATGTCCCCTGCATCGGCAGGCGGACTCTCAACCACTGCGCCACCAGGGAAGCCCCAAACCTTATTCTTGATGGTTCCTTTCAAAACTTCTCTTTTGCATTTAAAAACATTGTGTCCAGCTTTCCACTTGTTGGAGCCAAAATCTTTCTTCTCTCTTCCATTTTTCATTTACTCCACTGAGAGAGCATCTCTTCTCTCAAAACATATCAGAATCCAACCATGTCACACTACCTCTGCTGTTACTATTTCATCTGCCTGGATTATAATTCTGGCTCCGGACAGGGTTTTTGTCTCTGTCTTTGGCCACCCCTTTCCACTCTGTTCTCAACACAATAACCAGAGTGAACTTATTAAAATAAACTCCAGTCACGGCTGATCAATATCTCTTGGTGACTTTCTACCCAACTCTCCCAATGGCCTGTGATGAGTCTGACTGCTCAGCCTACTGCCTTTGAGCAGAGCTGCAGCCCAGCCCATGACCCCTTCTCCAGAGCCACAGGGGCCTGCTCTTCAAACATGGCCTGTACTGCTGTTCTGTCCACCTGAACACCCTTTCCTCAGATGTTTGCATGGCCCCTCCAGGACTGGCTCCAATGTGCCCTCACAGCCAGGCCTTCTCTGCCTCTTCTCTGAGATGAGCACTTGCCCCCAGTACCGTGCCCCTGCTTCCCAGTCCCATTTTCTGCTTTTTCTCCATAGCACTTGTCATCAGCTGGCGTACTACATACACTAAATCATTTTATTTGCCTCTCCCAGTAGGATATATGCTCCAAAAGAACTAGAGTGATTTTTTTCCCCTGTTTTGTTCCCTGCTGTATCCCCAGTGCCCAGATTAGTTCCTGCCTTAAATACTGTTGAATTGATCAATTAATTGTAGGTGGTGTTAACATCTAATTATTCTTCACTGCAAGGCAAGTGAAACCGTAGCCTCTTATGGCCGGGAGAAAGTCTCCTCGCGCATTTAAACATATCAGAGTCCATTTACTGCTGGCCATAATCACTAGCACTGTGCCGAGCCGTCCAGATGCCCTGTTTTCACATTTCAAGCTCCGAGGTCTGCTTCTGTTCTTGCCTTTTGCCATTTGTGTTGAAGTGATTGATTGCTTAGACCTGGGCTTTTAATATCTACAGCAAAGAGTTTTCAGCCTTTTTCTCACTGCCATTATTCCCAGTTCAGATGTTAAGCCCAGGTGTCATCAACTATATTCCTAAAGCTCTATCAATTCCAATTCTTCCAAGTTTTTAAACAACAGAAATGCTGAAAGAGTTTGTGCGCGCTTGGAACACGCCTGCTTCTTCCTGTTATCCTGGAATGTTCTTCTGTTTCTCATATTGTGTTTTAGCTCTGCACGTCCTTCTTCATCCCTCCAAATGCCTGCTCATCTGTGACATCACGGGTAGCCTTACATTTTTGTGAAAAGAAAGAAGCTTCGGTGTTGAGCCTGACCTGAGCGATGCGAGCCCACAATGCAAATGTCACAGACTCTGTGCTGCTTCTTGTGAGCAGCATCACACATTCGCCTTGGCTCCAGTAAACCAAGCTTTTGCTCTTTCCTGCCCCTGGTGTCACATAAATGTACGAGAGACCAGAGGTTGTGCTTTATAAACATAGAAATAACTGCATCCTGCTAGTTATTTAATGTACTTCATTCCATTCCTGTTAGTCTGCTGTAGATTTGGAAAAGAGGTTATCCTTCGCGGTGGTGGCATACAAATTTGTTTATTTTAGCTGATTGAAAGAGAACTATTTCACCATGTCCGAACTTTTGGCCCTTTGAAAGCATCAGAGCATAGTTGCCAAGTAATACAGTTGTCAAAGTGGTTTTTTTTTTTTTCCTTCATTTTCTTTCCAGACACCTTATCATCTAATTTAGTTGATGCCTCTGGCTCACCATTACTGCTGGCACCAACAGCTCTCAGGCTCTGTGGGCACAAGACAGGCCTCCTTTGGCATGTTCAGAACAGAATGTAAGTGAGAGAGCTGTAAAACCAGGGGAAGGCTCTGGTCTAAATTGTGAACGGATTACAGCTTGTAGAAGGATGGGGACAGCCTCCCTGTCAATGTCGAGAAGCAGCGTCCTGTGCCAAAGCAGGTGGTTTGTTGAAGGTTCAACAGCTGTTTGCAACAGAAGTTACAGTTAACAAAGGCATTTCACAAGTATCAGTTTATTCGATTTATAAACCCCTATGTGAAGAAGGCGAGGACCTGAACCCTGCTGTGTGATAAGAACGCTCAGCTCAGAGGGATTAAGTGCCTGCCAAAGGTGACACAGGCAGTGAAGCCACGCTTCAGGCCAAGAACTGAGGTTTGGCGCTCCTTCCAGCTGGCACCTCATTTCTTGTCATGCTTGTCATGTGTTTGGCACCTCCAGCTCTAGACATCTTATTATATTGAAAAATTCTGTTAACTGAATAACACTCTGGAAACTATGAAGAAACAGAGGTGCAAATTGAAGTGATGAGATTAAATCATTTAGAAAAGTGATGCATCAAAAAATAGATATTTTTTAAAAGATTTTTTTTTGATGTGGACCGTTTTTAAAGTCTTTATTGAATTTGTTACAATATTGCTTCTGTTTTTTTTTTTTTTTTTTTTTTTTGCCGTACGTGGGCCTCTCTCTGCCGTGGCCTCTCCCGTTGCGGAGCACAGGCTCCGGACGCGCAGGCCCAGCGGCCATGACTCACGGGCCCAGCCGCTCCGCGGCACGTGGGATTCTCCCGGACCGGGGCAAGAACCCGCATCCCCCGCACCGGCAGGCGGACTCCCAACCACTGCGCCACCAGGGAAGCCCTGCTTCTGTTTTATGTTTTGGTTTTTTGGCCAAGGGGCATGTGGGATGTTAGCTCCCCAACCAGGGATCGAACCTGCACTCCCTGCATTGGAAGGTGAAGTCTTAACCACTGGACCACCAGCGAAGTCCCCAAAAATAGATATTTTTAAAAAGACCTAACTTCAGATGTTTTTGTCCTCCTCTGAATATAGGAACATAATATCATTACTATTTAGCCCTGAAGACAGTCTACTGCATTTCTTTTTTCCTTTCTTTTTTTTCTTTGTATTGTCTCCTCAACTATTGATAAAATGTGACCTTCTGGAAGACATGGATGATATCCCTTATTTGTCTATATTCCTAATGTTTCATACTTGTGTACAGTGTGACTAAAGCTAAGTTATCGGTGAAATTTATTTTTATTTTTAAGGTTTTCTGTACCCCCTGCCACACATACACAGATCTATAAAAGTTTGTTAATTTGAAATATGATTCAGTGCGAAGATTCCTCTGTTGGTGGTTGGAGTAAAAATGGTCAAAATTTTAGTAAATGTGAAAAGAGTACATCCAACTAAAAACTCTTGGAATTGTTAAAGAAATAGAAAAAATGACTGAAAAGTTTAGTATTGACTCTTTCTCACTAAGGTGATTGGAGTATTTTCAACTAAAAACATACAATATTTTATAATATGAACAGTCATTTAAGTTCAATAAAAAATCGTGAACATAATTTTAATATCTTAGTACAATTTTTCCCTTTGTTTTGTAAATAAATGTTAGAGTATTGGGGGAATGGCTCAGTTTGCTGTGAGCCTTGTTCAGGTTTCAATTCTTAAACTTTTTTAAGAGATTATGTATAATACCTCCTCCAAATTTGGTAGATTTGAGCATTATTTGTCATAATAACAAAATGAAAGTGATCCTATGGCCCAGAAATTCCACAGCCGAGTGTATACCCAAGAGAAATAAAAACATATATTCAGACAAGAACTTGTACAAAACGTTTATAGCAGCATTATTTACAATGACCAAAAGGTGGGAACAAACCAAAAATCCATCAAGAGATTAATGGATAAGCAAACTGTTGATACTCACATAATGGAACACTGAAGAGCCGTAAAGAGGAATGGCGTTCTGATACCTGCTACAACAAGACAAACCTGACGTTGTACTACACGGAAGAAGCTGTTACAAAAGATCGCATATTGTATGATTCCATTTGTATGAAATGCCAGGAATAGGCAAACCTAAAAGACAGAATGTAGATTAGTATTTGCCCCGGGTTAGTGGGATGGGGGGGTGGTGAGTGACTGCTTAATATAGGTACAAAGGTTTCTTTTGGGGTGATGATAATGTTCTAAAACTGGATTGTGGTGATGGTTGCACAAGTGTATGAATATACTAAAACCCACTGCATCGTACACTCTTCAAGGGTGAATTTAATGGTATATCAATTATATCAATAAGGCAGTTATATAAAAAGTGTAATTACACTTTATATTTGTTTATATAAAATAAGCAAAGGGCAAGGAAATAACTTTTTCTCATTACATAAAATATAAATGTTAACTACTGAAGTTTAAATATTAATGCTTTTCCCCCCAAATAATTGCAGTGGTCTCATGGGAAAAACAGACGCTTTAGGAAAATCTTCGTGGAATCTAGCAGCAATTACCATTTTTGCATTAAGTACCCGTACTAAACAATTTCTATTTTATTTAATTTAAAATATAAAATTTGAGTTCAAGGATAAAATAATGCATTTCAAAATTTTGATGTAATTACCTTGGAAAGATTTATTTGCTTTCCTTTAATTAAAAAGCAAGATTATTGTGTAAAATTTATTTTTTCCTTTTAAAAGAAAATTCAATTTAGAAGATGGATGTTTTTATTGCCGAATTGCTTGATATTTTCCTTTTTTTCTGCAAGAGGATCTATCCTTGCATATATTAGAACATTGTGCTCATGCCTCCAGGGGGATAAAAAGGCTTTGGCCATTTTCTTTCTGGAAAATGCCCAAATGAAAATTGCTTGCTCACTGGGCACCATCATTGAGAATTAAGTCATGGGTCCAGGCGTCTCCATCCTATTCCCAGAGCCTGGTCCTGGTCCAGAAAAGTCGTGGGAAGTGAATTTCATCGTGGTTGACACAGGGTTATTGCTCCACATACAAGATTTTGCCAAAGATTCAAAATTATTTAGAACTTTTATTCCTGTTTGATTTTCACGTTTGCAGAAGGGTACACATTACGGTAGTGGTTAGCAGCGTATATATTGGGATCATGTAGTCCTAGGGACATTATTTAAAGTCCTTTAACCTGAATTTCTGGTATTTTATTAGAGTAATATGCATCCGCCATTAATGATTTTGATAATCACCCAAAGCTTTAGCATAACAGTGGAAGTGGTTGTAACAGTGATAATACAGCTGCTTAAATTCTATCCTCCCTTCTGTCCCAAGGATTTATCTCCATTAGATCAACAAACTTCACATGAATTGGGAATTACTAAGCTCCAAAGGATGTTTATTCTGGAATTCCTAGTAAATTTGGAAAACATAGTCACTTTAAATATTTGTAACAAAGGCTGGTGGTTTCCTAAAACTCAGCAGGGTGACAATGGCAAGTCACGGTTACTGAGATCAGGTTAAGGTTTTCGTCGGGATGCAGAGGATCTGTACTGAGTGCAGATCTGCCGTGGATCCTGTGCGTTCCCATCTAACACCCCCGCCTCTTCCCCTTCCCTTGTTAAGCTCCCTTACTGCCCCACCGCGACACAGCCCGTTTCCTTTCAGTGAAGTGGACCCCATCTTGACTGTAGAAAGGAACCAGTGTCTCCGTCCCGCCGTCCCATCCACCGGTAGCACTTCCTGTTGTAGTGATTGGCATGTGACTCGACTCCACGTGGTCCAATACTGTCTGTGTAGGGATGTCAGGAGTCTTTAGAGAAACAAATAAAAAGCTTCCTTAGTCTCCTGAAATAACTTCCAAAAGAAATCCTCCATCCTTAGAAGTAGGTGATGTAAAAGCAAGTAGCCCTTTAGCTACTTGGAGCTAAAAGGGGAGCTGGCATTGGAATGAACTTGCTGTTACAAAGCAGAGGAAATGAACAAAGACTGGAATCTTTGTGATGTTATTGCTCCACTGAATTAAACCACGCATGAAGACTCCCTGCGCATTTACTTGCTGTTTATTTGAGCTAATAAATCCCGTTTATTGCATGAACCAGATTGAATTATATTTAATTTGTTTGTTTTGTTTCTGGCAACAGAAAATATACTGAAATGCCAGGTAGAGTCATATATGTATTTTCTTTTGGATATGAATAATTCAAAAGATATAGCCTAGTAAGTGTCTAAAATCTATTTTTTCATACTGTTAATCATAATTATTACACTTTAAAACAAAAAAGGAAAGTTTACACTCTAAGGGCTAGGGAACAATGAAAATATAGTGTGTGGCTTACATGTTATCATGAGTGTTAAAGAAATAAAAATAAAGTCATTCCAAGGGTGGTAACAATTGACAATATTTAGTAAGAGATCATATATTTTGTCATGATAATTTGTATATATATTACTTTTAATTGAGTGTATTTAATTGAGAGTAAATGCTTTATTATCCTCATTGCCTGTTTGTTATGTGCATGCATATGGCCCACAACATCTTCTGCCCGAAGTAAGTCTTTGCATGTGATGGATTCAGGTGGTTGCATGCAAGAGCCACATTTAATGTATTTGTGGAAGAAGGGTAAATGAAGTTGGCAAAAGATGGATTATTTCCACACACGTGTTAATTCTACCTAAAAAAGTTCTTTTTTTTTAACTTAACAGTTTTTACTGCTTAGACATCTTGAACACACTGGCCTTTTTCTATGGATGTTGCCTGCATGTCATTTTCTGTTTGCCTATCTTCTTGCAGGAAAGTGCTTGTCTTACTGTCTGTCTGTGTTTTAATGGCGTGTGGGAGTTGAGGATGGATTGTTTAATGATCTGTATCGAAATTTGGTCCTGAGGCACACATAAAAAATACTGTCGCTCTTCTGTCCATATCCAGAATCAACACTGGGCAAGGCCTGCAAAAAATGTGTGAACCACAAAAACGCTGGAAAGTGAAGGGTCCTGATAAATATTAATCACTCACATTTGTACAGACGTTAACATTTCAGACAGGTTATGTATCTGTTATTGTCTCATCTTGTTGCAGTGACTCTGAGGTTGGGAAGTCAGGTTATTAAACTTGCTGGGAGGTTAGGCCCTGTTTTACAGTGCAGGTCGTATTATTATTCAGGTATGGGGAGGCTGACAGGTCAGGAGACTATGCCGTGGAGAAGATGGCTTGTAACTCTCCATTCCCAAGAGCGGAGGACACGCCACTCCATGGGGGCCACACGAGGAGGCACCAGGCTCCACCAGGAAACAGCAGGAGAGGGGCAGCAGTGGGCAGGGGTCTCTCTTGGGCTTTCCTGGGAAGGAGGAGGGGAAGCAGGTAAGCAGGCTTAGGACTGGCTGGTTTGAATATTTCAGTGGGCTCTGGGGCAGAAGGGTTGTCCCTAGTTGTCTGGTACCTGGCTCTGGGGTTATTCGGGCAGATGGATGGTGACGTGGAGTGCAAGAGCCACAGAGGAGGTGGTTCGAGTGTGTGCTCAAGATTGGTTTGTTTCAATATGAAAGGTGCACTCACAGGTGAGGGGTGAGGTGTCTACTACATCTGGGACTTGGCTGGCCCTGGGAGGGACAGTCCTTCCAGGATAACAGGGCCCAGATAGCAAAGCATCTGAATAAAAAGACGTGCTTAATACAAGCCCAAGCACTTTGCCCACTAAATATTTTTTAATATTATAATTATAATCATGTATTATATGATTATAATCATATTATAATCTTATGAGCATTTAATCTTGGTGAAGAGAAACAGTACTGTTCTTTTTTTTCTTTTTTTTTTTTTTTTGCGGTTCGCGGGCCTCTCACTGTTGTGGCCTCTCCCGTTGCGGAGCACAGGCTCCGGACGCGCAGGCTCAGCGGCCATGGCTCACAGGCCCAGCCACTCCGTGGCACGCGGGATCTTCCCGGACCAGGGCACAAACCCGTGTCCCCTGCATCAGCAGACAGACTCTCAACCACTGCGCCACCAGGGAAGCCCAGTACTGTTCTTTAATGGAGTGATTCACTGAATGTGTAGAAGACTACAAAGATTAAGAAGGCTTTTTTCTCAAAATAGGAACAAGCAAAATAGAACTATGTCATAGATTTCATTTGCTTCCACATTTCTCAAGTCATATTCTTTGTGGAAGGTTTGCCTGTAATCTTTAATTTATTGATTTCTTCTTTACTTTGTAAAATTTCTCTTTATTAAATCTATAACCTTCAGGATGCGGCTGAATATACCCATATTGTATCAGTAGGGCTTTCTGTGAAAGTAATTGTCTGGACAAAAATCAGGTAAAAGTGGTGTTTCTTTTTAATGGCACTTTCATATAATTCTATAAAACTTTAAACATATTTAACGTATCTTCCTGGGGAAGTTACAAAGAGAAAAAATAAACATGGGCCCAGGGTTTTATAGGCACTCATGCTGGGAGAGGTAGACTCGGAACCTGAGAAGTTTACTCTGGGGAACAAATTCCAGAACTGCAGAGTAAGGACCTCAATGAACTCAGTTTTCCTCTAAAGCGACACAAATATGACAAAATGAGGAAAATCAACCATTTCAGAACTTCGGCAGTTAACCAAGGCCACAGAATGAACTGAAGATCTTCTGTCCAAGAGAAAATATTGAACCACAGTATGACAGCAGGCTCTGAGCTGTCTTAACATAAGGCTATTCCCATTCTCCCCTCCACAGCACACACACACAGTAGCTCAGTGACACAGTAGCTGAAAGCCAAACTCATGGCAGACAATGGAGAGATGTGACCATTTGTAGAACTCCATTAAAGCGCTGTCTTCAGATCACAGTTGATATTTTGTCCAAATTTGCAGCTCCCTGGGAAATCTCAGAGTATTTGACTCAGAGCTCATCTTGGGGTGAGGGGCAAAATAAAAAGTCTACCCCTTACAGAAACAATAGAAAACGTCTGGTAATACTGTAGGTAATTAAGGCTGCAGTTTCTATTGGGGAAACATGATAGGGATCAAAAAAACTCTGACAATTCCTGTTTATCTAAAAGGATGAGTGAATGTGCAGAAAATATCTGAGAAAGGAGAAGGCACCCATCACTGACCTTGGGCTGACCTCAAGGCTCTGCACAAGCAGGAAGTGAGAGGTACAGCTCTCTTGTAAACTGGCTAAAGTTGGAAAGTATGTCCTCACACACAGACCCCCTCACCCAGGAATGGAAGATCTATTATAATGACCAGGGTGTGCCTCCTCGGAAACCAAACTTTAAAATAGTAACGAGAACTTAAAAGACAATGTTAGAAGACAGCTCAGTGGCCACAGACCTCAGGAAATACAAATTCTGTATTTTTTCAAGAGAGTTGTAAAATAACAACAGTGACAAGAGACTTGGTGGGGTGACACTAGAGAAGTTATAATACATAAACTGTCTAATTTTCAACAAAAAATACGAGGCAAAGGAACAGAATATTATGCCATATGCACAAGGGAAGGAAAGGAGTCAACAAAAATGCCATGAAGGAGCCCAGATTTGAGACTTGGTAGAAAGAGACTTTAAGTCAATCGTAATAAATATGTTCAAAGGACAAGAGGAAATCATGTCTGAAGAATTACAGGAAAGTATAAGACAAGTCTCACTCAAAACTACCACTAAATAAATAGAAATAATTTTAAAAAGAACTGAACTGAAGTTCTGGCATAGCAAAGTAAAATAATTGAAATGCACAATTCACTGGAGGACTTTGACAACAGATGTGAGCAAGCAGAAGAAAGAATCAGGGGCCTTAAGGATAGGTCAGTAGAGGTGATGCAGTTTGAGGAACAGAAAGAAAAAGCAATGAATAAAAATGAACAGAGCTTCAGTGATGTGTGGGACCCTGTGAAGCTTATGTGTGTGTGTATATATACACATACATACAGTGTGATCAAACACACACACACAGAAGGAAAAGAGAAAGGGAAAGGAACAGAAAACATATTTGAAGAAAACAATGGCTGATAATTTCCCAAATTGGATAAAAAAAATATTAGCTTCACCCTAAAGATACTCAACAATTTCCAGGTAGAATAAACTCAAATGGATCTACCCCTAGACACTTAAAAAATGACATGTACAAGGGATACCTAAGATTAATGGCTAACTTCTCATCAGGAATCACGGAAGCCAGAAGACATAAGATGACATTTTCAAAGTGCTGGAAGAAAAAGGCTATTGACTGAGAATTCTATATGCAGCTAAACTCATCTTCAATAACAAAGGAAAAATTAAAACATTTGCAGAAAAACCCAAAAATCGAGAGACTAGCAGACATGCCCTATATGAAATATTAAAGTGAACCCTTCAGGCTAAAATGAAAGGACAGTAGGTGATTTCTCAAATGCATACAAAGAAAAAGCACCAGTGCACTGTTGTAACGAAAAGCAGTATAAATGTACTTTTGGTTGTACTCTTCGTCATATCTGCTGTAAGTATAACCGCATAAAGCAGTAATTATAAAACAGTTTGATGACCTTTAAAGTATAACAAGGTAATTTGTATGATAATACGAACGAGTGGGGAAGAAACAGAAGTATATTAGAGCGAAGATTTTATATGATATTTAAATTAAATTATTATTAGTGTGAACTACATTGTTTTAAGCTGAAATGTTAATTGTCATCTCCAGGGCACCCAATAATAATACAACTGAAAATAAAATACAGTGAAAGAAACAACAAGGAAATTTAAAATGTATGCCAGAATAGATCTACTTGAAAAGCAGAAAAAGGCAGGAATGGATGAGTAAAGAAAAGAGACAAAAGACATGTATTGATAGAAAGCAAGTAGCAAAATGACTATAAATACTACGTTAGTAATATATTAAATTTGAATGACTAAACAGCTCAATCCAAAGGCAGAGATTAGCAAAATGGATAAAAAATAAATATGATCCAACAATATGCTGCTTGTAGAAGAAACACTTTACATTTAAAGAGACAAGTTGAAAACTAAAAGGTTGGAAAAGTATACAATGCGAAGTTTAACTGATATGGGGCTGGGAGAGCAAGACTAAATCAGACAAAATTGATTTTAAGACAAAGTTGTTACTAGAGACAAAAAACAAACTTGATAATAATAAGGGTGTTAATTAATGAGAAATATATATGGTTATAAACATAGATGCACCTAAAACTAAGTCCTCAAAATAAATGAAGCAAAAATAGAAAGAATTAAAGAGAGAGATAAGTCAACAATTTAGTTGGTGATTCAATACAGATTTTCAGTAGTGGATAAAGCAACTAGACAGAATATGGATGATAAAATAGAAGACGAACAACACTGTAAAACAACTAGGCTTAGAAGACATATATAGGACACAACACTGAACAGAAAAAAAAGATATTTTTCTCATGTGCACATGAGATACTGAAAAACACAAAAGTTTTTGAAAGAAATTAAAGTATTTTAAAATAAATGGACAACCAGTTTTCATGAATCACAAGACTGAACTTTACTAAGATTGCAGTACTCCCTGCATTAATCTGCAGATTCATTGTTACCTCATAAAAATGCTAGCGAGTTTTTTATAGAAACTGGCATGCTGCTCGTAAAATTCATATGAAAAGGCAATGACTCACAACAATCAAAATAATTTTAAGAAAGAATATTGTTGGAGGATTCACCCTTCCTGATTTTAAAGCGTACTGCAAAGCTACGGTAATAAAGGTGTTGAAGTATTGGCATAAGGATAGACATATAGATCACTGGAATATAATCGAGAGTCCAGAAATAAATCTTCATGTTTATGCTGAATTGATTTATAACAACAGTGTCAAGATCACCCAATGGGGAGAGAAAAGTCTTGTTAATAAATGGTTCTGACACAACTGGATATCCACGTGCAAAGAATGAGTTTGGACCTCTGCCTCTTAACATACTCAAAAATCAACTCAAAATGGACTGTAGCCTAGAATATAAGAGCTAAAGCAATAAAACTCCCACAAGAAGACATAGGAGTAAACCTCCGTGACTACGGTTCCTTACATATGACATCAGAAGTAAAAACACTGCAAGAAAAAAGGGGGATAAACTGGACATCATCAAAATAAAAAACTTGTATATCTAAGGGCACCATCAAGAAAGTGATACTAATGTGTATGGGGTTCTTTTTGGGTGCTGAAAAGTTCTAAAATTAGTTTGTGGTGATGGTTGCAGAACCCCGTGAATACACTAAAAAGGCTGGAGTGAATACTGTACATGAGTAAACTTTATGGCATGTGAAATACGGCTCAATAAAGCTGGAGGAAACGTTGCCATTGTCTTTCTGATAGATTTGAGGACAATTATGTAAGTTCTCTTGCTTGATAAGATATCCAGTCTTCAGAGACAGTGCTCGTGGGTCACAAATGAGTGTGCAGAGGTAAGATGTATTAAGAGGGAGGAAGAACAGTCTCCTTGTTGAGTGACATCCAGAGAACTCTTTTTACACTTTCTACTTATTTTCAGCAAAATCTGTTTCACTCGCTTTCTATATCTGGGAAAAATTTATCTGTGCCATTCATTCATCCCTTCGTCATCCATGTATGCATCCATTCATTCATCCTTCCATCCATGGGTCCATCCACTACACTTTATGAACTTCTTCGCTCAGAGAAGAGAGTCCTGATAATGTGACTCATACACTTAGTAAGAGCATAAACAAATGAACAAAATAACTCCCCAGATACTCAAGGATGCTTTCAGAGCAGAGAGCAACATCATAGTGAGGAAGTGACTGTAAGCCTGGGAGCTTGGATACAACTGTACAGACAGATACGTGGCTGGCTTTTATCCAGGCTGAGGTCCCACTGTGGGACCCACACAGGGGCGCCACGTATTACAGGAGAGAGAAAGGTGCCTCCAAACATGGATGCTATTTCGCCCCACCTGTCACATTGAGATGTTATGAAAACGATGTGAGAGAATAAACCAGATGGCAGCGTGGCAGCAGGATCCACTGTCTGCACAAAGGATCAGCAAGCAGTCCAGCCTCGGTGCCAGTGCACCGCTCACTCACGTGGGCTTCCTCGTCTTCTTGGTGTCAAAGAGCCCGAGGATGGTTCTGTCTGCCTGCTCTTGACCAATCTGAAATCCGGAAGGAAATATTTGCTCTGATGGACAGCTATTCTCCTCCTCCTCTGTCTTCTTCTCCTTGTTTTTCATTTCATTAGAAAAGGTGAAGTTCCTGCAATGCAGAGTGAATAGAACATGTCCTCTTTCTTAGGTGGCTTGTGACATATTTACACCAGCTCCTCTTATGCAGAAGCAAGCCTTCCTACACAGCTGCCAGCTTGCTCTTCCTTTCACTTTTAAATCCTCGGGTGGAATGCAAGCGAAGCTGTGTCGAGTTTTTTAATTACTTTGGATAATAACTTTACTAAGTACAATGTGATCAACTTTCAAGTATATGCCCTTTGAAATATATTTTTCTGTAAAATATTTTTTTCTGGTAATAATTGTCACATTTATTTGGGCACACCGTGAATCTGTGTGGAGGTTTGGTTTTGTTTTTTGATGCACATATCTTCGTTTTTGGCTGTGTTGGGTCTTCGTTGCTGCGTGTGGGCTTTCTCTAGTTGCGGTGAGCGGGGGCTACTCTTTGTTGTGGTGCGCGGGCTTCTCATTGCGGTGGCTTCTCTTGTTGCGGAGCACGGGCTCTAGGCACGTGGGCTTTAGTATTTGTGGCTCGTGGGCTCTAGAGCGTAGGCTCAGTAGTTGTGGCACACGGGCTGAGTAGCTCCGTGGCTTGTGAGATCTTCCCGGACCAGGGATTGAACCTGTATCCCTTGCATTGGCAGGCGGATTCTTAACCACTGTGCAACCAGGGAATCTCTGATGCACATATCTTTTTATGAAGGGATTTTTTTATTGGAATGCAGATGGTGAAAACATCTGTATCCCTGTATAGATTGATGATTTGTACTGTGATAAGCTGTGATTGGGAGGGGCTCCAAACTCTCTCCTTTCTCTGATTATAAATGGAATAGTCAAGGCCCTTGGGATTTTGACTTTCTTCTTTATGTAGAGCATGAAGAATTGACTTTTGTAAATTCTAAGAAATATTATGAGGAAAATCTCTATTTGGTAGGGATAAAATATTTTGTGGGGATAAACTCTATTATAAATGGATACAAATCTTAGATACAGCAAAATCCAAAGTTTCTCAAATTGTGGCCTAAGTCCTGCTAACTCAGAATCACCCAGAATGCCTTTTAGTGATGGATGTGATGAACGGCCACCCTTCCCCATAGAATGTCTCTGGTGGGGATGGAGGCAGCTGCATCTTCACTACAGATCCAGGTATTACCTGTGCCCACAAAACCCTGAGAACTACAGAAGCTTGTATGAACCTCCATTAGAGCTAAACCTACTTGAAAAGCTGGCTCTGATAAATCCACATGATTCCAGAGTTGTTTTCCACGGGAAGGACTATAAATTCTGTCTAAAATCTTCCAATCTGATAGTGCTCTTCCGACTGGCTTCCTTGCTTCTGTCTGTGTTGCCACCATTTCTCACCACCTGTATTTGAATCCTGTCATCTCTATCCCTTTTTTTTTGCCACTCCTTTCTCAAAACAGGTGCAGTCTACTTATCCTTTCCAGATTCTAGACTTGTCTTAATCTCTTCCACTAATATCATGTATGTGGTCAATGACCCATTTTTTCAAGTCCTTCTTAGATGGGAACGTTTAATTGGATACATTTATTTTTCCCATGGAGTTAATGAAAATAAATGACATTTTATGTAGGTACATTAGTGTCGGGACTCCGGAAACTACACAGGCCTGGAGAGTCAATCCTTAGCCGTGGTGCTGGTGAGCCACATGGCTCCATGACCATCAGTAATCCTCAGCAAGCACCTTCTGTGTGCCGGACACTACATGTGTGCTGGGTTACGAGAAGAATAATAGCAGAGTTACTTTAAAGAAACTCCATTCTAACGAACAAAAGAGTAATGCAGAAATTCACAGGAAATGGCAGGGTGCATCTTACTATAAAGAACACAAGTGGGGTCAGACCAGGGACCAAGCACCATCACTTCCTTGTGTATCATGTTTAACAAGATTCAGAGTCTGTAGGGACTCACTAATGGGGAGTAAACCCAGTGACCGAGATCATAACAACCCCTGAGCTTGCTATGCAGATAGATTAGATAACGATGCTGATAACACTAATAGAAATTTGTGGAATGTGCTTGCGTTTCAGGTGGTAAAACACCCAATTATGTCTTGAGTTGTGGTGGAGGAAGGCCCAGGACCAGCTTTCCCAGGACAGCTAGGCTGGAGTCCAGTACTGCCATAGGAAGTCACGCCAACAGTCTTGAAGTGTGGGACAAAGCGATTGTCATCAAATTCTGGGAAGCCACAGGGACTAAAGGCAGATCATTAGACAAACCCATGAGAGCTGCAGGTCCACTCTGACACTGATGGGTCTCCTCTACGGAGGCCTGCAACTTGGCCAGTGTCTTATATATCAAATTAAATTGGATGGAACTGGCTTTAATTAGGTGGAATGGATTACCTCTAGCCTTCTAGTCTTCCTGGACGTGTGAGAGGAGAGGTGTTTTTCACTACTTACTGTCTGTGTGTTTGGGAAGAGCTATGATGCCAGAGAACACATAGAGTTCAGAAACAGTGTCCACGCCAGCCATGTTCCCATGGGGCAAAATCTGAAGTGCACCATTCCTGGTGAAGTAGAGGGAGATGGTGGAGTGTGGGGGGTAGATCTTAACCTTTCAGTCATTCTCACACAACACACATGTTGATCTCCAGGTTAGGATTGTCTTGATGGTAGGTAAGTAGATAATCAATGGGATCAGTGCAGAAAAACAAAGACAAAAACTCAATTACTTAATGTTTTCTGAAAATATATGGTAGGAGTATCTCAACAGCAGTCTAAAAGGCCATTAATGGAAGGATCAATGTGGTTGAAATAGATGGATAGTGAAGCGACAGTCTTTTGTAGGCTTGGGAAGAGTTAAACTTGTTTGCCACCCATCAGGAAGGAGCCTGTGGGGATGGACAGGTGGATGATATGGGACAGGGACAGTGAATCTCAGAGGTGACAGTGGTGGTGTTAACAGTTAGGACTGAGATGAGCCAGCATCCCACGACTTAGACTTCATCGCTCCCTCCAGGAGTCTACTACGGTTAGATGTTCTGAGTTTGGGGAAACATAGCTGTGCGTTAGAACAGGTAAGAGGGAAGGGAAGGAACAGTTTTTAAAATCCTCATCAAGAATAGCAGATTTAAAAATTTCAAAAGGTCAAGCCACACTTAAGATGGCACTGTTTTGCTGATGATCGTTTTCCAAATACGGACAACTTAGGCTACCAGTATGAGGCTCCGAGGGCAAAGAGCACAGTTCATTTTGTGTTTGTCACAAAACGCCATTCACGTGTGCAAATGTGGCTTTCAGAAAATTTGATTCCATGCATGGAATTTTAACGGGCTCTAGAGATCTCCCCAGTATTTTGACCACAGAACTTCTCTGGCAGCTTCCTTTTCAGCATAATGAGCATCTCCCAGCCCTTCCCAGCATCTCCCAGGTCTTTCTCAAAAGATTCCTGGGCCTCAGGGCAAAGGAAATGCAGTGTCACTCATGTCCAGTGTATTCAGTGAATCAGTCTTTCCTAAACTAAAAGAACGAGTGGCAAGAAAAATAGCAGTAGGATCTTTTTAACCATGAATTTCCATGAAACCCAAATAATCACTGAGATTAACAGGGGACTCCAGTGGTATCTAAGCCTGCTCTTTCCTAACCACCTGGGCCGGCCTCGTTTGAGACCACAGGCTCTCAGGCTCCAGGCCTCCTCCAGGCTCAACTAGGACATCTCTGAGTTATATTAAGTACTGGCATGTGTTTATGTGGCTGGCCAGGGAATGTACTTTAATTCTGAGCTGGTTCTATATTTAGGTTGTGTCTTTTGTCAGATTGGATATAGTTTATACAGTGGATATTCTCGTGTTTTACCCCATATGTTCTCCATGTGTGATGCCTGGACCAACTCCATCAGCACCACCTGGGGACTTGCTAGAAATTCAAATTTTGCCTCCACCCTAGAGCTACTGAATCAGAATCTCTGACAGTACAGCCCAGCGATCTGCCTTTCCATGAACTCTCCAGGTGATTTTGTTGTACAGTAAGGTTTGAGAACTACTGTTCTAGACAAACCGAATCCAGATCTAGGAAAATGAGTATGTGATACCAAAGCAAGACGGCATTAAACACTTCCTAAAGGAGACATGCAGAAGCCTGAATCCTGGATGTTTTTTAGGGACGCTTACTGTTAAACACACAGAAGTAACTTACTCCTTTCAGTCATACTTCACTACCCTCCACCTTGTTTTCCCTCCAGAAGCTGACACTGCTGTTACTTTAGTAACCCAGCTGTCTCTGTTGAGTGGTAATCTCTTACACATTAGGTCTCTGTAATATTGTTTTACAGCAACTGCTTTGGATGATATGGAAAACTGAGAAAAGACATGTTTTGGATGAGAGTTTTTAAATATAAAAGTACATTCACTCCGGGGCTTTTCTGGTTACAAAGTAGAATACTACTTCAAATTAAAAAAAGGTTTGTTCATTAATTTCAGTCATCTGTATTAGGCTATTTTATCAGTAATCTTAATCCTAATTTATCCAAGAGTCTAATTACTAGGCATCTTTTTTCTGTACTTGTCTTACTGTACATTCAACCGTGTATGTCAAACTATTTTTACAGTGATAAATTTGTCCTTCCAGAAATTAATGGAAGGTGAGATGTTTCATTCTATGAGATGATGTGATATCGAGTATACGAAATGCATTTCCTTTTTAATGATGATACTCTGAGACATATAATAAATCAAAGAGAATAACTGTTAAATGAAAACATTTAAGGAAGGTCGGTGGGAAAAGAGATGGCTGTGGTAACTTTTGCAATCAGAAAAAGCAATGTTGTTATTTTTTTTTTTAACATCTTCATTGGAGTATAATTGCGTTACAATGGTGTGTTAGTTGCTGCTGTATAACAAAGTGAATCAGCGATACATATACATATACCCCCGTGTCTTCTCCCTCTTGCGTCTCCCTCCCACCCTCCCTATCCCACCCCTCTAGGTGGTCACAAGGAACCGAGCTGACCTCCCTGTGCTATGCGGCTGCTTCTCACCAGCTATCTGTTTTACATTTGGTAGTGTATATATGTCCATGCCACTCTCTCACTTCGTCTCAGCTTACCCTTCCCCCTCCCTGTGTCCTCAAGGGTATTTTTTTAAAAGCCTTTTAACACCACTTCATGATTTCAGACATTGAGGGAAATCCCATATTTTTATAAAAATTTTCATTTTTGGAAAAATATGTGGAAATCTCATCATGCTGAAAACATTAGAACCACTCTGAACGTATTCTTTCACTTCGCTCTTGCTATAGGAAGTGACTTCCTAATCAGTACGCTGCAGCTCCCCCCTTCCATTGTTCCATGTGGTGCAGAGAGCACCCCACTGGCGGCAGTGAGGCACACAACGTCGTCACATGGATAAGATGCTAGACCAGTGGTTAGGTAAATGAGCTTCATCCAGCCAGAAATCCTCCCAGAGCTCTGTATTTAGGTCTCTGGCCCAGATTTCCTCAACCTTTTGGGCTGCTATATATATAGAGTAGAATATGAATGAGTTTCAGAAGAACATAAATTATCTAAAGTTGTTCCCTACTGCAATAAAAAAAAAAGGTCAAATATTTATTTGTAAAAATTTTCTTTCGTCACTGGTATGCTATTTTCCATCTATGTGCATTTTGCTTCTGATACAAAAATGGTATTGTATTGTTACCAAGTCCAGTTTTTAGACTATTTTTCAATCCATTTATATCATCAGTAATGATTTTGCTCTATTTGTAAGATTTTTTTAAAGATGTCTTTGGGCATGTACAGAGAGGGTAATGATTCTATATGTATGTTAGGCTTCTTGTTCTGGAAAATCTTGCTGTCTGAATTCTACATTGTCTTGGACTACTTGGTATGTATCTAATGGACTTTTTCTGCTCTAATTGTAATAGGCTTGTCTGGCTAGCTAGTCAGTCAGGTTAAAGGGAGTTGATAACTCCCGTCCTTTGCAGGCTGTAGTGAGGGACGCCACCAGGGTGGTGTCAGTGGAAAGTAAGTGTGAACTGGCATGAGTAAGGGTGGGGCCACAGGTGGGTTGGTTGGTTTTCTCCCTGGGGTGTTTGGCTAGAGTACAGTTGGCAAAGGTCGAAAGGTTTTCTGTCTTCTTAGGCTGCTGCTTGTGTGGTTCTGTGGCTAGAGAGAGCAAGTTTTTCTTGGAGATTTATTTGGTCTATACCCACAAGTAGTTCCAGGTGACGCATTCCTTTGGGACCAGGATTTCAGTTGTTCTCCAGTCTCCAGTAGGTCTACCTCCTTCACTCCAACTTGAAGTGTCTTCTCATGTTTATTTTTTATATAATGTCTAGTTTTCAATTGTGCCTTGCATTCAGGAAGCAGAAGTTGATATTTGATTAATCTTTTAATACTGCATTTTTCATATTATTCATCTGCTAGGAAGCCCAGATACCAACCACTGGTTAAAGGATGTGGTCAGAATTTATTTGCCTGGTATTTGAGGCCTAATTTGTTACAGCAGCTTGCAGAACTAAGGAAACATTTTGCTTACTAGATTACTGGTTTATTATAAAAGGATGTAGCTCAGGAACAGCCAAAATGAAGAGGTGCACAGGCCAGGTATTGGGAAGGGGCAGGGAGGTTCCACACCCTCTCCAAGGGTGCCACTCTCCCAGCACTTCCGTGTGTTTCCAACCCCAAATTTCTCTGACCCTCCCATTTTGAGGTTTGTGGAGGCTTCATTACAGACACACGGTTGCTTAAAGTCATTGGTCATAGGCGACTGAACACACCTTCAGCCCTTCTCCCCTCCCCAGAGGTCAGGGGTTGGGACTAAAAGTTCCCACCCTCTAGTCACTAGGTTGGCTCCTTTGGCATCCAGCCCCCATCCTTAGGTGCTGTCAAAAGTCACCTCATAAACATAACAAAATATATCTTTATCACTCTCAACACTTAGGAAACTCCAAGGGTTTCAGGAGCTTTGTGTCAGAAATGGGAAAGAAGACCAAACATGTATTTCTTAGAATATCACACGCTTGCATCTGCTTAAGTCACGGGTTTGTTTTAGACAACAAAATAAGATGTTTCAGATGAAATTTCTTTGCCAACTGTCTTGCACACTGCTAGGTAAAAGTAATTTATTTTTCTCAATACTCATAGTTGATATACACCCAATCTCCCTCACATTATTTGGAATAGAGAAGGTGCTCTATAATCTCTTGAATTGGTTTGTTAAGCGTCATAAAAGGGAAAGGGTGAACAGTAAGAAAAACAAACTTTCAGCAATCACTCTTCTGATTATGGTAAAAGATAATTAATTGCATTCTTTGGTGGTAGAAGTCATAGCTCAAGGAAAAAGAGAGTGGCAAGGATGAAAGATTTTCTTCTGACTGTTAAAAAAGCATAATAATCTTAGCAATGAGGCACAAGTTTCCCTAAGGATCTGGATTTTGGAAGAAATTCAAGTGTTTTTCCTTCTCAGTCCAGATAACTGCAGCAACTGGACCATCAAACTTGTTGCCAGAATGCTTACAAAGCTTTAGAAGGAAGCATCAAAACAGGCAACAGGATAAAATAAAACCCACGCTCCCTTGTCCACTTCCTTAGAAGAGGAAGAGATGAAGCAGTGTGGCTGCAGCTTGTCTTAGACTTGCTACCTAGTCTACTTGGAAAACAAATTAGGGTGTCTAAGCTCCTGGAAGTGCTCTTTTACTATTTGAGAGATCAAGATACAAGGCTAATAATGCCAGCATTTTTAAAGCAAGGGCAACTCCTCTGTTTGAAATTGCTATAACAGGAAAAGCATGGGTTACTTCGATGGGGTAGACTTTGAGCAGAGGAATCTCAGCTCTCATGTGGGGTGAGCCTCCGCCCTCAGCCTGGGGTTTTATTCCACCCTGGAGAGTCTAATGTTTTAGAAATTAGTGTCATCTTCTGAAAGTCACCTTTGTAAGCCTTAGATGACCAAGATGTAGATTGAGATGAGGCTTCTTGGTGTAGAACCACCTCCACTCCAGGTCTGCCTTCTGGCTCTGTGATGTCCACACAGAGTTGCTACTAGAAGTAATTCTTTTTTTCCCCCTACTTTGCCGATTTGGGATTTCCTCCTGGCCGGCTCCTTTCTTAGCGCTCAGCTCACCAAAAGTCTTACTGGGGCCTCTCTCGGGGAAGCCTTGTTGACTCCTCTTAGGGGCACTGGGCTTTCTGCAGAGTTTCGTCTTGGAAATTCAGCTGCTTGAACAGAGTTGATGTTCTTGTTGAATATATAAGCCAAATTGCTCTTTCTCTGTCCTCTTGCCAACCCAGGACCAGTTTTCCACCAACAGTCCTCCCCCACGGCCTCCGTTTATTCTCTTCTCAACCTTCTCTTCGAGATGTCATCTCATTTGTGAGATGAAGCCACTTACCTCTTCACTTTCCTGGTCTTTTCCTATTTTCAGGATATGTAGGTTTGGACCCACATAGTCTAGAGGTGGCACATGCATAAAAATGTGAAAATTTCAGAAAGATACAAGTCAAGTATTTTGGGAGTTGTCAAAATTCTCACCTCCTTGGTATAAAAATCAAAACTGCATCACCAGGAAAAATCCTAGTATGTCCTCTTGTGTTGAGCTCAATTAAACTTTGAGTCATTTGTCGGTTGGGACTACAAAAGTCAGGCAAAGAGGGCTTGGCTTCCTTGGTGGCGCAGTGGTTGAGAGTCCGCCTGCTGATGCAGGGGACACGGGTTTGTGCCCCGGTCTGGGGAGATCCCACGTGCCGCGGAGCGGCTGGGCCCGTGAGCCATGGCCGCCGAGCCTGCACATCTGGAGCCTGTGCTCTGCAACGGGAGAGGCCACAGCAGTAAGAAGCCCACGTAACGCAAAAAAAAAAAAAAAAAAAAAAAAAAAAAAAAAAATTCAGGAAAAGGAAACCACTTGTGGCTTCCGCCAGTATCACAAGTCTTCATGGATCACTATCCCACATACACAGTCTAAATAGGTTCTAAATAAACCCATTTAAGGCACAGTGAAATAAAAGGACATTTCTGTACTAGACTAGAAATGCTAACCCGACAGCAAGGAGGGCCACATTGAGCTCCTTAGAAAAAGATCTGGGTGAATCCTTAGGACAGATGTCCAAGCACAGCCTGCACCTGCCATGATCAAACTAAAGGACATGTTGGCAAAGACCAGTTCAGGGTTTATATCATATCTAGTGAGAAAAAGGCACGGGAAGAGGTAGGTCATAAAGAATTAACATCGCAACATTTATAAAATTTGGTCTCTTTGTGCTTACCTTTCTCCTCACAGCAAATCCATTCAGGATGGGGTAATGTGAATGAAAACAGTGTGAAATGTGTAGTGATATGAATTAAAAATAGTTACACTTGCTACATATGAAAGTGCAATAATATGAGTTAAATGTGTCATCTTTCATAGGCATGCTTTCACATAGGTAATCTCAGACATTCAAAAAAGGCTGCAGGGCAGATAAACACCATTGTATTGATGGGAAAAGGAACATTTCGCTTACTCTGTGTAGTTTTGCAGTCTTTTTGGTTCATTTAGTGTGCTGTGCTCAGTGCCGCTCTTGACTCTGGGCACCTTCTTTCCTTGGCTTGAAAAGTCTCCTTCCCACCCTCATTCTCGTTGGGTTCTTGCTTACTCATTCAATAAACTCTGTTCTAGATTTCATTTTCTCCAGGGCTCCTCCATAGTCTTGGATGAGTTATACTCAGAATTATCTCACCTGTCACCACACATACCCCACCAGCGTGTTTCCTCGTCCATCTTCCCACTAGCCTAGGAGTTCCCTTTAAACAAGGGGAACGTCTCACCGTTAAGGAATTCCAGCTCCCAGAACTGAGCCTAGTCCGTCACCAGGTGATAACACCCGCAGGATGAATGGGTGGCATAGCTGATTATTCATTAAGTGAATTTAACACACTAAAAACCAAGCTCCTTTTCTTCAGTCATAGCAGACATTCTCTATAAGTTTAGAAGAACTTGTTTTCATTTCCTCAAATGTATTATATCATCTTATATTTTGCCTAAAATTGTGTTCTAACAATAGGTATTGTCCGCTAGCAGACGGACTCTTCTGGGACTACACACTTATGAAATATACAAGAAGTTATGTAAGAATAAAAGAGTTAAGATTATATAACCTGGAGTTTTGAGAAGTGGATAGCTATGTAAATTTCAGTTATACAAGTTCATCTGTTTGCTGGTACTTACGGCTTCATTTAAACAGTAGACACACAACTGTTTCCTAACCGGCTTTTCAGCATTAGGTGGTCCTGGTTCCTCTTCTAATTAAGACTGTGTGTCGACGGGATTGCACAGCCAGCACATTTATTTTCTAAGTTTAAGAAATCATCAGTGCTGTGTGTATGTCCACATGTTACTCAGATAGTTTTGTTAAACTACAGATAGTTTCAAAGTTACTATTTTAACAAAGCGTGTGTATAAGGCTTTGATAAGTGAATAATAAACCGGTGCTTCCCAAACTTTACTTCCCATGAATCATCCTGGAACTTTGTTAAATGCAGATCCACATTCAGAAGGTCTGAGGCGAGGCCTGAGATCCTGCATTTTTTACCAGCTCTCTGGGATGGCCTGCCTGCCAGCTGCTGGACCAGGATCCTAGGATAGGAGTTCCTGTCCGTTTCCTTCAAGATTCATAACCCTCAGAATGGACTTAATAGTAAGTTTAGTAATGACAATACAAGAGATGAATAGTTAGAATGTCAGTGCTTCTTATCGTTTCTGTTATTGTGAATTACATTTATTCTGTTGTTCTCAATACCCACTGTATGTCTTAAAAGAGCCTATGGAGCATGAGTTTTAAAGCCAGATTTCTAGGATTTGTCTTCTGGATCACCCTTTACTGGCTGGTTGTCCTTGAAAAAGTTCTATAATTATTCTATCATGTTACTAATGTTGGGCCACCTGCTAAACCTAAGATCCCTTATCTGGGAGTTGTTTTGATGAGAATGGGTAAATCCACATGAAATGGCAGTAAGCATGGGATATAGTCATTGTGATAGTAATAATCTCCCTTTAGAGCTGGTAAAAGAATGATCAGATTTAGGGATGAAAAGGATTCTGTGGTCACCCACCTCAAACCTTCCTCTGACATTTGAACCCCTGTGATATATGGTGCCCATCCCAACCTGACTAGCAGCTGAGAGCCCGCTGCACTTGTCTTTACTGTGACCCGGAACACGGGAGCTTCCCCTTCCTGTCCTGAACCCCCATCTCTGCCTCACTCTCTCCTGCGGATTCAGACAGAAGCGACCCCTCATCTTCCCATGTGCTGGACCTTCGGCGTTTGACAGTTCCCACCAGCTGGCCCCCTTGCTTTCTCCTCTCCAGGTTGAAAGCACAGACCCTCCCTTCCACCCCGTCCTCCTGCGTTTATCCGTAGTCTCTGCGCACCCCGCAAATAGACCATCCAGGGTGAGTGCCTCGCCTCTGGCCTGGAGGAACCCAGGTGTGTGCTGTTCAGGGGGTCCTTCCAAGTCTCCTGTTCTAGGCCAGTACTTGTCTTTGTTCAGCCCAGACTCACATTAGCCCTTGCGGCCACAGCACGGTGAGGACACAGTGAGGATGGGAGCCTGCCACCTCCCACTGACCGCTCTCTCATGTGGGACCCTGTCCCTCCTGCTCCCAGGCCTCCTGGGCTTTAGGGTTTAGGGCCCCAGGGACCCACTTACTATTATCCCTAATAATAGGGATAAATGCTTCCCTAATATGTCCGCCTCATGCCAGTTCATGTGGATTTGGGTAATATTTCCATCAATGAATTTGCTGTTCCTCCAATTTTGTATCAAAGGTAAATATATGTATAAATATATATACATAAGCCTGACATCAAAGTCTTCCTCTAAGTCAGAGATAAGTCGTACAAGGGAGAGTTCTAAAGACACAAACATAGTGACTGGTATTTCTTTAAGTAATGTCCTCAGATTAATTTTTATAAAGCTATAATTATCAAAAAAAAGGGTTGTGATACATGATTTTATTTATAGCTACTTTTTCCAGACCAGTATTTTAGTTTTACAAGGAAGCATTATTGCATTTTTAATTACTGGGGAATTAGTTGTAGGCTTACCAGTCTCTATTAATTTTTCTCATTTCCATCCTGCAGCCTGATTCTTGGTTATTTAAGCTCTCTTTCTCTCTCTCTTTTTTTTTACCTAAGTTTCTGAAGCAAACAGACACTAAACTTAAGAAAAAATCAGCAGATTTTGTTAGAGATCGAGCAGGAGACATTGAAGTGACTGCACATTAATTCTAGTTACTTTCTGCGATTGTTTATATATTCCAATATAACTTCCATTTCTCCTCCTAACATTTGGCTGTAATAACGAAAAAAATAATTGGCTTAAACGTGTCAACTTTATGAGTGTCCCCTGCAATTTTAATATCGCCTTCTGTTCAGCGTTCCGACGGTGCAGATGGTAGTTTGCTTCCCTTTGGCCGTCAGACTCCATTAAAAACTTTGCTCCTGACTGTCAAGACCTCGCTGCTAAGAAAAAGGCAAGGGTGAGACGGTGGGTGGTGAGGCTAGAATGCAAGTAAGTTTAGGTACAACCCCAGGGACGGGCGATGGGGACGGTACTGATGACTCAGGAGACACCCCGCTACGTCAGCAGATGACACCCCCAGACACTGCTCAGCCAGCACCCAGTTGGCAGGAGTGTCCTTCTGTAGACTCACTCTGGTTACTCAGTGTTTGTCTCCTGCCTGACCAATGGGCTGACCCTGACCTTGAGCTGTACAGAGCCCTTCACTGTGATGCCCGGTGCTCCAGCGGGACCAGAGGACTCTGGGCTCCCACCCGCATGTCTCATTGCTCCTTGTCATTGGCTAAGCATGGCCACAGGAGTCCCTTGCCTTTATCCAAGTATCCACCTGGATGTGATTATTGCATCTGATAAATACCTCTTGAAATAAGAACTCAGTTTAATTACCAGGCCACGCCTTATCTAAAATGGGTATTAGTGCCGGTGGGGCCCTCAATGTGGGGGTACTCTCTGACACCTTCATCCTGATCTAATCTGAATGAGCACGTCACTATTTCTTTAATCTTTCCCCTGCATTTCTTTAATTAATTACTTCTTTGTCTTTTGAGAACATTCCCTATTATCCATATTAACTCTTGTTATTGCATTCCCCTGAGAGAATGAATAGATGTGACTTCTGTAGTTTCTGTGCTTTTGTTTTATGGCTAATCATCATATTTGTATTATATCTTTTCTGGTATTATGGGTGACATAAATTTAAACCCTGGACCCATAAGTCACGATTCAAAAGACATCAACTTGCTTTTTGTTAACTGAAAGGTAAGTGGCGGGGGTGGAGGTGGCCTTTGCCTTCCGTGGCTTCTTGCAAAGCAAAGCCATCCCTGCGGCCGTGGATAGAGCTACAGTACACGTGAGGACCAGATGTCCCTGTGTCCCCAAAGAAGACATCTATGGGGCAGCACACACTGAGTTTCTGAAATGAGAACGAAGATGAGTCATTTTGAGTCAAGGACTCATGCAGCCTATAAAACAGAAAAGGAAAGGCAAGTGAAGAGCAGGAGGTGTGCAGGCAGAGCGTGAACCAGCCCCGGGGGCCTGCCGGTGCTCTCCTCAGGTGGCTGGCTGTGGGCACACCTGTCTCAGCCTTACCTGGGACTGAGAGCAAAGGTAGAATAGACTTTTGCGACAAACGTGAAAGCCCACCAAATTTCACTCCACATCTTTGGTTTTGTTAGAATTACATTTGTCACATGTCATTAGAAATAAGGGAAGCAAGGGCTTCCCTGCTGGAGCAGTGGTTAAGAATCCGCCTGCCAATACAGGGGACGCGGGTTTGAGCCCTGGTCCGGGAAGATCCCACATGCCGTGGAGCAACTAAGCCCGTGCACCACAACTACTGAGCCTGCGCTCTAGAACCCGTGAGCCACAACTACTGAGCCCACGTGCCACAAATACTGAGCCCACGAGCCATAAATACTGAAGCCCACGTTCCTAGAGCCTGTGCACCGCAACAAAGAGTAGTCCCCGCTTGCGGCAACTAGAAGAAAGCCCGCGTGCAGCAGCGAAGACTCAACGCAGCCAAAAATTAAAAAAAAAAAAAAAAAAAAAGAAGAAATAAGGGAAGCACACATTATTTTTGCTATGAAACTTTTAAAAATTGGAGTATAGTTCATTTACAATGTCGTGTTAGCTTCAGGTGTACAGCACAGTGATTCAGTTATATATACGTATATCTGGTCTTTTTCAGATTCTTTTCCCTTGTAGGTTATTACAAAATATTGAGTATAGTTCCCTGTGCTATACAGTACGTCCTTGTTGTTTATCTATTTTATGTATAGTAGTGTTAATATGTTAATCCCAAACTCCTAATTTATCCCCCCCCCCTTCCCCTTTGGTAATCATAAGTTTGTTTTCTATGTCTGTGAGTCTGTTTCTGTTTTATAAATAAGTTCATTTGTATCTTTTTGTAGATTCCACATATAAGTGATATATGATATTTGTCTTTCTCTGTCTGGCTTACTTCACTTAGTATGATAATCTCTAGGTCCATCCATGTTGCTGCAAATGGCTTTATTTCATTCTTTTTAATGGCTGAGTAGTATTCCATTGTATATATATATACCACATCTTCTTTATCCATTCATCTGTTTATGGACATTAAGGTTGCTTCCATGTCTTGGCTATTGTAAAGAGTGCTGTAGTGAACTTTGGGGTGCCTGTATCTTTTCAAATTATAGTTTTCTCAGGATATATACCCAGGAGTGGGATTGAAGGATCATGAAGGATCATATGGTAACTATTTTTAGTTTTTTAAGGAAACTCCATACTGTACTCCACAGTGGCTGTACCAATTTACATTTCCACCAACAGTGTAGGAGGGTTCCCCTTTTCTCCACACCCTCTCCAGCATTTATTGTTTGTAGACTTTTTGATGCTGGCCATCCCCTTCAGGCTATGCTACTTATTGTACCATTTTTTTCCGTTCTGTTATTGGGCATTCATTTTCTTATTAAGCATTTATGATTGGCATAGGCTGATTATACTAGAGGTCTTAATCTGTTAATGGTCTCTTGGAATTCATTTAACTTATACAGTTTTAAATTTATACAGGAAGAGGGGCTTGTGATTAAGCTAATCTAGGGATTAGCAAGCATCTCTAAGGAAGCAATCTGGCAAAATCAGATTGTGGAATAGTCTACAGGTCAAGCAATGGCAATTCTTGGACTGATAAATGGCATGGGAGGAAAAGAGGAAATGGTTACAGATAAAAGAGATTTAAGAGAAAAAGAAAATAAATCCGAATGTGGACCTTGTTTAGACGTTGATTTAAACAAGCAAACAAAAAAGATAAAAATACCTCTAAGACTTTTAGGGAAAACTTCAGGATGAATTGAGTATTAGATGGTATTTAGCAGTTGTTACCAATTTTATTAGGTGTTTTCATGACATTTTTGTTGTTTAAAATTTCCTTTTCTGTTAAGCATGCAGATATTCACAGTTGAAAGAAAGTGGTATCAAAGGATTGCTTTGCTTTAGCATTCAGCAAAAAACTAAAGGGGTGGTGGCTGACAAGACAGGTGGCCAGTTGTTGATGTTGTTGGAAGTAGATGGTGGGTGTGGGCGGGGTCGTTACATTATCCTCTCTAATGGTATACATTTTTGAAAATTTTCGTAATAAAAATACAATAAATTAACAAAAAGAATATTGCTAAAGGATTTAAACATTTTACATTATAAGATTAATGTGAAGCTGTGACCTTCAAAACTCAAGGTTTCTGGTGAAGGTAAATAAATCAGAAACTTGCTGTGAAGCTCAGAGACAAGAGGCAGGAAAGAGACCTGTATTCAGTGTAAAAACTAGACAGCGGGTGGGGTTGAGAGGGATGAGCTCAGGAGAAGCTTTAACGTCAAGATGTATTTTTCCCTTTTAAATCATCATCATTGCATTTTAAAACATTAATACTCCTGTTATAATTTATACCTCTTTTATTCTGGCCTCAGGAAACTTAAGAGGCTGTAGAGCCCTATTTGTGTTCTAATTGAAAAGAAATAGCCCCCCATCTTGATTCTTGCCTGTCTGTTATGGAATTCCTTCCTGGATTTAGTATTTGATAATCTTTCTTTTCTGAAATATGCAAGCTGATTTTTCCTCCTCATGAGTTTGGCCAAGTACAAAGTGAAAATATCAGTTACCATCCTTCCGTGCAGGAGGGGCTTCTGCTCCTCGAGGGGTGGCTGTCAGCCTCACAGCTGCAGCTGGACCCTGCCTCATCTACTCACACTTCTGAGTATCTCTGCTTTGTTCTGTATTTTCAATCTTTTCTTGTCTTCTGATTCTTTGTCATCAGCATTTATACATGAGATAATACCTCTGATCTTCGATTTTCTTTGCCTTCAGTATACAACAATTAAAGATAAATTTTCCACCTACCTCTCTGGAATCCGTTCCCATCTCTCTGTGCCCAGGTGACCCCTCTAGCACCCATCACAAAATGACAGGTACTAGACACACGCACGTACAGAGAGAGAGCAGCATGGAGACAGAGCGAGAAGGCGGCCACCTGAAGGCCAGTGGGAGGAAACCACCCCTGCCGATGCCTGATCTTGGACTTGTAGCCTCCAGAACCGTGAGACATAAATGTCTGTTGTTTATGTCATGCAGTCTGTGGTTCTTTGTTATGGCAAAGAACCTGGCACACAATACTTATGATCTTCCAAGTTTCGACCAATTACCTTTCCAGCTTCTTCTCTTGCTGCTGTGCTGTCTACCTACTATGCTCCAGTTCGAATCCTGACAACACCTTCAGACTGCCCTGTTCTTAGTCTCTATGCCTTTGCCCACACCCTTCGAAGTCATTCCCTCCCCTCCGTCACTTTGTTTATCCTTCAGGCTTTTGTTTAGATCACACTTCATCAGGACAGTCGTCCCCATCTCTAGACGAGTTTAGGTCCTTCCGGCTTTTATTACTACGGCCTGTTAAATCCCCTCTTTCATCATATCAGTCACACATTTCATCACATTATATGGTGATTTAATTAGTGGAAGTTTTGACTGGGTTAGCTTAAAAGCTCAATGTCAGTTCTTAGATATTTTAGGATTTTAGAACTGAGATGAGTGTTGGAAGACGACATGGAAACACGTTAGTGTTTACCAAAATTACTAGAAGCTATTTGAAGCTTTCTTGGAAAAAAATTCCAAACCTTAATAAATGCTTGAACTAAATAGATGCATTTTATATTTTTTAAAGAAAGCAGCAAAAATTCTAGAAGTTGATGATAGTTCTTATCTGAAAGAGACCCTTTTTGGCATTAGTCTTTGGCTCCTTGTGATAAAATATAATTTCCCTATGTGACATTTTATCACTTAACTGAAGACCCATGTAATTTCAACTAATAACTGGGTTTTATAGAATAAAAATCACATTAAAGCTTCATTATTTATGGAATTGATAACAATAAATTAAATTCTTAATCATTTTTCTGGGGGTCATGCTTTATATTCTAAAAGAACCAAGTATGTGAATATAGCAGAATTAAGAAATTGGAAAAATGAATTACCTCTGTTATTAGGAATGTGTCCATTTTCATTTCATACCCACATATCCCAATTACAGCATTTCAGGGGTAAACTAAAACAAATGTTTCATAGAAATGAAATTATGATAATTAATATATGCTTACTTTGAAAAAACAGATTATTGGCTTTTTCATTTATTTTCCTTTTTTTCTTCTCTTCCATTCTATTATTTTCCTCCCTCCTACTCTAAAAGAATGAAGATAGCACAATTTTTTGCACTTTTTCAAATATTAATATGCAAAATAATCATTTAGGAGGAGCTTGTTAAATTCTACATTTTGCATCATCAGCAGATGCTATATTCGCAAGTCTGGAGTGAAGCCAGGAATCTAAATTTTTATAAGCACTGAGAATGATCTTGATAGATAGTGTCCACTCACAGAAACTCCAGAGGCTTCTGAAATTATGGCTTATTTAGCAGGAAGTAAAATTAGATTTAAAGCATAAGTGTGTAATATATATGACACACCAACATGGCTAAGATAAAAATTTTAAAAAGAAATAACTGAAAACTATTCCTGATACCTTACTCACATTGATCGTATAAAAGCAGTCTGACTGATAAAATGATTTGTGCAGGGGATGTCCTTGGACAGAGCTACTGGAGTGAACTGTGTGAGTCCTTTTGCCCTCAAGCTCGTGTGTGGTCTCAACAGAACCACTCATAAGCTGACCATGTGTCCTGGCAACTAGAGGAACATAGTGGACAAGTGTCTGACTCTTGCCCAGATAAGCTAGAAGATGAGACACTGGTGGTTCCTCTTTCAACAGTGGAATTAAAGTAGTTTGTGATCAAACTGTACTCTCGGTTTGTCAGGGAATGCTTCTCATAGGCTGATAAGACTACAACATGGGCAGACACACACACACATACACACCCCCCAAAACAACAGCGTGGGCTGACGGGGCAAGTGGGCATCCTGAGAAAAATGCACCACCCACATCATACTAAGGCTAGATAGATATTGTCAGTGAGGACCTTTGGAGAACCACCAGAAAATTAATAAGCATTAAACATTTCCAGGTCCAGGGAAAAATAAATCATCTTATGATAACACCAGTTACATAAGAACTTCACTATCCTAATATCTGCCTGTGTACTGCTACCCCCATATAACACTGAAAAGGATTTAAAAAAATTATAATTTGCAACATAGGGGCAAGTGAAAGAAGAGAAGGACCTTGTCTCTTTCTGTCCCTACAGAGGCCAGCTCATGATTTAAATCAATTTCATTTAAATCAGTTTCATTGCTTGGGATATAACATGGAGTCAGACTTTTAATCACTAAGTTGAGAATGTGTTATGTGGTTACAAATAAATATTCCAATTGTTCAATGGATTAAATAAGATGATATTTACAAAGCACTTAGAATAGTGTCTAAAATATAGGAGACACTACATTGATTAATATACACATATGATAGTTACATGGAAAGACAGACTGTAGGAGCAAGTTCACGTGTTGTAATGATCAAATTATTTAAGTAACTTACCTCACAAAGTGACTGTCATATAGTAGGATAAATATTGCGTAATTATCAAATTTCTAAATCCTATGGGTATGTGATTCTGTTAGGACAAAAGAGATGAACAGAGGACTGGTGCATGGTAGAAAGAGCCCACAGGCAGTCAGGGTATTTGGGGTCTGCTTCTAGTTTTGCTAGGAATAATTTTCAGGACCTTGGACAGGTAACCAAAGTTGTCAAAACTTCCTCTTCATGTAAAGAAAAATTCAGCTGCATCGGGGTTAGCAAACTTGTCTGTGAAGCACCAGAGAGTAAAGAATTCAGCTTTGAGGGACGGACTGTGTAGGTCAATTGCAATGACTCATCTCTGTCCTTTCAGCAAGGAAGCAGGTACTGACAGATCACCAACATGTGATCCTGTGCCTGTGATCCAAGAAAACTGTGTTGATATGTTCCAAAATATGAATTTTATGTAATTTTCACTTTTCATAAAATATTATTAATTTTTAATTAAAAATTTCAAATATAACAATTATTCTTAGCTCCTGGACCATAAAAAATAGATGGCAGACTAGATTTGGTGCTGGGGCCAGAGTTTTCTGACCCCAAAATTAGATTATTTCCAAGAGCCATTATATTCTCAAGTTCTTGATTCTGTTAGTATGACTGCTGTTCTCTTTGATCTGCTTTCTTGTTCTCTACCCACATCCCTATTTCCTCCTATCTACCTGGTATTTTCCGAAAATTACCTATAGCTGCAGGCTCATGAGCCTTGAAGGGCAGTTGCAAACAAAGATATTACATTCTTTCTTTGATATTTAACTTCTCTTCATTTATCAGATTCTGAAGTTAATTCACCTCATTTCAATATATTCTTCTGAAATCTATAATCATAGCCAGCATAGTTCTAAAGTGAATGTAAATATTACCAAGACTCAGACCAAGAGTAATCATTCATTAAACTGAATTCAATTACATAAATCAAAAAATAAAACCTTATTCCCACATAGAGGGCAACGGTAAACAATCTCAAGATTTCCTTGATGGTTGTAAATGCTTGTTATTTAAACAAAATAAATGATAGTTCAAATTTTTCACTATTTCAACTTTTCCCACACACCTAATACCGTTACACTTTATCTTGCTTCTACTTTTACCTAGTGAAATTTGCTGCTTCTTCATTTTCAAATTATTAGCTTATTATAATGACTTTTAGGATTACTCATCCATATTAATTTTGCTCTAGTCAGACTTTACTGTTCCCCCAAATTTAAAGTGTCATTTAAAGTGACTTTCTTTGAATGTCCTAAATTCCGGGTTTTTTACTCACATTCTAGTTCTAAAAATGTTAGATTTTGCTAGAATATATGATAAAAGGCTAAAAGAGACATAATTTTGAGTTCAGAATAGATCCTAAATATTATCATTTATCTATATGCAGCACCACTTTTTTGTGGCAAATTGATTGGAGAAATAATTTTTTTTAATGTATTACCCATTCATGGGTAAGGACATTACAAATGCATTCTTTTACTTATCAGATAGAATAATTTTCCCAAAACAAACAGCTAAGAATCTTCATGCAAATTTTTAACTTCTCTGAATTTTAGATTATTCTCCTCAAAACTGAAAGGTTAAAATAGATCCAAAAGTACTGGGGTTGAGAAAAATTTGAGACCTTGAAGACAATTACACCAAGAGAAAAAAACCCAAAAAGTGAAATCCCAGGATTCAGAGTGAAATAGCTGCAGGTATGATAGAACCCTGACCTCCTGCTCTTTGGTGACTCCTGCTGGCCATGTAGAGAAATGCAGAACAGGAGAAAAATGCACGATCCTTCTGCGCAGCTTTGCCTGCACCTGCTTTACTTCTAAATATGCTCATTTGTTTTAGTATATTTTGTTTACTTTCTTTTCTCCTTTCCAAATAGTCATTAACTTAAATACTTAAAATTTTAAGTTTATCCTATTTCTTTTTCAGTACTATATTTATCATAAAGTACAAGGGTGTTGACTCCTAATTTTAAAAAAATGAAAATGATGAAACAGATTTTTCAGTTAATTAATTCGTCCTATTTTTGTAGCATTTGACATATTCTTCAACATTAATTAGGTAAATACCAGCAATATAATAAGCCTGTTATTTTTGTATGTTTGACCTTAATAACTCATTTCTGACTTAAAATTAGTTTAGCATTGTTATAAATGATGACAGTTGCTAACTAGGTTTTGCTTTAACAGCACTGGCTTGCTTCTTGTCATTTAAGCTTCTTGAAGATAAAAGCACTGTCACATGAATCAGCAGGGCTTCAGTACTTGTTAAGTGAATGAATGCATGAATGTTGCTCCTTAATCTGCATATGTGTGTGTGTGTGGTGTGTAGATTTATTTTGTGTTTGTAATGTTTTAAATTTCATCGCCCCCAGCTACTTTCTAACTGGAATTTCCATTATTTATTATGTGCCTTATTGCCTCTACAAAAAATATAGTTTTCTTGAGTGTAAGAACTGTTTTCTGATTTATCTTCTTATCCCCCAAATTTGTCAAAGTCTCAAGAATCC
The DNA here is from genome assembly GCF_963924675.1 of Phocoena phocoena. Lineage (NCBI taxonomy): Eukaryota > Metazoa > Chordata > Mammalia > Artiodactyla > Phocoenidae > Phocoena > Phocoena phocoena. The sequence goes on from NC_089235.1 coordinate 1,881,611, forward strand.
TTAATCCTAGTCTTGTTTTTAAAAAAATACAGGAGTTGTAAATTTGGAAGATACACAAAACTATAATTTATTCTCCAGAAGACATTTCAGGGGTGGAAGTATTTTCCGAAGAGTAATCAATGTTAAATAAACATTTATTGCATATCTATTTATTTATTCCATTGTGTATGGCACAGTGAACAAAGAGAAAACAAATCTCTGTTCTCAAGGAATTTACAGTTTAGAGGGAGAAGATAACCCACACAGAAACATATGTAACACAAAATGATTCAGGCCCCGCAAAAGAAGTATTTATGTAACACAGTGGGACACAGAAGATGGAGTGATCATTTTTACCTGTGGATTTTGGGGAAGTTTTCTCAGAGATGTTACACAATTCCTCAGACTGGTAATTTTTGCACCTGTTTAATCTGTACAAGTAGTTAAATACGTAGTTATATGAGAGAGAAAATATATATGTATATCTATAAATAAAAAATGTAAATATATATAGATTATATATGTGATTAATGTAAATATAAACAATAATATATGATTTATATCCTATTAAATATTAAATAATGAAATATAGTATAGTATAAATATATTAGACTTTTTATCAATTATAATTATAATATGAATATATATAAAATATAGAATCTATACATAAATCAAATATAATGATCAAGTTCTGTGCCCTTGACTTTTAAGGAGATCCTGTGTCTCTCCAGTTCTCTCCTTACCCACTCCTACCACCTTCTCATTTCTAGATCAGTGAACCAACTCAGAAGCTGTTTCCCACTTTGTTCCCGTAGAACCGTTTTCCATGCTGTTGCCAGATGTCCGTTCTCATCAGAGCCTTGCTCAGTTTTCCGTTTCTCAGGGAGTGTCCAAGCTTCTTAGCATGGTTCTGGAATAAGCTGCCCCCTGCCCACCTTTCCAGCCTCAGTTCTTTTGCCTCTTCTCAGCTCCCTGCGCCTGAACCACCGTCAGGGTAAGATCTCTCTTAAATTCTTCAAATGGGCTGCGGTCCTCCAGTCGCTCCAAATGCACCTGTGATTCAGACTCCGTCTCTTTCCCACCTTGACGTCAGCTGCCTCCGTGGCCCCGACAGGCTAATATCGACTGAATGGTCAGGAAGTGACAGAGCTGCTGCTGCTTCTTGGAGTCTTTCCCTGACCTCCCTCACCCTGGTGCCAGGTCCCTGCTAAAAATCCCCATTCATACTTTATTTGAGTTATGCGTTCCATCTTCCCCATCCTGTGTACAGTGTTATATCTGGAGAGTGGGAATCACTCCTGTTTCACGACAGCTTGCTTTGAAAAAGTCTCATGCTCAGTAGACCTTTTTGAGTGAATAAATGGAATGCCGTCTGAAAGATAAGCTCCCAGGCTTTCAGTAAACGTTGGAAAGCTTGTCAGTGCGCCTGTTTCTCCGTCCCTCCCCGTCGTGCAGTGGAGAGCCCATGTCAGGAGGCTCTGTCATGCTGGGCAGCATGGGGCCGGGGAGAGTACAGACCTATTTTCCTGTGTGGGTGAACTCGTTAATGCCTCTGAATCCGACGTTCCTTATCTGTAACAGGCACGATCACACCTCAGAGGATGGAGGAGGAAAGGAAGTGTGTGCCTATATCGTGCCAGTTCAGAAGCAGTTCTTCCCTGTCCCATCTTCGCTCAGAATACCTCTCTTCTCCCCAGTCAGTCTCGAGAAAGGACATCTCTGAGGTGCGGCATAATGTATAACCCATCCTTTTTTCTCCCACATAAGAAAATTTGCACTATTTCTAAACAAGAGTTAGAGAGATAAGCACATCGATGCATTTCATAACGTTTTAAGAATTATATTTTTAAACTACTTGATTGTCCCCGTTTTCCTTAGAAAATATATTTTACCATCTTTTTACTGAAAACAATGGGTAATGTCAGGCAGTTCTATTTGGCCCCATTTTTCTATCCTTTCTGTTCTCAAGGGCTCTGGAAGCAGTTCAAAAGGGAGTGGTAAATGAATCATCACCTTGTACATGCAGCTGGGGTTGTCAAATAGCCTTTGAAAATAGCCTTATATTGTTTCACTTCACAGTAGATAAAGCCTGGACTTCTGTCAGCCGCATGACCTTTCTGGTTCCTCAGGTACTCCTGCTTTAATCTAAATATTCTCTGTCCTTAAGGGCCTTGTTAGAGCACGTCAGTGAAAGACCATGTGTCCTACTATGCTCTGTACGTAAGAAATTGAACTCAACACTGAAGGACAAAGCTGAGATCTTAGACCTAGGACTAGCTTTAGGTGCTTTTGCCTGAAAGAGAAGAGCCAGCCCTTTAGTTGAGGCTACATCCACTTCGCCTCCTATCTCTATGGAAACTTGCCTCTCATTTTGTTTTCAAACTTTCAGGCCACTCATGATGTAGCAGAAAAGCTGTGGAGAATAGTTAAGTCAGGAGGTGGGAACCATCTTTTAAAACAAATAGTCTAGTGGTTAAATGTGCAGGCCCTGGAGCCTCACACCCTGGGTTCAGATCCACTTGTAAACCATGTAAGGCAGGCTTCTTAACCTCTCTGTGCAAGCAGTCAAAGACGGAAGATAATAATAGTACTTTCTTCCTGGGTTTTTGTGAACTCCTTCAGGACATTGTCTGGCACAAAATCACCATCAATGTTAGCAATTATTATTGGGTTTCACCTTCAGCAATGCCAGGCAAGACAAGTGAGTGAATGGTCCCATGGAAGCAATAGGGGAGTTACCAAAACAGTAAGGCATTGGATCATGTCTATGTGTTAGGGTCAAGGACAGACATATTTTATTTCAAATAAGCAAGCAAGCAAACAAGCCCTCACTGGGCCTGCAGAGGCTCAAGCTCAAGAGAGGGACCACGTCAGCTACTGTGCGTTTTGGGGTTTAACCTCATTAATACAATTTGTTATATCAAACCGAAGTGTATTGTCACAAGAGACGAGAAAGGTATATTTCATCATGCATTTCTGTAGTGGTTCAGCAAAACATAATTTAGAGGAAAAATTTAGAATTGTGATGTTACCAGGAAATCGATTATGTGGATAGCTTCCCATCCCTTCCTCCCTCTCTTGTTTCCTCCCTCCCTCCCTCCCTCCCTCCCTCCCTCCCTCCCTTCCTTCCTTTCGTCCTTCCATCCCCTCCCTCCTTCCTTCCTCTCTCCCCCCTCCCTCCCTCTCTTCCTCTCTTCCATCCGTCCTTCCTTCTTTTCTTTCTTTCCTTTCTTTTTCGGGGGAGGTAGTTGTCTACTTATGATGTGGTGCTCTCCTGGCCAGGGTAGTTTTGTCGTGTGCACTCACCCTTCGTTGTGTCGGTCAGAGAACTGTGTGAGCACTGAGGTGACCGTCAACAGCAGGCGTAGCTCACAGGCCGAAGCCAGGGTGCGGGGCAGTGCGCCGGGCTTAAGTCACGGCGTCTTGTTGCGACACGTGTCTTGACTGAGCCTGCACATGTTTTTCCCTTTTTACCCCCTTTTGAATTCTTAGTTCTTTTTTTAATCTTTCTAACTTCGTGCGAAATGCCACAGTGCGGCAGAAAGTATGTGGGCTCTAAAATTAGAATGAAGATCAAATGTAAGGTCTGGTACTTATCTGGGCAAATTATATAACCCCCTCAAGCGTCAGTGTCGGCATCTGTAAAGTGGAGAGAATGCTTCCCTGCAGGGTTGCTCTGGGATTAAACGTATACGGGATGCTAATGTCTATGGCATTATGTACACAGGATGAGATGTAAACACAAAGCCCCTCCTCCCTGTCTGCAGACCCTGAGCACCTGAGAGCTGAGGCTGTGCCCATCTGTTTGTGTTGCTCCACAGCTCTTGGCTAAGTCCCTTTCACGGCATGGACGGTACAGAAAAGTCCCATCTCAGGGTTGTGGCTCTTGTGTCATGATCACTTCAACGCAGAGAATAACATACACAGGAAATGTCTGACTGATGTGGATTTGTTTAGCTTTACTTTCAGCTCTACCAATTTGCTTCACGCATTTTGTGGTTCTGTTACTTGATGCATACACATTTAAGTTCGTATGTCTTACTGCTGGATTGACACTTTTATCATAATGTTATGTCCCTTTTTTTCTCTAGTAAGTTCCTTTGTTCTGAAACTTATTTTATCTGATACTGATGTTGTGATTCCTCCTTTATTTTATTAATGTTTGCATGTTACACCTTTTTTCCATTCTTTTACTTTCAACCTACCTGTGTCTTTTAATTTGAAGTGAGCCGCCTCTTAGAATTGACAAACCCTGATTCATCTTAACTAGGATTTGTATTTTCCTGTTCAGTATTAAATTCTGAGAACTTTGAAAGGTGATTTGCCCACAAACACTGGTTTAATGCATAAATTTACATATCACAAATGTGAATGAAGTTTGCACATATTTTATATATTCTATATATTATATTGTTTGCATGTGTAATGTATGTGTATTTATCCCACATTGTATCAAATTGCATGGTGAATTCAATCCAGTGTAAGGGAACTGGAGATTAGATACATGAAAAAATTACTTAACCACAGACAAATTAACAATCTAATGGCTGCAGACTTAGATTTAATTGCCTTACCAAAGTAGGTAAATTTACAAGGTGCTTTAGATATATGCACTGGTATTTAGCCCCATGGTGACCTCAGAGAAAAGATTGTCGGACGGTCTTCAAGGCATCCAGGTGAAGCACCGTTACGGTTGTGCATATGTGTGGGGTCAGTCCCTCAGATGTGTAATCTCAGGTACCCAATTCTATCAGCAAAGTAGGAGTAGATATATTCTATGAAGTTTGTCCTACAATAAACTAATTCGGGAGGTGAATATACTAAAATACAAATGAAAATACTGAGGATTTCCAAAGTATCCCGAATACTCATGTGTGCATGGCCATGTATTTGTGTATGAAAAATAAGAACCTACTGTCATGTGTCTCATATCACCAGACACATAATAATAAGGAGAATTTATGAAGAAAGAAAAGAAAAAGAAACAAGGACCAGACTTAGATAACTGAAGTGTTAAAATGGCATCAGTCTATAAAATAAGAGCAGTGTTGACCATGCAATCCGGATGCTCTGACCATCCTGCCAGTGGCCAGTGAAACCAAAGGCAAGGGCTGTGTCCCTGGGAGAGCACTGCAGGGTTAACTGTCGTCTCCCCCTTTACCCTCCACGTCTATGACCAAACCCCTCCTGGGTGACACGTTCTTGGTATGTAGAAATAGTTTCTGTCAGGTCACATTATGGTTGTATAGCCCCTTACTTCCAGAAATCATTGCTTACCTTTCCTTGGATTTTGAATATTTAATGACTTAATAGTTTAACACTAACAAAGGTAATCTCATTTTTATGTCTTAGGGATGAACTTTATTGTAGATTCAAAATGCTAAAAACATAAGCCAGGGTGGTTAGGGTGCTGTGGCCCCCACACCTGCAGAGCAGGAGTCCGGTTCTCCTCACTCAGCCTGTTCTACAGCACGGGGGTTGGGAACACAGGCTTGAGGCAGGCTCCTGGGGTTCACGTTCCATCTATACCAGTTTACTGATTGTACAGCTCTGGGCAGTTTAGGAAGCTTTCCATGGCTCTGTCTTCTCATGTGTAAAATGGGGCTAATGACGGTGACTTATCACAGGGTTATTATGAAGACATAATATGAAAACATATATGCAGCAATTTAGATGGTGCCTGGCACACACTGAGCGTGCGGTAAGCGTTTGCTACTTGTAATAACTTCCCAGCATTACCAGTATGCAGGACCAGAGCAGACTGATGGGTTGATTCCCATGTTCATACTTAAAGTTCCTCTTCGTTTCCTGGAAATGGCACCAACCCGGTTTCTTAGGCCCCAAGCTTAGCCGTCGGCGTTGATGTGTCTCCCTCCTTCGCGCCTGCTCCCCTAAGCAGGGTCGGGAAGGCTCTGCCTCTGTGTCTGCAGACAGAAACTAAGCCCCTCAGCCCCTGGCTACTGCGGCACCACCCGCCCCCCCGGCTGTGGCTGCCCCCACTTCCCGCCCCTTCGCTCCTAGGGCATCAGAGTCCATCACCCACGAGCTGGAAAAGTGACTTCAGACCCAGAAGTGTGCTCTCGGCCTCGGCCTTGTCCCTAGGGGCGAGGAGGCCGTGCCCGAGTGGGACCAGCCCCACCCCCAGCTGCTGCTCCCTGTGCCCGCCGTGGCCATTCACCTGTCGTCTGTGCTCTTCTGTCTGGCCCTTGAGCGCATCTAGCTCACGCCCAGAACTTTGCATGTTGGCTCCTTAGAATCATTCTGATTTCAGTTCCCTTATTACCACCTCAGGGTGCTAATTGTGACCACCACGTCTAAAATATCCCATCCCTGTGGACGTGGAGGGCATTGTGCTCAGTGAAGTACGTCAGACAAAGGCAAATGCTGTGTGATATCACTTATGTGTGGAATCTAAAAACTACAACCAGCTAGTGAAGATAACAAAAAGGAAGCAGACCCACAGATATAGAGAACAAACTCGTGGTCACCAGTGGGGGGCGGGCAGTATAGGGGCAGGGGAGTAAGAGGTACGAACTATGATGTAGAAAAATAAGCCACGAGGATATATTGTACAACATGGGGAATATAGCCAATATTTGGTAATAACTATAAATGGAGTATAACCTTTGAAAGTTGTGAACCACTATATTGTATATATACCTATACTTTTACCATTTCACAGCAACTATATTTCAATTTTTAAAAAAGTGAAGCTGCCTTCAAAAAAATTAAAATAAAATGCTCCATCCCTGGGCAGGCTTGTCCACACCACCATGTTTAGTTGTCTTCACAGCCATCGTAAATCTCATACAGTAGCTTATTATTTATTTCCCTCTTACTGTTGTGTTAGAATATGGTCCTCATTGTGATCTTAAGTGCCTAGGACAGTGTTGAGCACATAGTAACTCTTCAATAAATGTTTGTAGAATAGACAAATTCAAGAAGAACTAGAAAGTAATAAACTAGAAAGTGATAAATTTGCAAAAATTCCATAAGCTTTCGGTTTCAGGTTACTAGCCTTCAAATATTTACCAAAATATCCATATTCAATAAGTAATTAACCCTGCATATGGGCAAGTGATTTTCAAGTAAAGGGATTGAACTGTGTTGCATATCTTATAAAATGTCATAAATTAAAATATTTTGAGATATTATATTTTCGATAATAAAAGAAGTCTTCTTCCACTAATCCCAGGAAGAAGTTGGTATTAAACATTGTGCTTTTAATTTTATTATTGTTTTAAACTGTTTTGAGAATAAAAGCAATTATAACTTTACATTAAAAAGAATCTAGAGGCAAACAAATGAACAAATCAGAAGATGAATAAACAAACTGACGAAATAAAATGGCAATTTAACTTGGAGTCCAGTTTGCTGAAACTGGTTTGCCAGGCATTTCTCTGGTTATGACGTATTAAAAAGAACAGGTTCTAATTACACACAGCCCTTAAGAAAAATGGGTGACTCAATCATGTTTTTCTTTTAGTGTTTATAGCATATTATAAAATCCCTTTTTGAAAGTTTGTCGTGGGAAATATAGACATATTCAGAATCATTGCAGAAGGTTTGACTGTTGGGTAAATAGACTTGTCCATTTTGTTTTATGTTCCCTTGTAGTTTAATTATACATGAGCTGAAATGCATAAACACGCTGTTTAACCAATCTGGAAATACTTTCAGATGAGGGAGTACATGAGAACAATACACACGCACACACACACACACACACACACACACACACACCATGAACCTACTGCCTCCTTAACATGTCCAAGGTGCAGATGTCTGTCCCAGGATGCTTTAGCTAGAGGAATAGGTCTATGGAATCCAGTTCGTGCTATTACTTTCTCAGCTTAAAGTAATCCCCACATCATCCTGGCTCTTTATTTTCTTGGATTTTTTTTTTAACTTAGTAAAAGCTTTTTGAGAAGAAAAGGTAATAATATTACTTATAATAACAATATGACGACTTGAAAATCATTAATAGAATTCCTTTCCTTTTCTCCCCGCTGTGTTTTTTGTTTGTTTGTTGTTTATGCTATAGCAATAAAAATGTTTTCATACGCAAATGAGTGCAGACTTGAAGTAAAAATGTGAGTCTGTAATTCTATTTCCTTATGTTCTAAATCTGTAGTGAAGGATAAAGAGAAGTTGCTTTAGCTTCAGTGGTTAACATAATAAAAGATAAAATGGAAGTATTCTAATTGCAGGCCTATCTTGACAGACACTTCCCTTTACATATGGACTTTATACTGTTATACCTACCAAATTACCTAGTCACCAGTGGTCTCTAGCACCTGCTGACAATGTATTAGAAAATCCTTGAATGGAAAAAAACATGGTAAAGAAAATGTAGTACCCTTGTGTAGAAAATACCCTGGAAAAAACAGGACAATTACTTTGATCATAGCAATAAATGCCCACAGTAAATATCATCAACCATTATTTATTCTTTCATCAATTCTTTTTCCTTCTCTTTTTTAAAGACCTATAAAACCATTCCGCTGTCCACCACGTCCAACTTACTTTTGATTGTTTTAAATGTGTTCCCTCCCAAAACACAGCAAAGTTGTGCATTACTCATGCTTAGTATGTATGGTTGCTTTCTCACTTTCATTAGTTTGTTTGCTATGGTTTGGTGCAAGCAATTTTAATAAAGTTTTACAAAGTAGAAAACATTCTTATTTTGCACATATATGGTTTTTCACCAGTTTATTTCAAAACCCAAACTAATGTCATTACTTTAAAAATTGAGCTATTAAGTTACACACCATTTGACTTCCAATTGCATTCTGAACCTAATTTAACTTTAAATTTACCTTTAAGCCATTAAGAAAATAAGATTAGTCGAAGTGCATTGAAGGCCACATGGCTGTCTCGGGTCTTTCCATTTCTTTCCTTTTTTTTTTTTTTTTTTTTTTTGATTTATTTATTTATTTTTGGCTACGTTGGGTCTTCATCGCTGCATGCGGGCTTTCTCTAGTTGCAATGAGCGGGGGCTACTGTTCGTTGCGGTGTGCGGACTTCTCATTGTGGTGGCTTCTCTTGTTGCAGAGCACAGGCTCTAGGCTCACGGGCTTCAGCAGTTGTGGCACTTGGGCTCAGTAGTTGTGGCTCGCGGGCTCTCGAGCGCAGGCTCAGTAGTTGTGTCGCACGGGCTTAGTTGCTCTGCGACCTGTGTGTGGGATCTTCCTGGACCAGGGCTCGAACCCGTGTCCCCTGCATTGGCAGGCGGATTCTTAACCACTACGCCACCAGGGAAGCCCAGGTCTTTCTATTTCTGATGTGGAATTTCATTTCAAATGGGCTTGTTTACTTAGCTCAGTGTGAAATTACTTTGTTCCTTGAACTGCCTTCCCGCTCTTGAAATTTGTTAAACCATTTTGGTCTTCCCTTTAACAATTTGTAATCGGCTTTCTTTTGACTTTCCAAAATGTATTCCCGTAATCTTAACTTATGTATTATCTTCATTGGATGAAAATGTGCCATTGGCCAATTTTCTCTTTCTGTGCAAGTTTGAGAATTCCCACCATGATTTTGATGTCTTTGGCCTGATGTCTTCAGAAAGCACAGGTGCTCTGCTTGCTTCCAGTCTTTTCCTGGAGACCTTGAACCACGGTATGTGTGTGGCCCGTCCTCTGTGTCCAGTACTTGGGCATTTGGCCTGAGAGGGCTTGTCACAGGGCAGGCTCTAATCAGTGATCTCTGCATGAATGATTACAGGAGTGTTTTAGACAAATTAGATATTCCCCAAAGATCCCGCTAAGAGTTTCTAATCATCTTACTATGTACCATATCCAAGCACACTCAAACATGTGAGATACAGCAAAAGTCAGACAAAGTACATAGGGAAGCTCGCCAACAAATCTGAAGGATCCATATGAAGAAAAGTACAGAACTTTCCTGAAGGGCATAAAAGATCGGAAGGAATGGAGACCATCAATCGTGTTCCTTGATAAGCTCTACATAGCAATATTCCCATTCTTGGGAGAAAAAATTTGCAAACGAAAAAACTAACAAAGGATTAATCTCCAAAATATACAAGCAGCTCATGCCACTCAATATCAAAAAACACAAACAATCCAATCCAAAAATGGGCAGAAGACCTAAATAGACATTTCTCCAAAGAAGACATACAGACTGCCAACAAACACATGAAACGATGCTCAGTATCACTAATCATCAGGACAAATTTATGAACCTCTCTTCCTTGTAACGTGTGCCTGGTTATTTCTCTGCTCTGTTTTTCGTTGTTTTATTTTTAAGTCTGGATTACTACTGATAACTGCTCCTTGAATAGGTTAGGTTCATCTTAATCTTGGTAAAAGAGTATACTCAGACCTTTAGCCAGTAAAGTTTCTAGTCCCTGCTGTTGGATCAACTTTTGGCCTGGAGAACGTTTTTAAATCTCAGGCCACCTTAAAGCTTCCTTGCTGTTACTTGTAATGGACTCTTCCACGTGCCATCTCTGTACACGCACACAGGCTTCTACCAGGGATGTTTGGATGTCTTAGCACCCCTTAGTTTCTGTTGCACGTATGCACTGATTTATAACAGAGGGGCAGTAACACAAGTGGAAACTAGTGCTGACTTTATTACCAGTGTACAAATTCAAGTCTTAAATTTGTGGATTTTATATACAGCAACATATTCTTTCACTGCCAGAATTCTATTCATCAGAAATAGTGTATGATGCATCTAAGCTACAAGATTATTTAAAAGCAACTACTTGAAGTATTCATTTGATTTGTGTGTTAATATTTCGTTGTTGTCCTAACATAGATATGTATCTATGTCATGATATGGTCTTGTTTCTTGGGAAAAAATTAACTGTCAAAATGATGGCGCTAGGGGGCTTCGCCGGTGGCTCAGTGGTTGAGAATCTGCCTGCCAATGCAGGGGACACGGGTTCGAGCCCTGGTCTGGGAAGATCCCAGATGCCACAGAGCAACTAGGCCAATGAGCCACAACTACTGAGCCTGCGCATCTGGAGCCTGTGCTCCGCAACAAGAGAGGCCGCGACAGTGAGAAGCCTGCGCACCAAGATGAAGAGTGGCCCCTGCTCAACGCAACTAGAGAAAGCCCTTGCACAGAAACGAAGACCCAACACAGCCAAAAATAAATAAATACATTAAAAAAAAATGATGGAACTATATTTGCTTATGCTTTTCATTTGCTCAATGCATCAGGCTTTCTACTACCCAGTCAGTAATTTTGCAATGTCTCATTATTATTCAAAATTGTGAATTTTTGGTTCTGCAAAAATATCACATGGTTTCTTAATCTAAAATTGCTAGAAAAAAAACGGTATATCACACCAATTTAATGCTTTCTTGACCATTCTCAGTATGTTGATGTAACTTTTATCTAGAACTTCTTTAAACTCGAAGTGTCTCATTCCTATAGCCTTAAACACACGAATTATTTTATGTGAATTCCATTTTAATTGAATATATACTCATACACCCACCTCTTACAGACATGGTTCTGATACTACATGGTTGTTTTGGAGAAAATACTATGCAAAATAATCTGTAGTGTTACAAAATCTTTAAATGTACTATAATTTTTTTTCCAAATCTAGATGACCAAAATCTGCATAACTTTGGATAAGTCATTTATAGATCTCTACTTTAATTATTTTATGATTCAAGTGAGAGTAAACAATTGTGCTATAATGCTTAAAATGGCTAATTATGGACATATTTGTAATTATAGTTCTTGTATGTTTGTAATTATAATTGATTATGAGCATGTTTATAATTTTTATATGTATCAGTAGAAGTACACTCTCAAGTTAGATGATGCAATATCAGGAAGCCATTATACATTTTCATGTATAAAGTAATTATGGAGCAAATTAGATAAAACGTATTTTAGTCATTTTTTAAAATTACTTTTCTTTCATTATTAAAATTACACATGAAGATTGTAGAATATTAAGAAAATACAGAAAATGTATGCAAGTCAATGCAAATAATCGATAATCCCACAATCTAGAGCAATAATTCTTTAGAGAAAAATTAATTGGGCTGAAAAACTCCTTTATTTCTCAGTAGCTATATCTGCACTCTCTTTAACAATTCGTTGAACTAAGTTACTTCTCTCTTTTTTGTTCTTCTTTTCCTTCCACATTGTATATTGAGCTCCAGAAGGTTCCGAGCACTCCTGTAGGTGCTGGGGGGCTGTGCTGGCTAACTCAAGGACAGTCTTCTTCTTGCTTAGATTATGCTCTTCTGGGGAAGTCAAGGGCTAAAGCGTCCAAAGACCAGAGACACGGCTTTATGCCCAGTGTAATCAGCACCTCCATTACATCATCAAAGCCTCAGGTTCTTTCCATTTTTCTTCTCGACTCCTCTTGGTGTTTAATTCATTAGGTTGGTTTCACTGTCACAGTACAGTCTGTACTGGAGTCTGTACTAAGTATCTCCTATCCACATGCAGCAGGAGACAAAGCAAACCTGACCTCTGAGCCCAGAATAGAAACGATTCCTTTTCATTTGATTAGGCCATTAAGTCATGAATCAAACCGTGGAACAGCAAAAATCTTCGAGGGATTACCTATGTTTATCAACTTATAAAATTGTTCTCATTCATAGCTGTACTTAAAATTTTCGGAAAAGCTTATAAACCCACGGATGCCCAGGTCCCATGCTGGGCCGATTAAATCAGAATCTCTGATGCTGAGGATTTGGCAATTGTACTTTTAAAGGTTGTGCATTTTCAGCCAGATCTGGGAACCGCTGGCTTGAAGTGAGGAGGATTTACTTTTTTGCCTTATGATGGGTGGAAACTCCAATTAAATTGAGGACGTCTAAGAAAGGAGGGATTGATTTGGGGTAGCAACCAACCACGTCCCGACTTTTCACACTTTTCTGGAGGGTTAAGACAGAGGGCAGGTGCTGTGTGGGAGGGGGAGGCAGGGGGCATCCAGCCTGTGAGGGACACGGAAGGCTGACCTGATGTCTGCGCTGGGTCTCGAAGGACAGTGGGAACTCACCAGACAAGTGTCTGACAGAATCAAGTTCACAGGGTTCATTTTCACTCCGATGGCAGTGTGGGGACAGTATTGGGGACAGAGGAGGAAACTGAGGCAGGGACACATTTAGAAGCTATGAGACAAGCCTGGTGAAGACAGAGACTGTGTGGAATTAGGTCAGTGACAGAAGATGTGAAGGCAAGGCCCCAGATGCAAGGGGTGGACAAGGGTGAAGGTGCAGTGGTCAGCCAACGCTCTCCTGAGGCTTGAGGAGAGCACTGTTGTAGGAGGAGCGCCCATTGAAGCAGACTGACCCCTGAGCCTGGAGTAGAAGTGATTCCCTGTGTCTGCATCCCTGGGGGTCCAGGAAAAGCAGGGAGAAGACAGGCTTGGAAGGTGGTGCCTGCGTCGTGTCGGAAGGGCCAGAGTCCCTACAGGGAGCTTTGCCAAGGACACAGGGCAGCAGTCCTGTGGGTCAGTGGAGTGTGGTTGTGAGTAGGGACAGGGATTTCTGGGTTGTTTCCAAAGGTCATTGATTATATGGGCTCGGTGACCACCATTGGAAGGGAAAAAAAGCCTGTTACATATTGTGTGAAGTAGTGAAGGATTAGAATACAAGTTTTAAAAGCAGTAATGGCCACGTTTTAGGTAACTAGCAGTGGAATGGAAACGGCAGTGTTGTAAAATACTCTTTGAAGGTATTTCTGTGGCCTTCCACAATTCTAAGGGAGGACATTGTTCTTTTATTGCCTCCACACAGTAAGGGCTTCAAGGTCTTGTCAGGATTAAGGTTACCTCTGGCTTGTGTTATTACACCGTTATGTTCCCGATAGTTTTTGTGAAATAAGTGAGAGATTGTCAAGTCTGTTTTTTTAACTGTTCTCTGTTATTGAATTTTTGTGAACAAGACATGTTTTAAAAAGTCTCGGGAATGCCTGACTCATTTTTGGGCTCTTCTTTTGTTGATATAATATTGCTCTCAGTTTCTGTGTTCTCCTGGGGATGCTGGCTTCCTCTGAAACGGCCAGATTTGCCTTTGATCATAACAAGACTGTTGTTCAAGTGTCCTGGAGCTCTGATTTCTCAAAAAGAGAGTCTGCACAGTTCTAGAGGGCCTGAGAATATTTGTAATGTAGTTCAGTATTTTACTATGTCATGTAGAAGTGTCTTTCAGGCATCTTTAAGTGATATCAAAATAATATTAAAAAATCCCATCTTGGGACTTTCCTGGTGGCACAGTGGTTAAGAATCTGCCTGCCAATGCAGGGGACACGGGTTCGAGCCCTGGTCCGGGAAGATCCCACATGCCACAGAGCAACTAAACCCATGCACCACAACTACCGAGCCTGTACTCTAGAGCCCGCGAGTCACAACTACTGAGCCCACGTGCCACAACTACTGAGCTTGTGCTCTAGAGCCCGCGAGTCACAACTACTGAGCCCACGTGCCACAACTACTGAATCCCGTGAGCCTAGAGCCCGTGCTCCGCAACAAGGGAAGCCACCGCAATGAGAAGCCTGTGCACCGCAACTAGAGAAAGCCCCCGCTCACCGCAACTAGAGAAAGCCCGTGTGCGGGCAGCGATGAAGACCCAGTGCAGCCAAAAATAAATAAATTAATTTTAAAAAATCGCATCTCTTGCTTACCTATCCCTCCATTTCCTTTTTGATTCTAAAATATTCTAGGTACTTTCATGTGAAATAATATCCTTACATAATCAAACCATACAGTAGTCTATGGATGTATTCTGCTTAGCTCAGTGAGTATTTTTGATCAAAGTATAAACTTGCTAATCTTCCTTATTGCAAAATATATGTGGATAATGTTCATTGTTAAACTTAAATCCAAATTACCCAACAGACAGCCATGGCAGGTCCTATTATACTTAAAAAATGTTTAGAAGGTATTTCAGGAGACAGAAATTCCATAGCATCATATGGATCGTATATCATAGTGTGACAATGAAGTGTCTTCAGCTAATAAATAGAAGTTAAACACAGCAAACCAGTGCTAAAAACTTGGATAAATAGTGACTAATCCTTTGCCATTCCTCTGCTTCCTCCACGTGACTGGTGAATGGTAATTGATAACAAGTCTGGAAATAGCCAGTGCATCACAGAAGGATCTTTAAATCATCACAACCACTCAGGATATCAGTTTCTTCCAACCTGTGAAATAAAAGGGTTGAAACAGTGGGTCATTTTTGCTCTAAATTTAGAACAGTATCTTCCCACATCCTAGAATGCCCTTGTTCACTTTTCTGCCTGATGATATTCTTACTCACACTTTAAAAGCCCATACAGATGCCACCTCCCTTGGGAGGTGTTCTCAGCTTGCCAGAATGTGTCTACTACTTGCCCCGCTGTGCTCCTGACCGGACAGCATAGATGTACCTCTGTCGCGGCACCTTTACCTAGCTTTGCCTGTAGTGTGAAGACTTAACTGTCGTAAGGTCTTGAGTCAGACTTTTACCTCATTCATTTTGTGTATTACTCAAGTGGTTTCAGTTGCAAATGATAAAAATCCAGCCCTAAAATGGTTCACCCAGAAGAGGAATCAATTGGTTCATAACTTATAGCTGAAGACGTAGAGGCAGGGCTGGTTCTAGGCTCACCTTCACTGAGGTCTCAGAAGATAGCACTGGGATCCTGATCCTCTTCACTCCTCACCTCTGCCTCTGGCTTGGTTCCTGTGTGAGACTGGCTCTCCCCTCACAGCAGTCAGGTGGCCTCAGCTTTACAGCTTCACAGCTCAGAGAGTAGTAGATTTGGAGAAGCTCAGTTTCAGAAATTCCTCTACAAAACCTGAGATTCACTCTGAGATCGCCACCTTGGAGGGAGCTCTACCTTTTAATTTGTTAGCAAAGGAGATGAAGCTAATGACCTGCCTGATCCCTGTGCCTCATCTTTGGAACCCACAGGGACTCGTGTCCAGGTTACACAGAATGAGAGTAACAAAGTGGGGTGAGCGCCAAGAAAAATCAAGGGCTCTTGACAAAGAAGGCGAGATGGATACGGGGCAGGTAACAGCTAAGAAGAGCCATTATACCTCTGTACACATTGCACAGAGGTACCGTGTACCCTCGAGTACAGTGACACAGAGTGGAGGAACAAATGAAGTGCACTGAGTGCAGGAAAAACAAATGAACAAGGAGAGCAAGATAGCTCTACCAGAGCCAAGGCCAAATGCAAGGCCCTCTCTAAAATTATGCTTCTCAAGGCTGCATTTTAAAAGGATTAATGTATTAAAAATCCACAAAGTTAATAAAGAGATGAAAAGTGCTCTTAAGAATGACCATGGACCAAATAATATATTTCTTTCAAAATAAAATTTTAGTTCCTCGTGAGTATGAATGAGAACAGTGACATGGATAATCAAGAAAGTTGTTAATAAGGAATGTTTTCTTTCTTAATTTGAAGTTAGAGAAAAAGTAGATGACATACTTTTTCTTCTTAAGTATGTTTTACTTAAGGTGACATTTTTCTTTTCCTTGAATGTTCTTTGGCTGATGGGATCCGTGTAAAATGGTTGGGGGGAAGCGAAGCTGTAGGTAAACTATTAGGAGGGTAACAAACAGATAACTGGCTCTTCTTTAATTTTAAAATTTATCTCCTATTTAATGGTCTCTGGAAACTTCAGTATAATTTTAATTAAAACATAAAATTCAATTTGAGTAAAATGTATGGTATGGCAAGCGTTCAGCCAACAGACCAACAGGAATGACAAGACATAAAATCTGTTACATAGGAACTCCCAGTCTAGACATAAAACTCCTCTGTCCTTTTCCTGCTCTAAGAAGAAGAGCACAAAGCGTGTATTCCTTGTTGTGGCAGTTTAACAAAATCATGACTAAGAAACTATTTGCGTAATTTCGTTGTTCATGCTCTTCAGCTTTCTGCTGGCAGAGACCTGTCCACCTGGTAAAGTGCTCTGTCCCTCACTCAAGGACACTTCATGAATAATGAGGAATTACTGTCAAATGAAGAGAAATGCAGACCTAAGCAAGAGGCTTATTGCAATCAGTGAACACGTTGTTAATAATCTAAAGAGTTAAAAAAGTGGTAGGTTTATGGAAAGCACTGTGGCAACAATGAACATGCCTCTCAGATCATGGCCTTTAGGGAGCATGACCGACACAGGGCCACATCTGCCCTGCTCTGAATTCTGCCTCTGTGTTCCCTCCCAAACTGTGTGTCCTGTGGCTGCTCTCAGCTGTCCATTGACCGTGGAGGGACGAGCGTTGGCAGGCCCATTTCTGGAAGACACGGGAATCCTCTGATGGCAGACTTGGGCTTGAGGCTCCTAATAGCCTTCCAGACCTTTCTGTAGCCTGTGTGGCCCTTGAGGAAAAATCCACCCAGGCTTCCCTCTTCTTCACTCAGACTCAGCCTTGCATCATGGTTCTTTGAGCCAGACTTCCTGGGCCCCATCTCCTTTTCTTTCACAGATATTTCTTCCAGTGAAATTCTTGTACGTTTGACCCCCTCTTGGCATTCCCTTCTCAGAGGACCTGGACTAAACATAACGTGCTACACGGACGATTCACTTTATCGTTAGACAGCTGTGCGGCGGGTGATGTCCATGCTAGACCCTAGGGAGGCAAAGGCAAGAAAGACAGCTAGCACTCCAGTGAGACCTTACCATGCTGAGAGAGAGGATGCAGCTCAGTAAGATCGTTCTGATTTATGTTGTACAGATGTGTCACAAAAGGAATAGGATGTGAGTGGTGGAAATGCACCAGAGAGTACAGTCGTGGAATTCTGAGTATCAGAGAATATGACATTCATCTGTGTGGAGATAATTATGCAAAGCACAGATCCTGGTTGGGGAGCAAACATCCCTGATTATTAGGGCCTCCTGAGCATGGGCAGTTGTTTATCATTCTACCTGAGAGGTTGGAGAATCCCTACCACCCTGGAGGTCTTGTTAAAACTCAGCAGGTCTGGGATAAGGTCTGAGACCATTTAGATTTTCAATAATGGTTTTCCTGAGATACGTTTCCATACCATCCGTTTGCTCTTTGAAGTGTACTGTTTGGTGGTTTTCAGCATGTTCACAGAGTTGTACAGTCGTCGCTACGATATAACAAGTCCATAGTGCAGACCATGGGCCAAATAGCAAAGCGCTGAGAGTCTGGCCAGCTTACCATCCCACTCTTGAATAGTTTCTGTAAGGCCAGCTGAAGTGAAAACTAAACTCCCACATGGATCTGGCTTCATGGCAGGGCTAGTCCTCAGTCCTGCCTAAGGTCCATTCATTACAGTTTTCACTGAGACTTAGGGAAGTCCCATAAAGAGGGTTACATGGGAAGCTCAGGGAAGTTTGCTCAGAGGAGCAAATGGGTTGAGTTTGAAGATGGACAAGGTGTCAGTTGGGTTTGATTGTTAACCCCTGGAGAAGGCATTATGCACAGAGATGCTACAATGTGAAAGAATGTAGTCTCTTCAAGACCTACAAGATGTTCAGCACGACTGTGATGAACAGCTTGGAGATGGTAGAATAAGACGAAAGTAAACTATGACCAAATACGAAAAAGCCCATGTTCATGTAGGAGTTTGGGTTTTATCTAAAGATGATGAAGAGCCATGAAACAATGTTAAACCACAAAGAAACATGATTAATAGCCATTGTAGAAAGGCCATTCTGGCAAAAGGCTAGAAGATCAATTTGAAAAATTTGAATATGATTGTAAGCATCCCAACCAGACGGATTTACAAGCAACCAGAGCAATACTTGTTAAGGCCCCAATAACTCATTTGCAGTTAGATTGAGGGAAAACCAGGGTAGAAAGATGGCTAGAGCTTTGTGAGGGTGCAAATAAAAGATGTGGTACAAATAGGGAGCCTTGGATCAAACCCAGGACTGTAGCTTCTGCGACTTGAGAGGATGATACGAACATTACCTGAGCTATGATGAAGGAAAAGGAAAGGTTTTTGTTTGTGTATTTGATTTCCATTTATCTGTAGGGGTTTGGAGGTTAGGCAATACGTGGCTTGAAGATAAGGAGTTTTGAGTTTTGTCCAGCTGTTTGCTGAAATCATGGTTGTGTTTGAGATTGCTTGGCTGGGGAGTGGGACAGCATCATTTCAAGAGGGATCAGAGATAGAAAGTCCACTCAAGGAGACAAAAAAGGAAGATTGTAAGCAAGGAAGAAGGTCACGGAACGCAGCTGTCAATCAGCAAGCTCCCTCACCACAGCGAGAACTCGGCTGTCTGGACCCAGAAAGGAGCCCTCACCAAACCTGACCACACTGGCAACCCGGTCTCAGACCTTCAGACTCCAGAGCTGTGAGAAATTATTTTGTATTAATCAGATGAACAAGTATATTTGAAATATGGTCAACATACATAACTGACCTAAAAACTTCAGTAGAAGGATAAGTTTGAAAACCAGCGAGAAGGCATCTCCACAAAGCAATTTCCCAGGACTGTAAACCGGATGTAACCTAGCCTGACACCATCTTCACTGGCAGAGGCTCAGTAAGCTGGAGCTGCCTGCCCTTCCCCTGCAGCAAGTTTAGTCTGGGGGTTATTTCAATGCAAACTCCACAAGGGAAGGAACTTTGATATTGTTTCCTGTTGCTCTCAATCTAGTTATGAGGCCACCACACCATTTATAGATCTCATACACCCAATTCTATATTTTGGCATGGATATTTCAACAATTTGCATATGTTTTCCAATATTATTTTAGGTAATCAGAGTAACAAGTTACAATGGAATGAATGGGTTTAGAGACAAACACAGCTGACTGACTAATGGAAGCAAAATAAAAGTTTTCTGACCAGCAGGAGGGAGGCAGGCTGGCTTCCTGTAGCCTATTGACAGCACGCACATGGAGCATCAAGGTCAGTCAGCACAATAAAGGACCCCGCGCTACATCAGGACAACTTCAGAGCTTAACTTTACTATCTGTGAAGACAGTGCTACCAGTGTCCATTAAAATAATCTTCCTTAAGTGCCCTTTAATATTTTCATCTTCTAAATATCTTTACCTCTTATGAAAGTCTCTGAAGACTGTCATAACTTGCCCCAAGAAGCAGTAACTTGACCAAACTGGAGGAGGGAAACCTGGACCCCTCCCTCCCTATTATATTAGGGTTCTAAACAGAACATCAGCAACATAGACGATGGATCGATAGATGATAGTTAGACGGATGGATGGAAAGATATTGATAATAGATAGATGATAGATACATAGACTGTAAATGGATGGATGGATGGATAGATGATAGATGGATCAATAGATGAAATAGATGGATGGATAGATGGTTAGATGGGTTATAGATGATAGGTATATTATAGATGGATGGATAGATAGATGATAGATGGATCAATAGATAATATAGATGGATGGATAGATGGATAGATAGGCTATAGATGATAGGTAGATTATAGATGGATGGATAGATAGATGAGAGATTTGTACACACAGTTGTTATTTAAAGGTCAGTATTTAAATGCAATTTGTTTTTAAATATTTCACCTTTATTAGTTTGTTATTTCTAATAACTCTACAATTAACGTACTCATTTAAGATTTAAGAGTAAATTACCTCAAAGCTTATTTTAAAGGCTAAAGTAACTTAAATGAGGAATCATGGTCTTAACAAGAAAATTTCACTTAGGAGTTGTAAGATTCAAATGAGGCTATGTTTAAAATATTTACTTTTAACATCTCATAAATAATTCCCCTTGATAAATGCTGACTACCTTGCCTTTGCCTTGGATGTTCCCAAAGCCATACTTTAAACGGCGAGTCAATGTCCAGCTCATTGCTCACATCCAAATGGCCTAAGGTGTTACACTAAATACTTGCACCAGACAGGATTCCAGACTCTGGCGAGGTAGCTTCCCATGGGTCACATAGACCCTGCCTTGCAGAGTTTCTTGTCCTCAAATGCTTGGGCCAATGACATGTACTCACTAAATAGAACTCTGTTAAGGTGTACTGAAGCAAAATAGAGCTTTTCTATTTTAAGAAATGTCAGGGCACTGTTACTGATTTGACGTGATATACTGGGTAAAGTCCCACTGCTTTCAGGGAAGTAGAAGGAAGAAATGTCACAAAATATAAGACAGGTGATACTCTGGTATTTCAGAGGACAGGTAAAGCCTGACGTAGTAAGGAGTAACATATTTGTAACACTTGGCAATGATTTTAATATGGAATTGGGATTGATTTGATTTTTTTAAAAAAACAATAGTAGGAAAGAAAGGTGGAAAAAAGGATTTTCAATATTAAAAAGATAACACTGTATATTAAGCAAAATTTATAAAGTTTAAAAAAGTTCTATGAAAGGGGAAGAAGCAAGCTAAGATCTATAAATAAAACAACAAAAATATGATTTGTTAGTATATTTTGTGACTTTTTTGAAGTTAAAGTACTTTATATATGTTTATTGAATCTTTGTTGAAAACCTACTATGTGCCAGGCTTTTTGCTGATTTATTCGTGGGGGATTCTGGCCTTATAGTGACCTGAGCAAATGTTTTTTATTTTTGTTATACCCAAAACACTGCTCAGGGGAACTCACCACTAAGAGAACTATGGTCCACTTTTGGACTGAAGTAGGAGTCTAGGAGACTTCGGACGTATCGGAGACCTGAGGATTTTTGCACGTGTGAGATGACCTGTCAGCAGGCTTCTCAGCATCAATTCTGTGTATGTGTATGGCCAGAGGAAGGGCGTATAGTGGACTTAAGGGAATCGCAGTAAGAAAGGGAAAGGGACCCTCCTCAGGTTGCTGTGTGCAGCTGTGTGCGAGGTCAGCTGTTTCCATTGACACCAGAGATACTCCTTGCTCCTGGGCATGGGGTGCCCTATATTCCTCTTCTGAAAAGTCAGGGGATTCAACCCATGACACACTGTGGGAATTCAAGGGGAAAAAAAATCTACCCCTTGCGTTTCAACTGTCTTTCATTCCAGAAGACCCAAAAGTCTAACCTGCATGCCTGTTACGGAACCAAACTTTTGTCTGCTCTCCTGTGCGGCAAAGCCAATCGCTGACACCAGGTCGTGGTGAAGGGAAGTGCGGTGTTCATTGCAGGGCGCCAGGCAGGGGGCACAGGCACTAATGCCCAGAAGACCAGAACCCTGTGATGATTTTCAGGGAAGAGATTTTAAAGCCAATCGCTGACACCAGGTCGTGGTGAAGGGAAGTGCGGTGTTCATTGCAGGGCGCCAGGCAGGGGGCACAGGCACTAATGCCCAGAAGACCAGAACCCTGTGATGATTTTCAGGGAAGAGATTTTAAAGCCAATCGCTGACACCAGGTCGTGGTGAAGGGAAGTGCGGTATTCATTGCAGGGCGCCAGGCAGGGGGCACAGGCACTAATGCACAGAAGACCGAACTCTGTGATGATTTTCAGGGAAGAGATTTTAAAGCCAATCGCTGACACCAGGTCGTGGTGAAGGGAAGTGCGGTGTTCATTGCAGGGCGCCAGGCAAGGGGCACAGGCACTAATGCCCAGAAGACCAGAACCCCGTGATGATTTTCAGGGAAGAGATTTTAAAGCCAATCGCTGACACCAGGTCGTGGTGAAGGGAAGTGCGGTGTTCATTGCAGGGCGCCAGGCAGGGGGCACAGGCACTAATGCACAGAAGACCAGAACCCTGTGATGATTTTCAGGGAAGAGATTTTAAAGCCAATCGCTGACACCAGGTCGTGGTGAAGGGAAGTGCAGTGTTCATTGCAGGGCGCCAGGCAAGGGGCACAGGCACTAATGCACAGAAGACCAGAACCCTGTGATGATTTTCAGGGAAGAGATTTTAAAGCCAATCGCTGACACCAGGTCGTGGTGAAGGGAAGTGCGGTATTCATTGCAGGGCGCCAGGCAGGGGGCACAGGCACTAATGCCCAGAAGACCAGAACCCCGTGATGATTTTCAGGGAAGAGATTTTAAAGCCAATCGCTGACACCAGGTCGTGGTGAAGGGAAGTGCGGTATTCATTGCAGGGCGCCAGGCAGGGGGCACAGGCACTAATGCCCAGAAGACCAGAACCCTGTGATGATTTTCAGGGAAGAGATTTTAAAGCCAATCGCTGACACCAGGTCGTGGTGAAGGGAAGTGCGGTGTTCATTGCAGGGCGCCAGGCAAGGGGCACAGGCACTAATGCACAGAAGACCAGAACCCTGTGATGATTTTCAGGGAAGAGATTTTAAAGCCAATCGCTGACACCAGGTCGTGGTGAAGGGAAGTGCGGTATTCATTGCAGGGCGCCAGGCAAGGGGCACAGGCACTAATGCCCAGAAGACCAGAACCCTGTGATGATTTTCAGGGAAGAGATTTTAAAGCCAATCGCTGACACCAGGTCGTGGTGAAGGGAAGTGCGGTATTCATTGCAGGGCGCCAGGCAGGGGGCACAGGCACTAATGCCCAGAAGACCAGAACCCTGTGATGATTTTCAGGGAAGAGATTTTAAAGCCAATCGCTGACACCAGGTCGTGGTGAAGGGAAGTGCGGTGTTCATTGCAGGGCGCCAGGCAAGGGGCACAGGCACTAATGCACAGAAGACCAGAACCCTGTGATGATTTTCAGGGAAGAGATTTTAAAGCCAATCGCTGACACCAGGTCGTGGTGAAGGGAAGTGCGGTATTCATTGCAGGGCGCCAGGCAGGGGGCACAGGCACTAATGCCCAGAAGACCAGAACCCTGTGATGATTTTCAGGGAAGAGATTTTAAAGCCAATCGCTGACACCAGGTCGTGGTGAAGGGAAGTGCGGTATTCATTGCAGGGCGCCAGGCAGGGGGCACAGGCACTAATGCCCAGAAGACCGAACTCTGTGATGATTTTCAGGGAAGAGATTTTAAAGCCAATCGCTGACACCAGGTCGTGGTGAAGGGAAGTGCGGTATTCATTGCAGGGCGCCAGGCAAGGGGCACAGGCACTAATGCCCAGAAGACCAGAACCCTGTGATGATTTTCAGGGAAGAGATTTTAAAGCCAATCGCTGACACCAGGTCGTGGTGAAGGGAAGTGCAGTGTTCATTGCAGGGCGCCAGGCAAGGGGCACAGGCACTAATGCCCAGAAGACCAGAACCCTGTGATGATTTTCAGGGAAGAGATTTTAAAGGTAAGGTGAGGGAGGGGAGTTGCAGAGTGCATGTTCAGCTTGTGTATAATTCTCTGATTGGCTGGTGGTTAGGTAACAGGGTGGTGTCACAGGGATTTACATGATCAATCCTCAGTCTCCAGCCAGTCTGGGGCCATGCAGTTAGCGTCTCCTATCTGATGGGGGTTTTAGTATCTGTAAAACAACTCAAGAATGTGTGCCAGACACTGTTATCTATCTCCTTCAGGGAGGAACTAAAGATCCTGTGACTCTGCTGTATGGCTGATCTATTGTTTAAATTGTTACCAGTTCTCCTGGTCCAACTGCTATCCTTTGTTTCTACATGTCTTCCGGTCATTAACACTTGAGCCAGCCTTCTGTGACTTAGGGAGCCTGGGAGACTAAAGCTTTTCTATGAGCAAGAGGCAGGTGGAGGAAATGGATGTGGTGGGTGCTGTCTGGGGAAGGCCCCACAGAGTCCTGCTCGGTTACATGCCCGCTGATGTCAATAGGCAAAGATTTAATTGTGCAAGCAGACCTGTAATATCAAACGTAATGAGAATTGCCAAGCAGATGCAGCTGACGTTCACATACAAGTTTCTGAAATCATAGATTCTGATGTTCTATAGAACACCACATTGCCATAACTAGCAGCAACTGTCAACAAACGTGAATTCAGGAGTCGAAATCAAGAGCCTCAGTGGAGAGCACAAAGCATGGAGAAATGATACTAGGCACTGTTGGCTAATCTACAGTCACTAATTTTCCATTTAGGGCAGGAATTCTCAAATTATGTCTCGCAGTTTTAAAAGAATGTTCGTACGTGTATCAGTTAGGATTGTACTCAGACTTAATAAATAGAAAACCTACCACAACTGCTTAAATAAAGAATGGGGCTGCCGTATTCCACAGGAGTTCCAGGCTCAGGCAGCACCACAGTCGACAACCGTCAGCAATCTTCCCACTTCGCCATCTCTGGACAGCACGTGCCACTGGTAGCGACACCTCTGACTTCACGCACAGCTGTGGGTGACAGTCCGTGGGAGCTCAGACAAGCTGTTCATCTCTCAGCCTCGTTCCTCTCCAACACCGAGCAGCTGTCGGCAACATCCCCGCCCCACCTCCACGGGCACACAGAGCCTGAAGGGCAGGATGACGAGGAGGGGGTTAAAGCTCGCGGAACCGACCCCTGCTCGTGGGAGACGGGCTGCTGCTTATTTAAACCCTGGGTCTGCAAACTTTCTCGGTTAACAGACGGTAAATATTTGCCGTCTGTGGATCCAGATTTTGCTTTTCCTGGAACTTGGTTTGAGGAATGAGGTTTCCTTGTGCCCGGGCACTTCGGGTGTTACGTAAGGGACTCCGGACGCTGTTTAAACTTGCATTTTAGCTTGTGGTCACCATGCTTGTGTTTAGCACATGAACATGTTTACTCCTAGCTCTACTCCCAATATCAGTTCAGTTTTCCCAGGCTCCACTGCTGTTTGGGTCTGTTTCATGACTGTCTTCCTCTGTGTCTCTGACTCAGTCCCTGCTGGTGTCCGCTGCAGAGGTGGAAGGTGCTTTGGGGGCCCCTGGCTGCTGCCGGGTAACCCTGTGAAGTTGAGGTGCGGCTGGAAGTGACTCGGCCAGGACCTCTCATGCCGCTCGGCCGAGTGCCACTCCCGCCAACAGTAGGTGAGGCATCTGCCATGCCCATTTGTGGCTGGAGAGTCGGGGCTTCATGGCTGGGGAGCGGACTCCTGACCGTGTCCTGTGCTTCTGTGGTGCCTGTAGATCAGACAACCCGCTGGGCCAGCTGGGGCTTCCCTGCTCTGCCGCCCCAGGCATGCGGCCCTCGCCGGAGCCCCAGTGCTAGTGGGTTGAGGTTCCTACCACGTACGTCTCTCTTGGGCTTCCCTGTCCTGGCCCTTGGTCTTGAGAGGGGAGGCTGTCTCTTGCTTTTGGAAACTCCTACAGGTCTCTTTGACCCCCAGTTCAGCGCATGTGAGAGATAAAGGAAAACCCAGCAAATGCACCACATTCTTGTTCCTCAAGTCCCGAGTCCTCTAGCACAGCCAACTTCTCCCCCCTCCCCAGATTTCAGAGTCCTTTAACCCATTTCTGTTGAATAATTTCCAGGATATTTACTTTTGGTTAGAGAGAAGAAACAACAACAAAAAAAGTGAGCCTACACTATCTTGTTCTGGAATCAGAATGTGTGTAACTTTTGAAATGGCTTATTTCTAAAAAACATATTTATTTAGTATTTTTCAACAATTGAAATTTGCTCACGTACGTAAAATCATTCAGTGCTTGCATCACCGAGGGATTTTAGATGTTAGTGTGTCCGCGCTAGTGCTGAGAGCTGAGGCACTGATGAATGGTCTCGCCTCGTGCCCGGGTTGCCTTACACCTGAGCCGCCTTCCTTGCCACACTGGCTTAATGGGATTCTTTAGAAGTCTAAGCAGTGAGGATGCCAGTGGCCTTGTGCAAAGCCCGCGTTTGACCAGATCATCTTTAAATGTTCTTCACGATGTATTTATGCCATAGTCAATACGAGAAACAATTTAAAAACTCAGATTAACATCAGATGGTGTGAGCACTTGTCCCAACTGTAATAAGGAAGTGTGGCTCTGGGAACATCATCTATCCTCTGGGCTCCAGCTCCCTGTATGCTTCTGAAGCGTTCGGTCTATGATGTAATTGCCTATGGCCAAGTATGTTTGTTGCACAGAGTTCTAGTTCAGAAGGAGACAAGTGTCAATGAGCCTAGCCTAGTTCTGAGGTCATGTAAAAAAAGCCTTGCACAGCATAAGAAAGGAGCATTAAGTATTTACTAGCTCGTGGCACTATTTTAAGTGTGCTCGTATGTCTTTTTTAAACCTTTATGAGATATGGTCCATTTTTACCCCTATTTTACAGTAAAATAATCTACAATATAGGTAGACATTAGTGACTCCCAGCTGCTACCAAATGCCAAATTTAGGATGCTGGATTCTCAGCCCCATGATCTGAACCCACGAATAACACAGTCTAGCGTTTCACACGTTACAAATGCCTTTTCCCATTTAATCGGTACCATGACTCTGTGAAGGAGGATTCACTCTGATATGCCTGGCTCTGTCTCCTCACCTGCAGATCAAGAAGACGGCACTCAGCGACACCTCCAAACATCAGTTTTACCGTAAAAGTGGGCCCCTCCCTCCTGACTTCTCACTGCTTCTGGCGTTTCCTTCACTCTCCTCTTGGGTCTTTCATTTCTGTGACTCTTAACTTGTCCTTTTGTTTACTTTGCTTGTAATCTTTTTAAGAGTCATTAGATTTGTGTTGGAAGGACTTTATCTGCATGGGATTAAATTCTTACCCACTTCTACATCCTCAGTCATTGCCCACCTCACTCTGAGTTTACAAATGTATAAGAAATTTGAATATACACTCCCTCAGTATGCGTGTGAAGTTTTATGCTCTAAGTGTCTATCCCTCCTGTTGGTTGTGTTAGTTTATTATGCCAAAAATGTTTTATTTTACACTCACTTTCTATGAGCGTTTAACTATGAGGTTTGTGGAGATTGGATTGTTGCCCTTATTTCTTTGCTAAAGCAGAAGTCATATTTCAGTAGCTTCTTGGGTTTTATTCTGTTCATTCTGAAAATTTACACGTGATTCTACTTGATCATGCCATTAGCAGAATAATTTTCAGAACTATGAAAGATAGAATCATAAAATATTTCAGCACTTTAAGTAGAAAAATTTGTATTTCACTTACAGAAGACCAGAGATTCTGAACACTTAGAATTTTTTTTTCCTAGAACTCATTTTCTCAGTGGCTAGTGAAGTATACAATAGCATGAAAAAATATTATATTTCATCATTTTACTATTAAGGTTAATATTGTAAAACACTTTGTAATACTGGAACCAACATATTCTATTCTTTCTGCCTGACAAATTTCTAATCACTCAGGTGAATGAGAATCACTTTTTGTCATTGCTTCACATATGCATAAAAATATTCAAATACCTCTTAAAACATTATTTCCAGAGTGTGTACAGTTAATTAGGTCATGTTATAACATGAAAACAATTTAAATGAAAAGCAGATACAATTTATTATTACAACTTTAGGCTCACGTTTTATTCCAGCGTATCATAAAATACATAGCCCAAACTTACAGTACATGACCAAAATATGTGTGATTCTTCAGATTTTCAGAACATTTTGGAAAAATAAAGCAGGAAGGATTATTCCTTATCTAAGACTGATTCATAACATCGGTATGTGATATATTTTACCTTCTTTTCCTTACAGAGGACATAAAATGTCAGGTTTGACTCACAATAGTTACAGGGGAGAGTAAGGCACAGTGCCAGCACTCATGCCTCTTATCAAAGCCCTGTTCTGTCTGACTCCTATTTAAAAAATATTTTTTCCAAACACTGTAGCATCACAGGTATAACTCTCATTGCGTTTCAGTGAGCAACCTCAGTTGCACTCTGCAGGTCACTGAGTTTAGTTAATCCCTGTGCTGCCACTAGACTGTGGCAGGAATAGTTCCAATTCCAGGAAGTCTCAGGAAGGAGGAGGAAAGTCACACCCCCCTCAGTCATTTCTAGTTTCTCTGTACCGTCAGGCCTGCAGTCCGGTTACATTGTGGTGTCACCTCCCAGTCGGATAAGTACTGGCTGGGTCTGCAGTTAGGAAACTGTGGCAGGCCACATGCTGCAGGGCAGGTGGGAGCTGGGAACGTTGCTGGCAGAGAGGGAAAGAGGACGCAGTGCACGTGTTCTTAGGTGGCATTTGCCGCGAGGCTCCTACTTGCCTCTCTGCTTTTCAAGGGTATGGTTTAAAAACAATCCCTTTGAGAATATGGCAAGGGTGCACAACTGCAAGTTGAAAATATGAGTCACTGGCAACTTGGAATTTCCTAGTGTTCAGGCATTTGAGGCTTTGAGTCACTGAGGGCCTATTATCAGTGGGCTCCCACCCAGAGGAGAAGCTGTGCTTCCCCAAGGAGCAACAGTTTACTTCCGCAGTTTTTATTCCATTTATCAGAGTTTCTAATATTTTATTTCAAATAAATACTTAGGAAAATGATAATAACTTGAATTAAGATTTATTAATTGTCAAGGGCTGTTCTCAGGGCTTTCTTTACATGCTTTGCAAATTTAGATTCATGTAATCCTTATAAAACCCCCTTGAGGAGGATACTGTTGTTATCTCTACTTTATGTATAAGAAAAGAGAAGCAAGCAGATTTTACTTATTCACTCAAGACCACAGAGCAGGTAAATCTCTGAGCCGGATTCGTAAGGAAGCAGAAGAGAGCTCAGTTCACGGGCTCCCAAGGCCTCCAGAGACTCCTGAGAAGTCTGAAAGAAAAACCAAGAGCCTATTGTCTGAAAACAAACAGTTGTTTTCTTTTACTTTCCACTTAGAGTTTATAAAACTGAAATTTATTCTTAAGTTCCATAAAAGCTAGTTTTTCAAATTATTCTAAAGAGATAGATATCATACTATGCTCATTTTGAAGACAAAAGTTGACCTCTTTAATTTTAAAGAATTGGAAGCAGAATAATGAAATCTAGCACCCTGTGTTCTAGTCTTGAATTGAGATGCCCTGGGTTCTGGTTGAGTGAAAACTCTACCTCTAAATTGCTCAGGAAAATATGGGGGCAGGGTATATGGGATCAAGAAAACGAATGAAGAGTTAAACCCCCAAAGAGCTGGGCCTCAAACACCTGGAACCAAAAAAAAAAAAAAACCAAAAACTTCTACAAGTCAGTTTCTATTGATTATTCATGATTTTCTCTGTTAAGTTAACCTTTTTTCCGTCTCTTGCTAGCTTTCTCTATGTGGTAGGAAAACATAGCCAGTGAACATGCCCAATTTCATATGTTATCACTGCAACCACTGGGAGAGGACTGCTTCTCTTCTTCAGTTGCAAATTGAAACATTTGAGGAAAGACTGACACAGCTGTGGCCTCCTCGGGGTAAGCACGTGTCTCAGAGGCATTGCTGGGCTCGCAGGAGCCGTGTGGTGAGACCGGTGCCCTAAATCAGTGCAGGTGAGCAGAGGGGATCCACAGCACAACGTAGGATGGGGTAGCGTCAGGAACACGGACAGAACTGTGAGAGAACACATTTCCGTTGTGTAAGCCACCCAGTCTGCAGTGCTTTGTTACAGTAGCCCTAATACCGTCTCAGTTTGTGAACAGCATCTCTGCTAAAGGAGAGGTATAACAACTAAATATTTAGAAATTTTTTATCAGC
Organism: Phocoena phocoena; assembly: GCF_963924675.1. Taxonomy (NCBI): domain Eukaryota; kingdom Metazoa; phylum Chordata; class Mammalia; order Artiodactyla; family Phocoenidae; genus Phocoena; species Phocoena phocoena. Next base: position 1,911,875 of record NC_089235.1, read on the forward strand.
TGTGTGAAATAGTACTTGATGCTTCCAAATCATAAATTAAAACTGTACGTCAGTTAAACTGACTAATAAAAATAGACTCTGAAGAGCAGTATGGGCCTCCCACGAATGGAACAGACAAGGAAGCTTTATTTTGAACCATCTACTTATAAATTATTGATAGAGCTTCAAACCATTGGTAAATACTGCAGAAAATGATCCCATTTACATGCCAGCTTGCCTCTGAAGGGCTTGCCCTCCTTCCGTCTGTGCCTTGCGGCAATGGAGAAGATACTTGCCAAATTCCTGAAGAAATTGCCCTCCCCATTTAAGCTTATTGCTAAAACTACAGTGTTCAGCTGAAGAAAGTAGGAGGGTAGGGCTTATTCTTAAAGACGGGATTCCATACTTCATAGAATTTTCCAGGTATTTTCTTCATCAAAGAGTTTGTCACTGGATAGCAAATTCTTCTTGCTGGTATGTAGCTGCTTGCCTTGAACACGTGTTATCTTATTTTCATGGTGTACAATCTCATAAATGATACTATGAAATAATTACTTATCTAGTGATCTATCTATAGCCACACCTGAAGGTGCTCAGACTGTCGCTGCCACTGTACATGAGTCCGACTGCTTATTCTTGAAAGGCTTAGAATTCTTAAAGGAGATCATGTGAGTGAGAAGTAACTTGCAGGGATCTTGTTAGCCTGGGAGGCGGATTGCTGAGCACGTGTGCTTTTAATGTCAGGAGCTCAGTAATCAATTTCTTCCTCTAACTGTGAAATTCAATCTCGACTAAGAATCTAAGCCCCCGTTTGAAGCAATTAATGGGAACTTCTAAATATAAGTATCACCATCTCTTGTTTTTCCACCCTCAAAACAGTCTCAGAATGGCTTAATCATTATTAGTAAAAAATGCGTTGAATAACTGAAGGAGAAGGTTAATTTGGTTCAGTATCGTCACCCTTTATTTTCTGTTTCCTTAAATAGGCATCAGGTTTCTTTGTGTATTTATGAATGTGTGTCATACAGCAATCACTCAAGTGTTTAATTAGTGTCTGAGAAATTTAAATATGTAGTACTAGAACATGTGTTTTTCAGTGACAAGCACATAAAATATAAAGGTTTTTTGAATTTTACTAAGGTAACTGTTGTACTCTACTATTGAATTCACTCTCCGTACTAAGTACTGTGCAAGGTCCTGTGGATAAAAGATGTAAACTCGCAGGGCTCATGTTTGGTGTAACAGAAGGATGCCACTGGATGGTGAGCTGTGTCCTCGGTGCCTGCGGGCCTAGGGCCAGGTATGCTAAGTGCCCTCATATGGCACACAAAATGCCCAGCGCACGCCAGACCGGGAAGCCTTGTCTCATGTGCTCAGCGGCCATTGTATGGTGCTGAGTGCATCAGGAGGTTCGCTGAGTCAGCAAGCAGGTGCCACGTGACCACGTCAACGCTGAGTGCCGGTAGGAAGGCATGTAAGTGCTCATCGCGCGGCTTGCTCGCTGCCTTCGTGTGGAGTGCCGTGTGGGGTAGAGGCATACTGGTGTTGGGAGAATTAAGGAACGTTTCATAGAGGGAGTAACGTCCTAGCTGCCCCTAAGATGGTGAGCTAAAGGCACAGGCTTTAGAGCCAGACAAGCCCAAGCCGGGTCTCAGTTCTGCCTAGCGAGAGCTCTGATATTGGTCAAATTATTGAGTATCTCTGAATGCCCACTTCCTGCTCTGTGAAATGGGGCTAATACTGTCAAGCTCGTAGAGCTGTGAGAATGAGGTGGGCCACCTCCCATACAGCATTCAAAATCATGGCTCTGACATTAGACCAGGGTTTGGTTTTGAATCCACACCCTTCAGCTCCTAGTTAGTAACCTTGGGCAGATTTTGTAAATTCTCAGTGCCCATGAGTGTCCCACATATAAATGGAAGACACCTGGGTTTATAGTAAAGGAACACATTTAAGTAAGTATGCTTAGAGACATTCTTCAGACGTGACAGTAAATGTTAAATATTTGTTATTCCTGGTTTATAGTAAATGTTCATGGCTCAGTAATTATCAGCTCTCACCCCTTGGATATCCATCTAGAAGTGTTAGAAAACATGGGAGATTGGCCAAGCAGAGGAACAAAATATGCTAAGGGAAATGCATGTAATATTTTGACTCTGTTTTTAATGGTCATCTTGAGCATATTAGAGAGGCCATAGGATAGGATTGGGAAATAAATCGAGAGGATAATCATTATCATCATAATGCTATTCAGCAATTATTAGTTTTAATAAGCCATTTTTTTATTACTTCAAGTTAGGAAGGCATGGTGAGTATGTACGGAAGTCATTCTTTAGCAGATACCTTCAATAGCCCAACAATTACCCTCACTCTGACTCAAATGCATGTCTTCCTTACCAACAGAAATCCTATCTGGTTCATGTGTCAATGAGTCTAACCCAGGGAATAAAAAAAGATCACTTCAAACCAAACAGAGTCACAGAATTCCCTATACTATTGATTAATCTGGAAAAGAGCATGTGACTCAATCCTGGCCAGCAAGACCTGTGTTAAAAGGAGAACTGTCTCTGGCTGTCCTGATGACCCTTTGCTGCCACCCTATTAACTCTGTCGTGTGAGTGCCTGATGGCTGGTGCCACAGCAGCCCTCTTGGGCCAATACACCTAAGGACAAATGGTCACGTGCTGGGGAAGGTGCAGGGATGGGCAATAAGAGAGGGCAGGAACCTTCAGGGATGTCATTATCTACACTGCTCAGTAGTAAAAATAGGTGATTTTAACTTCTGAAAGGACCATGTGACTAAATCTCTAAGACTCTCAGACAAAGGTCCTTGGACTCAGAATAACCAAATTAAATTGGCTACATCAGACTAGTTTTGTGAGGAGATTTATAATGATAACAGATAGAGGAGAAGAGATTAGTTTGAATGGGACAAAAATGAGGGTTTTTTTCATAATTGTTCATTAGAATGTACATAAATTTGAGTAAAAGAAGTTAATAATAAATAACTAACCAATAGTGAGAAATTAGATGAGTATATCCTTGCAAAAAGTTGAATATTGATGGAAGAGAAAAGGATGGGTATTAACTTCAGAAGACAGAGGCTTAAGATATGTTGTTTTTCTTTTCCTTGTATTATACAGACCCTAATGTTGATGATTCTCAAGAAGGAAGGAATGGGACTTGACACTGTCAGTGAAGAAACATTTGAAACAGTTGAAAATATTATCCAGGTTAGACAGGAAGGCGGGGAGCAAAATAGAATCCATGAGCTGCGAGGACCAGAAGAGGCCAAGTTAGATGCAAGCTTTGTCCTCAGGAGTGGAAAGTATGAAGGTGGCAAGCTTTTAAAATCATAACCATAGCAAAGAAGTTCAGGGGATTTAGAGCCTGTGCAGGCAGAGATAGAAATCTGGAAGTTCCAGTCGCCTGGTAGATAAGGATGGAGAAATTTGAGGTACCATATCAGAGAGAGCATAGTGTGTCCTGACTCAGTAGGTGATCGATTCTTTACAAGAGAAAGGAAGTAATTCCTGGGAGTCAGTGAAGCAGCGATTCTCTGGGTGCAGACGTGGAAACTGAGGCTGCTGCCCCCTCTTCAGACTGAGATGTGTGGTCTCCATGAGACAGGCGCTTTAGAAAGCAGTTCGCTGTTGCTTTTCGAATAATAAGGTGGCACTGAGGTCGTAATGAACTTACAGGGTCAGTGAGTAAAACTGAAAGTAAAGACCATCAGGCTTCCTCATCTTGAGTGACAGGCAAGGGGTTCAGTCACAACAAGTGGCCACTGCAGGCTGTCCCTTCTGGCCCCTGACGGGGCGTGAGGGTCTCCTCTGGCTGGAATCCTCTTACAGCTGACTGTCCCGGGGTCCAGCAGCTGCCCTGCAGTGTCTGCAGATGCTTCCTGCTCCAGACCCAGCTTTGACCTGATAGAAACATTCAAGATCTACAGTGAGCTTCCTATCACTTTCAGTGCTATTTTGATTAAGTTTTAATCTTCATATCAAAACGCCCAAACCTAATATCTTTATATTTCCAATGTTAACTCAATCTATGAACTCTCTGACCAAAAAGCAAACCATTAAGACTCGTTCTCTCTAGTCAAGAAAATGATACCCCCATTTATTTTTCTTGGGTTCCCTTTCAGTATGTTTTGTCAGTCCGCTTGCTTGGATTATCTGACTGTGATACATCTGTGTGGCCACCAGCCCCTGCGTCTGAACACGGCTTCCTGTATCACTTCTGTATTCCTTAGGTGGCTTGCAAATTTATGTGCATCATTATCATGCTAAACTAGTCATTAGATTGGGGAGAAAGCCTAAAGAAATGTCTTTTAGTGCAAACAAATGTGAGGGATCAAATTTTAAATCACTTGAACTGAATAGCACTGCATGTTAAGTTTCTACTGTGGGACTCTAATTACCCTCTAATGAGGAATCACACCTGACAAAACCGACTAATATATTGCAGGGGAAAAAAAGATTTACATAGAGAAACTATTTGCTTATCTCAGTATCAGTACCGATATGTTCATTTTCTCCATCCATCACCCACAGTGAAGGGGAATGAGGCGGACACACACGGAGCACAAAGTGAGTGAATCCACGCCTGTGATTAAGGCATGAGCAAGGAGGTACCTCGTGCATTTGAACGTCTCACTCACAACAAGAGCTTCTGTCTTCAGAGAAGAGGTTGTAGAAATTTAAAAAGAGGTTACCTTACACAATTAAAAACGCTTTCGTAGGACGCATTCATCCAGACCTGTAGCAAAGTTGCTAAAATGTATGGGTCCAAAAGCAGCAATAATAACTATTGACATTCTTTCAAAAGGGCCTGCACAAATGAACATTGACATAAATGAATGAATATTGCTCCCCATACTTAGGTTCCCAATCCAATACCATGACTGAATAGCGCTATGACATTGGGCAAGTTAGATTTTTCGTTTCTCCTCCTATAACGTGGAGAAAGTAACTGAACTTGCCTTATGCAGTGCTGAAAAGTAAACGAGGTAATGTGCTTATGTTTTTAGTACCATGCTCAGTTCACAGCCAGTGCTCAATTAAAACTACACAGCTTTCAAAGAGAGTTTTCTCCATTCTACCCATACGTTCATCCTATGAGTCACAGAACTCAGTTTTATCTCCGTGGCATTAGGTGGTCATAACTTGCAAATTCATGTTATGTTCACGTCTCAGTTTAGTAACTTGTGACTATACATCAGTTTAACTCTCGTGCATGTTTGTGCCAGGTCAGACAGATAATGAAGTTACTAAAACATCCAACAGCACTAAGAATTCACGTGATTAACGTTGGGTCAGAATAGCATTTCAGGAAGAGCTGAACGTGGCAGACAACTATTCTCTGCATGCGCGCGTGTCTTAACTCACACCATTAAGCTTCTGTATTCGTGCAGCAGACATGTACTGAGGGCCGGCTGTGTAGCAGGCACGCTGGGTGCTATCACGGGGCGGGGAGCATTGTTCGGGGGCCAGGAGTGCTGACTGCGCGGTTCTTGTGTTCAGGGTTTCCAGCAGAGCAGAAGAAAGTCCTGCTTTTCTGTCCATGCGGAAGATGGGGCAAGCGCGATAATCTGCTCAGGTGGCTAACAAAATACCAGAGTCTGGGGCTTAAACAACCGAAATGTATTTTTCTCAGTTCTAAAGATTTTGAAGTCCTAGATCAAGGTGCCACCAAAGTAGGTTTCATTCCATGCATCTTCTCTTGGCTTTAGGCAGCCTCTACCCTGCTCTATGCTCACAGGACCTCCTCTTCCTGCATTTGCAGACAGCAAGCTCTCCGGTATCTATTCTTTAAGGGCACTGATCCCATCATAAGGGCCCTACCTTCATGACCTCCCAGAGGCCTTATCTCAAAATGCCATCACATGGTGGGGGGATGCGTAGGGCTTCAACATATGAACTAGCGGGAGGGTTCAGCAAGGGCCTAAAAAATTTTGAACGGAAGCTTCAGTTTAACTCCAAGATGCTCAAAAATCCAGATGTATAGTACAGAAAAAATATCAGTCTGTCTGCAAAAAAAAAATGTTGAGAACGTGGAGTGTGACTGTTGGCCTGGGTCTGAGTGGGGCCCGAGATGTTGCTCGTGGGAGTGTTACTCACACCTGGTCCTCCCAGGACCCTGGGGTTAAATGTACACTGTCCCAGGTGGAGAAATGTTTCAGACTTGAAAGTTCCCGCAGTTGTGTTATGGAAAAACCATGCTCAACTCACACATTACGGGTTTCTCAAGATTAAGAACGAGCAAAGACGATTTCACATTTTCACATAATCACCATTACCAATCACAGCAGAAAACAAACTTCTGTTATTAAGATCAGAAGAAAACCTAAACACAAAGCAGTAGTATTCACCCCACAAAAATTTCACCACACAGCCCCTGGCAACTCTCTGCTTCTGTGAGTTTGAATTTTTAGGTCCCACATGTAAGTGAGATCATAAAATATCTGTCCTTGTCTGGCTTATTTCACTTAGCTAATGTCCTCCAGGTTTACTGTAGTTGTTACAAATGGAAATCAAGATTTTGAACAATAACACAACATGATTTGTTTACACAAATTTGAAAAAGAAACAAATGAATATCTGGAAAAAAAGGTTCCATGTTAAAACTCTGAGGATAATCAGTAAAGTATCACAGCTAAAGGAATACCTAATACCCCATAAAATATAACTAGGTAAATTATTCTGAATATAGACTTGAAAATGGAAATTGAAATTGAGAGGTTAAGAAACAAAGAAGTAAAAATGAGATGCTCTCACATAGAAATTTTTTGCCAGTTTCAGAAAGAGACAATGATAATGAGAGAAACACTATTTGACATGTTTTCGAGTTAAGGAAAGAAAGATCTTCAGCTTTAGAAGCCACAAACATGAAGAAAGATCAATAAAAAGAAATATATAGAGAGAGACTATATTTAACAGTTTATATATGATTGCTCAAGCATCTGAAATTCTTCTTAAATAAACTGTTCTACACATGTATCTTTTCCCCCAGTTTTACTGAGTTATAATTGAATAAAAATTATATATATATATATATATATATATATTTCAAGGGTACAACATGGTGATGATTTTATACATATATGCTATGAAATGTTACCAGAATCAAGCTAATTAACACATTCATCACCAAACATAGTCACCATTTTGTGTGTGTGGTGAGAACAGTTATGATCTACTATTTAGTAAATTTCAAGTATACGATACGGTGTTATTAGCTATAGTCACCATGAGGTACCTTAGATCCATAAAACTTATTCCTCTTACAACTGAAAGTTTGTACCCTTTGACCAACATTTGCTGAATATATGGTCAACTAATCTTTGATAAGGAGACCAAGAATACACATGGGAAAGAATAGTCTTCTGCATAAGTGGTGATAGAAAAACTGGTGAAGAAAACAAGGAAGATCTAAGGTGCTGGACAACAGTATCGTCTAAGGCAGGGAGATTGATGGCTTCAATCAATATTTAAGGTCTTTGTAATGTTTGGGAAGATTATGAAGATATTCATTTGCTTTAAACTTAAATTTTTGCTCTTATTTACAAATTTAATGTAACCCCAGAAAGGTATAAAAGTAGGTCAGATCATTTGGGAACAAATTTAAATAAATCAATGTTTAATAAAAAAAGATGGCCAGAAAAACACATAGAAAAAATGAAACAAAATAAGATAATATAAAGCTTCCAATGGATATATTTAGTGAGTAACTTTAAAAAAATTAGAGCATACACTTCCTAAGCAAATGTCAGATATTTATGATATAGTTCTTAAGTATTCATGTGTGTAGGAAAGAAATCTATGGAAATTAGAAATCAACAAGTTTATGATGGCATTTGCCTCCGGGGTGAAGGCTAGCAATATGATCAGAGAGGCGTCTACGATAAACTCCATCTGTATCGGTGAGCTTTACATTTTGACCTAGAAAGTAAGCACTTTGGCTATTCCACTTTTTTTTTTTTTTTTTGCAGTACGCGAGCCTCTCACTGTTGTGGCCTCTCCCGTTGCGGAGCACAGGCTCCGGACGCGCAGGCTCAGCGGCCATGGCTCACGAGCCCAGCCGCTCCGCGGCATGTGGGATCTTCCTGGACCGGGGCATGAACCCATGTCCCCTGCATCGGCAGGCGGACTCCCAACCACTGCGCCACCAGGGAAGCCCTCCACATATTCTTTTAATCACCCCCATCACCATCATCATCAAAATCCATTCCATCATCCCACATCCTCAAAAGTTGTAACTGTTCCAGCCTTAACCCTAAATCCAAAATCCTATTCAAATGTCATCAACTCAAAAAGCCCCAAATCTTGTCCTCTGAGGCTCAGGGTGTGATTTATCGGGGCAAATCCTGTCCTTCTGGGGGCCTGTGAAACTAGAAAACAAGGTATCCACTTCCAAGGTATCCACTTCCACTTGTGGAAAACAAGGTATTCCCAATGGTGGGATGGGCGGAGGGTAGATATTCCCCTTTCAAAGGGAGAAATTAGAAGGAAAGAGGGAGACATGGGTCCCAGACAAGGCCAAAACCCAGCAGGGCAAATTCCATTAGGTTTCACAAAGTAATTCTCTGTGGCTTGATGCTCCACCCTCTGGGCCTCCTGTGGTAGCAGCTCTGCCCTCAGCCCTAGGTCCTGTGCGGCCAGGCCTCTGAATCTGTGGCTCTGCCCTTGGGGTCACTCTTCCTTCACTTTGTCTCGTTTCTCTCTCTCATCCATGCTGGCAGTGTTTCTACTGCTATAAAACTCTCAGAAACTTTGTTGGCCTTTTGTGCAACTCATGGCGTCCAAGCCATCGGAGGAGAGGGTCCTCCACAGATCACTCCTGTATAACGCGTCTCTACCCTGGCTTCTGTGGAGACGCTCGGTTGTGTCTGTGAGTCATACACCAAATCTCTTTGTCCACAGTCCTCTAGGCACATGCCTGCTGGTCTCTAGAGCACACCGTCTGAGGCTTTTCCAAGTTATCAAGTGCTAGCTCCTTTTTGTTAACAATTACCCCCTCAATTTATCTCTTTTCTCTCACCGTTTACTGCAGACACCTAGGAGAAAACAGTATGCACCTTCCATGCTTTGCTTAGAGACCTCAGTGGAACGTCCAAGTTCATTGCTCCTAACCCCACTCCAGAGTAGAATTCAGCCACGTCCCCTGACTCTTGACAACCAGGATTGCCTTACCTCAACGCTCCAATAACACGGTCATCATTTCCTTCTAAAGTCTCAGCAGAAGCACCTTGAATGTCCATATTTCTAACAACAGCTCTTGGAAACTATTCAGGCTTTTTCTCTTAAGCAAAAGTCTCCCAGCCTCTACCCATTACACAGTTCCAAAACCATTTCCACATTTTAAGGTATTTGTTAAAGCAGCACCACACTTTCTAGTACCAACAGCTGTATTAGTTTCCTGGGGTTCCAATTGCAAAGTATCACAAATTGAGTAGCTTAGAACAACAGAAATTTATTCTCTCAAGGTTTTAGAGGCTAGAAGTCCAAGATCAAGATTTCAAGAGGGCCCAGCTCCCTCTGAGACTCTGGGTGTTAGAATCCATCCCTGCTCCTTCCCAGCTTCTGGTGGGAGCTGTGGATGCTTGGCACTGCTTAGCTGAAAGCTGCATCCCTCTGGTTTCTGCCTTCCTTGTCACATGGCCTTCTTCCTGTGAATTTCTTCTCTTCTTTCAAAGATCCCAGTCATGTTGGATTAAGGGCTGTCTCTACTCCAGTATGACTTTATCTTAACTAATGACATCTGCAATGACCCCGTTTCCAAATAAGGTCACAATCTGAGGCGCTGTTGTTAGGATTTGAACATATTTAGTTGGAGGACACAATTCAACCCCTGAAAAGAATCATCAATGTAATAAACAGAGGATGTTATAAGAGCAAAGAAAAGAGACCGCCATTCCGATCTGGGGTGCTTGGGAAGACTGTCCGTGAGGAGGTGGGGCTTAACTAGTCTACATTGTTGAGTAGGAGTTACTTAGGCCAATGTAAAGAAAACAGATGTTTTACCAAGGTTCAATCAATTGCATAAAATGTGGGAAACGCAACCTGTGCTGATGGTAGTGGATAAATATCAGGACACCTTTCAGAGAAGGCGAGATCCTTGAATTGATGAGAATGCGTGATGTCTTTATGGCAGCTATTATGACACAGGTTATAGTTGAACCAGTGGAGCTGAATAAGTCACCCAGGTTAGTCAGATGTGCAGAGCTGATAAGAGAAGAGGAAGATGTTTCAGTGGAATTTGGGGGAAATGCAATCAGTGAGGGTAGAGAACAGTTTCAAGTATTCTTGCTGTGGTTGGGAAGGAGAGGTAGAATGATAGCCAGGGGGCCTGAGTGGGTGGAGTGCATTCTTTTTTTAATTTTAAAAATTGAGATACAGTACACTGAGGTAGATGTACTTAAGGAGAAAAAACTGTTGAAAGGTTACATGAAAGATAACAAAGAGAGGGAATCCATGAATAACTTATGGGGTATGGTTTTTGAGAGAGTTGAGATTCAGAGCATAGATGGCAGGACTCACTTTGGACAGGAGACTACAATTATGCAAAATCACTATAAAAAAAGGTCCAGCTTTGATGATATTCTCTGTGGTTGTCAGAGTAATTTCAGGCCTCTTTCATGTTCTTTGCAATGAAAAAAGATCCAAGAAACAGAAGCCATGGCATAGATCTGACCTCGAATTGGTCGTTTCCTGTGATCTCAATGAGAAACACCTCCTTGGGTCAAACTGTGTCAACCCGGGAGCCGGCCTGGAAATGAACTTTTCTCTGACTCTCAGGCTTGCTCCGCTGAGGGATGGGAAAAGCTAATCTCTTGCAAAGCGCAACCCCAGTCAACAAGAAACAGTCTCAAGGTGGCAATCTTATTCACGGTTATTCACTCCCCTTACCAAGACTCTGTTTTAGAGCTTTCTGAAAGAAGTCTGGTTTTATTTTATCCTGTGTGCATTAATAACTGAATTCTATTTTATATTAAAACCCTGGCAGTTCTTAAATAGCATTCTATCATATGGTAATAAATAAATCAAATATTTATTTATTAAATATCACATAAAAGAATACAGCTGAAGAACTCTAGTCTTCCTTGTTTTTTTTTTTGAGGTACGTGGGCCTCTCACTGTTGTGGCCTCTCCCGTTGCGGAGCACAGGCTCAGCGGCCATGGCTCATGGGCCCAGCCGCTCTGCGGCGTGTGGGATCTTCCCGGACCAGGACATGAACCCGTGTCCCCTGCATCGGCATGCGGACTTTCAACCACTGCGCCACCAGGGAAGCCCCTTCCTTGACTTTTATTTTCATTTTTGTAGGCATTTGTCATGATTTGAATTGATGTATTGGTTCTGTTTGTGTGTTTACCAATAGAGAAGTTTGTTCGTAGCTGCCATTATATGAAGCAGATATTAAAAAGATAAATGGGAGGAAAGAACAATTTATTGTTTTTCATGTGTCTGTTCATGCATTTATGATGTTTTCTCATTAGTTATACTTCACATAGTCTTTCAGAATTTTCTTTGGTTTTCTAAAATCACTAATCATCGTTAATTGTGAAAAGCAGTAACTAATTTCCAGATGTTTCAATTATAGGAATAGTTTTTTCTCTTTAAATCATTTGATAAAAAATGAAATCTTAAAATGTAGATGCCACCACTTTGCTCAGTCTTTCCTAAGGTTTTTTTTCGTTTGTTTATCACTACTTGACACCTCTTTCTTTACCTGCTCTTCCAAGCTCAGACTTGGGTTATTTTAACCTCCTTTGTAACCTCCATATTCTGTGAGGACGACTTCATAAACTTCACACAATTTCCACTCATCTCCCTCCGTCCTCTCGAATTTTCCTTCTCTTCTTCCTCATTACTCTCCACATCCACGTTTCCATTTGCTTACTGGAGCATTGGTTTGATATTAGTTAAATATTATTTTAGGTCTGGGCTGAGAGAGGCTCAGAGATGAATGGGATTTATCCCTGTGCTCAAATTGGTTATGATAAACAGCCAATAAACCAATAGACCCACGGTGACCAACAGAAGTGCATCAGGGTTTAGCTTTGGGAGCACAGAGGAAGTGGTGGCAGCGCACCTGAACGAGCAAGAGACCAGGAGCATCCTTAGAACCGACACATTTGAACCGTCTGTTGAATGAGAGCAGGTTTTCACAGAGCATTTAGGGCTTCGGAAAGGGATTTGTGAAGAGCAACCTCAAGTGCAACACGTTTAGGGAAAAAATAACCGCTTCGGAATGACGTCAGCACAGTAGTCAGCACGGAGGACCCTCCTATACAGTCTGAGTGTCCTGGGTTTAAAGTCCTGCCAGGCAGCATGGAGGAGGAGGGGGTTATGGTGAGGCTGAAGGTGGGGAGATGAATTTGAGGACTGGTGTGTCAGTCAGTATAAGAGACTAGGAGGGGAGCACGGGCTAAGACACTGTTTTCACTCTGCCCGGTCACCTCCATCCCGGTGTAAATGACAAGATCTGCGCCCACCCCCGCCTCACAGCACTGACGTCTCAGCATCACAACCACTGCCCCGCCCCCCAGTCCTGCCTACAGTGGATTCTCCTCATTCATTCAGCGGATGTTGGAGTTGTGGTTTCTATGTTCCATGCACCAGTGTAGGTGTGGAAACGTGGCAGTGAACAAAACAAAGACTGTAGTAGGGGTTTATCTTCTCGTGGAGAGGACAGTCACTAAGTAAGCAATCGTATACATAAATAGTGCACTAGATTGCAGTCAGCAGTATTGAGAATGAAGACAGCAGGGTGAAGGGTGGAGCTGTTGGTGCCGGTTCACCTGGGAGGATGCACTTGATGGGATGTCGCAGCTGCAGGGGCCTGGAGGAAGTGGCAGGGAGCAAACCATGAGATGCTGTGCGAAGAGGTCCTGGGAGAGGCCCGGCAGTGCCCTGCATCCTGCTTTGGGGCATCATTGACACCGGGAGGGCATTTGACACTCTGAGGCTGGACAGCATCACCTTGGAAGAGACCGTATGGAGAAAAGTGCTCTGAAGTCTGAGGCTCCGTGCCTTCCAAAATGTATGGACTGCAGGAGAAATCAGCTGGAACCAACAGAAGAACCAAAAAGTATCACTGGTGAGGAAAGAGACGAGAGAAGGGAGCGATCTGAAAGGCAGAGGAAGCCGTGTGCCCAGAGAGAGAGGAGATGGTCAGCGTCGTCTTAGTTTCTATTGCAGTCCCGTCTGGGATCACAGGCTCAAGGCGAAGTGCACCTGCTGCTCCCACTGTCCAGTGGTCAGGGATCCGGGCACAGCTTGTCTCAAATACGGTCACCTTGGGGTGGGATATTCCACATGTGAAGTTTGGGAGGACACGATTCAGTCCATAGCAGACATACAACATGGGGAAATTAGGTCATCAGAAAGCTTTTAAAGAGTTTTAAATGGCAACAAAATATTATCCTGAATGTATGTAACACATTTTTTTAACCAATGATTCGTATTTGGACATGTAATCTGTTTTTGTTTTTAATATAACATTGTCGTACACATTCCTATGCATGGATATCTATTGATATGACTTATTTCCTTAAGCCCTACTTAGGCAAAAGGATGTGAGTGATTTAGGCTTTAATACATACTGCTGAATGGCCCTCCCAGAAGGGCTGCAATATATGAAATGTTATTGACCTGGAAAACAGAATGCCTGTGTCATGTCTGCCAACATTTGACTCAGTTAAAATTCCCAAAGATATGCTGCAATTACTGCAAACAATTTTCTTGAGAGTCCATTAGTGAAAACCTAAAAAACAAGAGCAGGTTCATAAGATGTGTCATGATATGGTCTGCTCTTGGAGAGTTCAGCAAGGGAGAAAAGAAAGAGCCCTCTCCATTTATAGGACTGAGGGATGAATTCACTTTACAATGGTACTATTTGAAGAAATGGCTAATTATCTTTCAAGTGCCCACCGTGCACATCCCCCAGATACCTGCCAAGATCGCAAAGCACTAGAGCCAAGAGTGAGTCCCTGGAGTTTAAAGGAGATGAGACAGTTTGCAGGAAGATTCACAGTGATTCTTAGTGATGAGTAAACTCAAATAGTTTAGTAATTTCATTCAGTTGGATCCATATTTCCAAATTCAGTTAATGATGTCTGAAGATTTTCACATGTAACAGAAAACTGTGGCTTTGCTGTATATTATAATGAAAGCTATCATTTTTGGCACCAGAGTAAAATGTCACACAATTCGTTATGGCATTAAGGTAATATATTGTTCTATAAGGTCCCCGTTGAGATGGTTAGGGTCATGGGTCAATCAATAAGCATCTATGAGGCAAATCTTTGTTCTGTGCGATGCTAGAAATCAGGAAGTGTGAGAACCCCAACGCTGAAAGAGGCATCAGCTAACTCACTCAGCAGTTGTGGTGGTGGTGAAGAAGAAGGGTATTTGGAGGGGAACGGGACGCTCACATTGGGGATTGCTTGTCCCAGGTGTACCATGGTCACAGTTTCTTCTGAGGGTAAAGAAGTGCTATAGGTGACGCACCCTCCATCAGCCAGACTCCCTGTGAGTGTTCATCTTGAGCATGTATGTGTATGTGTGTGTGTGTGTGTGTGTATGTGTGTGTGTGTGTGTGTAGATTTCTACCTCCTAAGCCAAAGCAGAATAGAATTTTATTTTATTTGTATTAAAATTCCACAAGACCACTTACGACATCTTTTAATAAGGGTCACTTGCCAACACATTTTTTAAAATTTTGCTGGTATAAAAAAATCTTGCTTGTTTTTGTCCTTGGTAAAAGCTATTTTCTTTCAGTGCTCTGATGGTTTAATTCCCTTTTTATGCCTTCCATACTTTACGTTGGGAATAAAGCTGTGATGTTGGTAATCTGGTTCTTCCCTGTGGCTAATTTAATATTTCTTTTTGTTTATACTATTATAAAGTTTCAATGTGATATTTTAGGGGTGGTTGTCTTCTTAATTATCTCTATTATTTTAATTTTCCTGAATCTGAAGGGTTAGTTATTTCAACAATTTTGGAAAATTATTAACCATTATGTCTTTAAATAGTGTCTCTCCACTGTTACATTTTTGAGATATGATGACCTTGAAACTGACTTAATCTTCCTCGTTGTTCTAGAAAATTTCGTTATTATCCTTTCAGAGATGGCTTCTGGCCAGGCTGTCTATTCTCACCTTTCAGAACTCAGAGTAGATGCATGTTAGTGTCTAACCTCTCATAACCTCCACATCTGGGTTGTTTTTATTCCACTTGCAGGGTATTTGCTTGAGAACTGCCTAATTCACTGGTTTCACTGTTCAACTCTTCATTAATCCTTGGTTATAACGTATGCCATTTTTATAAGATTGTCTTTTTCAAAGCTATCTGATAAATTTTGATAGAGTCTATTCTTACAGCTTCTTTTTCTAATTCACCTTTCAGTTGTTTAAATATATTCTACCTAGTCATTTTGTGTTTCCTAGTTGCCAATGACAGTTTCAGTGGTTTACAGTTCTGACTCTGTACGTGTTCCAATGTTATTAGTATCTGCCGATTGCTTTGTTTATGCTAATACTTCTTCACAAATGATGTCCTTTACCATTTGTTTATGCTTTTGACTGTGTTCTCATTTTCCATTTATCTTTGTCTCTGGGATTCTTGGTGTCCGGTTTGGTCATAATTAGAGCTGTTTACTAATATTCCGTGTCTCTCACTTAGCATAATGTCCACAGGGTTCATCCATATTGTCACAAATGTCAGAATTTCCTTATCTTTTACGGTTGAATAATATTTCATTATATGTATATACAACGTTTTCTTTATCCATTTATCTGTCAACAGACTTAGGTTTTTTCCCTGGCTTAGCTGTTGTAAATAATGCTACAGTGAACATGGCAGTGCAGGTATCTCTTTGAGATAATGATTTTATTTCCTTTAGATACACATGCAGAAGTGGGATTGCTGGATCAAATGGTAGTTCTGTTTTTAACTTTTGGATGAAATTTCATACTGTTCTCCATAGTTACTGTACCAATTTACATCCAGCAGTGTGCAAGGGTGAGCACGTATTTATGTGACTGTTGGCCATTTGTATGTCCTCTTTGGAAATATATCTAGACAGGGCCTTTGGCTATTTTAAAATCAGATCATACGTTTTTTTTCTATTGAGTTGTATGAACTCCTTATATATTTTGGATGTTAACCCATTATCAGATAGAAGGTTTGCAAATATTTTCTTTCATTCTATAAGTTGCCATTTCATTTTTTAAATTATTTCTTTCACTGTGCATAAACTTTTTAGTTTGATGTAGCCCTGCTTGTTCACTTGTTTATTTTAGCTTTTGTTACCTGTGCTATTGGTGTCAAAAAATCCAAAAATCATTGCCATGACCAAGTTCAAGGAGCTTTTTTTCCCTGTATTTTCTTGTAGGAGTTTTACCATTTTAGGTCTTATGCTTCTCCAAATTTGTAAAACATTAGCTCGTCTAAGAATGTTTTCTTGGGATCCTACTAAAAGGAAAATACTTTCACCTGCCCCTGGATTCCCAGAGCACTTTGGACTTCCGTGTCATTTATTACTTTCTGATGTGCCGCATATATAAGATTCTTCTCTTCTACTTAACTGTAAGTTCATTTCTGTCTGAATTCACTTCAGCGACATTTGTCAAAGTGGTGTCCACAGGACGTTGTGTGTGTGTTGGGGGCGGGGGAGTGAGACCCTCTTAGCAAGGCTGAGAGGTCAAAACTATATTCATGATAACACTAAGTTTTTATATCCCTGTTGGACTGTGTTTACATTTGCACCAGGTGCAAGAGCAATGGCGAGTAAAACTAGTGCCTTAGCATGAACCAAGGCAGTGGAACCAAACCATAGAGCAGTCACAATACTTTTCACTTCCACACACTCAGAGGTTAAAAAAGAACTACAGTCACAGTGTCAGCCAGGCTGTGTTATCCTCCTGAGTTTGGGGTCTTTCTCCAAGTGCGTTTGAGTCATTGGCAGAATCCCTTTCCCTGTGTGTAGGACCAGTTTCCCCATTCCCTGTGTGTGTGTCAGCCACTGGTTTCTCTGAGCTTATAGGGGGTGTGGGCATCTCTCAGCCAGGCAGCTCCCTTCTGCAAAGCCGGAAGAAGAGTGTGAATCTCTGACCCTTTGTGAGAGTTCCTACCTGACCAAGACTGGCCGCCTAGGACCATCCTTCTCAGATTGCTTAACTCAAAATTAATTGACTTGGGACATTACAGCTGCAAAATCCCTTCACCTCTGTCATCTAATGGAACCTCATCGCATGAGTAAGATATCAATACATCAGGGCCACGAGCTCAGCCCACAGTCACAGGGAGGGCGTCATCCACAGCGTGCACCAGGGCAGGAACTAGGAGCTATTCCAGAATTATTCTCGCTGCAGCCCGTGAGCTTATACTCTAGTTTAGGGTTCCCGACTTGGCCAAGGTTCAGCTTTCTCCGGGAAGTTTACTAGATAGCCATATTTATAGGTTTCTGTTTAAATCTGAATCAGATTCAGAATCTGAATGTATCTCGTGAATCAGATGTGTCTTTGTTGAACTATACCAGCAACTCCTGTGCAGCCAGCTGCATGTCCCTCCCTGGATCTTCCCCTGAGAATCACTGCTCTATTCAGTGCGACATCTCACCTGGCTATCACTTTACTAAAGTATTATTTTCCAAACTACAGTTGGGTTCCTGAGAGGACAGATAACATAAATGGGATCATTAAAAATTAAGAGGCCGAAGCAGCAACCTCATTCTAGCCTTGAGAATCGGCAGTCTGTTGCTGAGGCCTTGATTTATAGAGGCCAGCCCCCCTCCCGCATTATAAAACTGAGTTAATAGCTATGTCTCATCAAAAATAGTAATCACCTCTTGGCATCAAATCAATAGGCTTTTCCTCACAACGAATGCTCTTAAATATTATCAATGATTTAAACCTGGAATCTAATTCTAAAGGCTGCAACGTTGGCAGTTTAGATCTAAATGCCAACTACTGGCAGACACGATTTTGGGCAGATTACCAAATATACTTTTGTGCTTCTTTTATAGCCAATTTCCCTAAAATCTGTTCTACAGAAATTAATCTTATGACATTAGCTATTTGGGATATAGTTACTACCTTATTGCTTCTTTTTTTGGTTTTTGGATTATTTTCATTGACATATAATTGACTTAAAATATTATATTAGTTTCAGGTGTACAACATAGTGATTCAGTATTTTTATACATTACCAATTGGCCACCACCATAAGTCTAGTTGCCACCTGTCACCGTACAAAGCCATTACAGTATTACTGACTATATTCCCTACACGGTACATTCATCCCTGTGACTCATTTGGTTTGTAACTGGAAGTTTGCACCTCTTAATCTCCCTCACCTATTTCACTCATCCTCTAGCCTCTCTCTTCTGGCAATCACCTGTTTGTTCTTTGTATACGTAACTCTGTTTCTGTTTTGTTATCTTTGTTCGCTTGTTTTTTTTTTTTTAAGATTCTGCATATAAATGATATACATCCTTTGTCTTTCTCTGTCGGACTAATTTCAATCAGCATAATACTGTCTAGGTGCATCCATGTTGTAACTGCAAATGGCAAGATTCCACGCTTTTCTGTGGCTGAGTAGTATTCCATTGTATATCTCTACCACAGCTTCTGTATCCATTCATCCATTGATGGGCACTTCACGTTGCTTTCATATATTGGCCATTATTAATAATGCTTCAGTGAACCTAGGAGTGAATATATCTTTTCTAATTAGTGTTTTTGTTTTCTTTGGAAAAATACCCAGAAGTCAATTTGCTGGATCTTCTGATACCTAGACAGAATATTTTTAATTTTTTGAGGACCCTCCATACTGTTTTCTATAGAGGCTGCACCAATTTACATTCCAACCAGTAGAATACTAGGGTTCCTTTTTTCCCACATCCTCACCAACACTTGTTATTTGTTGTCTTTTTGATTTGTTATTTCTTGTTTCTTTGATTTTTGTTATTTGTTGTCTATTTGTTAGTCATTCTGACAGGTGTGAGGTGACATCTCATTGAGGTTTTGATTTGCATTCCATGGTGATCAGTGTTGCTGAGCACCTTTTCATGTGCCTGTTGGCCATCTGTATGTCTTTGGCAAAATGTCTGTTCAGATTCTTTGCCCATTTTGTACACTGGTTGCTTTTTTACCCATATTAAGTTATATGAGTTCCTTGTATATTTTGGATATAAACCCATTATTGAATATATCATTTGCAAATATCTTCTCCCATTCAGTAGGCAGCCTTTTTCTTTTGTTGTTAGTTTCTTTCATTGTGCAAAAGCTTTTCAGTCTGATATGGTCTGTTCTGTTTATTTTTGCTTTTGTTTCCATTGCCTGAGGCCACATATCCAAAAAATATTACCAAGACTAATGTCAGAGTAATGTTTGACTAATGTCAAGACTAATGTTTATAACTAATGTTATGAACATAATGCTTATGTTTTCTTCTGAAATTTTTTGGTTTCAGGTCTTACATTTAAGTTTTTAATCCATTTTGAGTTTACTTGTGTATATGGAGTGGGAAAGTAGTCCAGTTTGATGCTTTCGCGTGTAGCTGTCTGGTTTCCCCTATACCATCTATTGAAGAGGCTGTCTTTTCCCATTGTATATTTTTGCCTCCTTTGTTGTATTCTTATCTCTCCTCTTTATGATTCACAAGGCTTTGAGAGAAACTGACAAGAAAATGTGGTAAAATTATATGTGATATAAGTGTGAATGGGACGCATGTGTTCCTTATGGATAAAGTGAGTAAATTTCAGTGTATAGATTTCACTCTTTCTCTTTTGAATGCTCACAGGCTTTTATTTTTGCTTTCTGCATCTAGACTACCCTCCAGAATGTTGAGATTGCCAGAGAAGTGACCTCCGCAAAAGGAAAATATTACTCCACTGAAATTCAAGTAAGACCGTTACTTTTCAATAAGTCATTGTGAGTAAAGTTATTGCTCTGCCAGAGAATGTTATTTATTACCTACTTAGAATTTCCCAACATCAGGTATTGTATGTGTTCACTTCACATTATGCAAAGCCCATTCTACAGGATTTCAAAGTATCGTACCCTGCAAACCCCGACTGCGCCCATGACATATAAATGACGAGAGGGGCAAAGGCAGTTGTAAAGGGGGTGATGGAACTTCATTTAGGGTGGCTATTCCTAGCCTCGACACACCTGCAATCACAGGAGAGGATAAATGAGGAGGACAAACGGTACACTTGGTCTATAACACACACTCTACCCGCATCGCCTGCTGTCACACGGAGTACTTACAAACCACATGTCTCAGCATGCACTGTTGATGGATTTCTTACAGTCTCTGCCCTGACCTGTAGAATTTCACTTGTGCCTCCCACGTGTTTGTCCACATTTAGAGCTAGACTGGCTTTTCCCATCTGGATGGAAAACAGCCCCACGGACAAGAGCACACTGGGCAGCCGCTGTGTGAGCCGCCCTTGCAGCTGGCTCCCCTGCCCCTGGATGGCATGTGCTGCCCTGCCCACCAGGCTAAGGAGGGCTCAGCCTTCCCGGGCATTTTCCTTCTAATTGCCCAAACAAGGTTATTATAATACAAATACGTAATATCTGAACTGGTAAGTTTGAAGCTATTGCTGCTTTTCTGTGCTGTGAAGATGTTTGAGACCTTTGACCTTGTACTTTGATTCATCTGTCCCTGCTCTGCCCCGTCTTTGTGTTAAATGTCACATCTGCTCACAGGAGGTAGCTTCCGTTGGCCCATTTGCCTCCGGACTTGTTATTCAAATTCCCAGTCCTTTCGGCATATTTGTGATGTTAGAACCACTGGCTTCACTAGTAAAACATCTCTACTTCTAGTTGTGCCGACTGCATTGTCTATCATGGAAAAAATGACACAATTGTCAAATGCAAAGACGCTTAGTCTTGAGTCCAAGACTGACTTCATATTCAAGCAACTTTCTTCATGCTTTCTAACTCTGATCTGCACTCCACCAGCCTTGTTTACAAGGGGATCTGATGACTCTGCAGCCAGGGGGAGGTGTGGCTCCAGCCCTGGTGTCTGGGGACCCTGATCTCTGAGGTGGAAATGAGGAATGCTGACTTCCATTACGGTTTTCGCTTATTGTTATTTCCATGAGAGTTTGAAGGAAAACACTCTAGTTTCTCTCTGTGACTCCAGCATCTACTATCATGCCAACATGTACAGGGTCCCAATAAATATTTCAGAAAAATTAGTAAGTTGATGACAGTGTTTCTGGAGTTGCATTCTGTGTATTTCAAAGACATCCTCCCATAGATAAAAGTCTGCTATGTTAGGGTAAATTCCTCTGATTACTCTCCTTTCCAGCTCCCAGTCAGTATGGGTGGATTTCTGGACGCTCGTGGCATTGCTTTCCTAAATGGACAGATTTTAGTATAAGCTGCTTTAGTCTTGATAATCCCATCTCTCCCTTATCTGGAAAATTCAGTCAAGAGAAAGTTGGATAATTCTGGCTGCTGAAGACCTATTGGCAGCCTCTCAGGGCTTAAAACACAGTTGTTTATGCATCTGTGTCTGGCTGTGAAGAAGATTCACAGGAAAGTCTTAAGGTCACTGTGAGATACCTTTGGTGATAAAGGAAATAACGAAAAGTTCTAAAATAAAGTCTCATACATGTTATCACTTTAAATGCTGAGTGTGGTATCGTAGCTGCAGGACAGAACTGGAGGAACCCTGGAATGTGGCAGCTAAACTGATGAGGCTGTGATGCTCTCCTGTGAGTGTGGACCGAGTTCTCCTACTTCCCACCTCCACTCGGCCCTCCTACTTTCTGCACTGCAGCTGCCTTCCTTGCTTGCAGGCTGGAGTAGTCCTGGGGATGGCCACCCTGTGCCCAGGTGATAAAGCCTCTGCTGCAGTCGGTGCCTTGTCTCCTAACGTCCCTGAGGGCTCCCCTCCGCTGCGTACAAGGGCCCATCGGTAGCATGGCCCCTGCCGTTCCCACAGAGCAGGAGTCATCGAAGTCCAGCTGGTCCAGCCTCGTTGGTTTCCTGAGCAGACTCAGAGATGCTGGTACCAAGCCGAAGTGCAGGGCTCCAAGCTCACTGGGCAAACACTGACCTTGAAACAGGGGCAGGGCTGGCTTCATGGGAGGGGGAACCACCGTGCACTCACAGGCACCAACAGCGCAGCCGCCACTGGTTTAATCTGCATTACAGTTCCCTCTGTGCTGCCAGGTTCCACAGGATTTGACAAATGCACCGTGTCAGGAAGTCACCACTATAGTATCAGAGAGAGGACTTTCACCACCTGCAAATACTCCCTGTGCTTCACCTACTCAGCTCTCCTCCTTCTAACCTTCTGGAAACCACTGATTTCTAATCATTTCTGCAGTCTTACCTTTTCCCAAATGTCCAGTGTTTAAGCCTTTTCACCTGGCTTCTTTCACTGAGCAATATGTATTTAAGATTCATCATGTCTTTTTGTGGCTTGATAGGTGATTTTTGTAAGCTGAGTCATATGCCACTCTATAGATGTACGTTTATTCCTTCGTCTGTTTGTTTATTCACTCACCTAAGAAAGAAATCATGAAGAAAGCTATTATAAACGTTCAGGTGCAGGTTTAATACATTTTGAACCATTTGGTTGAATACCTGCTAGTGCAACAGCTGCATCCATGGTAAGAATAGAGACAGTTTTGTAAGAAGCTGTAAAGCTGTCGTCCAGTTCCTGCCAACAGTGAGGGGAGTGCCTGACGTTCTGTATCCTCGCCAGCAACTGGTGGCGTCAGCTGTGACATTTTTTGTTTAGTTTTAATATTAAACTTTTATAGTATCTTTGTAAAATTAGGAACCCAAACATTTACAAGACACTTTAAAATATCCTCTCGGAGTAAGTAGAGATGTTTTCTTCCAAAATAAAAGTTTATTAACGCTCTCCCAGGCGAATACACATCATGAGCAATACTTGGTAGGGGACAGTGACATTAAAGAGTTAAGAACAGAAGGTTTAAGTGGCTGTAATTCATGCAGGTTCTATGAGGGAGAGTCTAAGAAGCCATGGGAGAAACTGCGTGAGATTTCTTGTTTCTTCTCCTTTTCCACCTGCCCCCTCCTTCCTCTGTCTCTTCACACACACACACACACACACACACACACACACACACACACGCTGAGAACCTTAAGGAAATTGTAGGTGGTTGCCTGACATGTAAGTTTTGGAGCTAATAAATTGGAAAATGCAATTTAAAACAAGACAAGTGAATGCACAAATGAACAGATACAGTACGGAGCCTCTTCAAGCCATAGTGTATACTTCGTCAACGTTTATTCCACGTTGTCCTCCGCTTCTCTGCCAAGTGCAGCCACACCACTGGACATTTCTGACTTCTTGAGATTCCAGTTGTTCATAAAGTCTGTAACCACCACTCTTTCTCTCGTTTCACCCATTTTCTGGTGTTTATCTTTATTGCTGCTATCTGGATCTAGTTTTGTTTCATCCTAAATCTCATCTTTCCTCAATGCTGTGAACTCTGTGTGGTACTAATTATTCAAGGGAATCCTCTTCCCTCTGTTAAAAGCCTTCTTACCGTGCAAGACCCAAACACAAATCCCACCATCTTGCACAAAGTTTTCAGGTGTCCTAATCCTAATTAAGTATATTTTTCTATTCATTTGCATGATAACGCTTTAGATTAGGTTTGTCCGTTTTCCCTACCAGAGTGTGAAATCTTAGAGAAAAAGTCTTGCATTTTGCTTTATTTCTGATAGTCCTTGCTCAGCCCTAGTTATTTGATGTCTGAGCCCTGGGTCTCCAGGCTAACGCTGCTGGCGCTGACCAGCCTGGACCAGGTGTCCAGTGAACTTAACCTGCCTCAGACCTATGTCCCTATACCTTCTCCAGTCTCCACACCCATTTCTTTGCACCTCACAACCCTGAGATATTGCGCCCGGTTCTTTGAACCTGATCCTTGTGTTTGATTTTCCTAATGGGCTTTAACATAAATGTGACCCCTGGTCCTTTTAGTTATCTCGATACAATTCTATCATCCACCTTTGCACAAACTAAAGCTCCAAGAACCACCACCTGGATAGCATTTTCCTGTTCCACCTCCACAGATTGGCAGAGGGCGCTCAGCAGGTGCGTTAAGGCGCTATTTACGCGGTGTGCATGCTTATTATGTGTTTAATTGAATTGCGCTGAACTGGTATTTACATCACAGCTTCAACAAGTCACCATCTTGAGTATTTAAAGAAGAAAATAACGCTAGTACAGTGGACAATGGTTAATAGCTTTCTTATTCCTTTTTTACACTTTGTTTCTTTTTTAATGTGGTTGCTAATATGTGTATAAAAACGTTCAAGGTAAGGAAATGATGCGAAATTTCATCTGTAAGAGCGGCGCTGCACACAGCGTCCCTGTCTGTGCCGGGGCTCCAAGCGCTGGCTGGTCTGTCCCATCACGCGGCACTGGTGGAGCAGCCAGCCTGACTGCCTGGAGCCGGTGCTGAGCTGCTCTGCTTCTGAGTCCAACTCAACACTAGCAGTTTTCTCCCCACATTAGGTACATGTTCATTCCAGAACCCAAAGACAGCCCAGCAGAAATAGTACGAGGGGCCGGAAACAGCAACCTGTCCTTTACTGTGAAAGGGACTGTTGACAGTCTCCACCCACCTGGGCCCTAGAAACTTGGGAGGAACATACTGAATCCAACACGGATAAGATGGATTTATGGGTGAAATTAATAGAGTGGAAATACTTGCTCACTGTTAGCCTATGGCTTTATTGTGTTTTCTAAAATACCCTTAGATGTCATAGATCAGTCGGTGTTTCTCAAAATAGAGCACACACTAGAATCACCCGGATGGCTGGTCACAGCTCAGGTTTCTGGGCCCCTGGCCCAGAGTTTCTGATTCAGTAAGTGTGAGCTGGAGCCTGAGAATTCGCATTTCTCAAAGTTCCCGGGTGCTGCTGAAGAAGGGAGCACGCTTTGAGAGCCACTAGAGACTGAGACGGGTGACTCACCTTGCAAAGCAAGGTATAAGTTGACCATGCTGCGATTTGTCAGCTGATACCTGTCTGCTTCTTCCTGAGTTTGTTCTGTGGGTAAGGGGAGCTGACAGCAGTCACACTCCAGGCTATGAGGTGCTCTAAGGCCCTGCCCAAACTCCTGCGTGTGACATTTACACAGCAGAACCGAACGCTCAGTACATTTCAGGAGAGATTCAATTTTAGTATGAATATTGAATATTCTACGCACAAAATATAGTATCTTTACAAAAAAGCATAAAAATAAAAAGAGAAAAGATTTCAAATTGATGTCAGTAGCAGACCTAAGAACTGAGGTTCTTTGACTCTTAATTCTAAATTCTTTCCTGAGATAAGTTCTAATGTAGGCCGATTCTCCTCTAGAGAACATTTGAGTGAGGATTATTTTGTGAACAATGGGCAGCATTTGGTTACGTTATGAGCATTTTCTATTTTTAAGATTAAATTATCCGTAACAGTTGTTTGACAGCTTTCATACATCCGTTCATCAACTCAACAAGCGTGTACTGAGTACCCGCTACACACCGTGGATATGGTTAAGATATAAATGTGCCTCTGTGCAGCCTGCAGTCCAGTGATTTGTAACTGGGTCTTTACGGGGGAAGGCCATGCTTTCTGCTTCTGATTCTTCCTAGAACAGTTTTATATTTCACTGCGTAAGATGGTGTGTGTAGCGCAAAATTCAGCTGTTAACCGTGCTTTATGACTGAGGAGGTCGGTCAGAACAAAACTAGTAAAACTCATGTTTCATGTTTTCTGCTCCTCAAATTACAATTCAGATTGATTTTTATTCAGTGCGTCATATTAAAAAATAAAGGGATATTTTGGATTCTCTCCAAAAGATATATTTCTGTGTCACAAACTCAGACGGCTGCTGAAGCAACCAACCTGCACTACTCAATTAAGGGACAGTTGTTGTGTGCCATGAAAATTAAGTACATGCTCATTTAAGTCACTGTTGACGACTTGGTAGCATCAGTTGGAGGGTGCCTGTTCCCAGTCTGTTGGCAATGCATAGCGCCAGTGGAACTGTTTCTCTTGAGGAAAGACATAAAGACTTGGCTATACCTAGGTAATCCGTCATATTTCAAATGGATGTCCTTTTCTGTTTGAAAACCTCAGAAAGGTACGGTCACAGCAGGTTCTCTTCTTATTTTTTCCCTAACATTTGCCAGTGTCTTTATTTTAAAGGTGTATTCTTTCAATAAATCTTCTGCACCCTCTTGCAGATGTGTAAGCATGTTAACACATCCTAGCGACACAGATGGCAGAGCCTGCCCATGTCACAGATCATCAGGCTGGTCCTCTGGGGCAAGAGCTGTCAGCAGGTCAGCATCCCGGGCCAAGTGAGGGGCTGCCACCTGTTCGCTTCTGCAGTAGAGGAAGCAAGGTGGCCAGAGTGTCTGTAGGAAAAAGGTGGAGTGACAAGATAATGAGAGTGAATTGGGCTGCGGTAGAGTAGTGCAGTTACATTACAAATGGCCTTTCGTTGCCCACAAGCCATGCTGGGTTAGAGTACTTTCTAGAGAAGCAGTTTGTTATTTTTTTCTTTTACTGCTCTTTTTCCAGATTTTACTAGTTCAGAAGTTTTCTGTTTTCATCTGTCTTGCCATATGTCATAAATACTCATTCTTTTTTAAAGCTGGCAGGTTTATGGGACTTTTTGTCAAAAACATTAGGTTGTTTTTTTAATATTAGGCTGTGATTTTCCAAGAAACAAAAGGCTCAGAGAGGTGTCAAACTGCCTGTAGCTGTTTGGTGATGGTAAGAAGGCCAAAATTCTACTCTAAAAATGGTATTTATTCTCAGTTTGTTTCATCAGAATCAACATTGTAAGACAAGGGAGAGCAACGCTTTGCAAATTTTTATTAATCTTGAAACCTCGAGTTCTTGGCCCTGGTTGTTCCCATGCTCCAGGTGAACGAGCCATTATTCAGTTCATTCCCCAGAGTGCAATTTGAAAGAGTTTGGCAAATCACTTACTTTGCTGTCTTTGGTTAATTAACTGCAAATTGTTTTGAAAACCCCACGCGTTTAACACAGAACTATGAGGGGAACCCATTCTGGAGATGAGATCAGTGACAACAATTACTGTTAAATGTTTGTCCTCAATAAATTCGTATATGATGACAGGACAGTAAAGGGCGGGGTCTCCACATCCCGCTGCGCTCACTTACCTCCCAGTGCTTACCAGACCCCGCGGAGTCCGAGACCATGGACACGGCTACGTGTGGCCGGATAGCTGAGAGCGGGCGGCCCAGGCCGGCCATGGACGTCCTGGCGAGAGTGCCGGGCTGCTCGGCACTCACTCTGAGCAGAGCAGAAAATGGCAAGGAAAGGTTTGTGTGTCTGATTAATTTTGTTTGTTTTTTTTTGAGAACAAAACCGGAAGCAGTTTGTTGTCCTCAGATTCTACTGGCCTGGGAGGTGGGGACCTCTGGCTCAGCTCTCCTGTTCTCTGACTGGGAAATGGACTTCTGTTCTTTAGGCCTCAGTTATTGCACCTGTACAATAAGGAGCTTAGCCCCAATCCACTGTGACATTCTAATCCCACTTTCCCTAAGGATTAAGGTGGCAGCCTGCAGGCATAGGCATAGGATTAGTTTTGAGAATACAAATAAATTTGACAAATACAAAGTTAATCATGCCTTTCTCTTACAGTGTGCTCATTTGCTTTATTTATCGTATTAACAAAAGAGCTAAATCTCTATGATATTTCAAATACCTATAAACAGGTAAAGTAAGCAATGATTGTAGTATTTGTCTACAGTCTATAGTATTAATTTTAAAGCAAAGCTTCATTTTTAACATTGGAAAAAATATTAAAATGTGATTCTACTTAGAAGACTTTCCTTGTGGCTTAGATTCACCTTTTGTCATTTGAAAGCTTAATTTCTTCTCAGATGCAACCAGGATGCTTACATTATTTTAGGTACCTTGTTAAAGCCTTTGAGTACTCTATCTTCCTATATTAATATAAAGATACAAATTCCTTGGTAGAAACATACATCAGTATAGTTTATTTAAAATAGCTATTCTGATTTCAGTGCTGTTTTCACAAAGGGGTAGCTATCCTCTTCATAAAGTACGTCACAAAACTCTAAGAGTTGAATCCATAAGATAAGGGTTTAGTGTTGTCCTTGGTAACAAGAAATATGAATTATTACAATTTAATGAGTATCTTTTATGGAGGCCCTCTACTAATCGCTTTACACCTGATATTCATTTGACTATTTAAAGATGAACAAGGTGGCACGAATGAAAGGCTAAGAAAAGCTTATATGACATTATTGTGAACAGACCCCAGCCCTGCAAATGAACAAGATTTGCTTTCAAATGAAATTTTATGCATTCTGCATTTAATTAAATCTAGAAATGGCTTAAGAGAATTATAAAGCATAACAAAGTATGCTACTTTAGAATAACCACTAGAAACTTCATTTCCAGCCACTGCCCTAATTACGAACGGTTACAAGTATCCACTGTACATCAAGGAGTTAGAAGACATACCTATAGTTTATGTTGAGGTGGAAACATATTTCACTCCGTGAGCCAAAATGTGTTAGAATCTCTCAGCAAAGAAAGGGTACCAGTGACCAACTTGTTGTTTTAAATTCGGACAATATATTTAATTAAAGTCTATTTTTAGAGAATCACCTCATTATGTTCTACTTTTACTCTTGCCCTTAAAATGTTTCATTGCATACCTTTTAATTTTAAATTCGTTGCATGAATTGAAGTAATGAACCAAAAGCTGTGTTGTGACTGTTATTTATGTGATTAAAAAGAAAATGTTATTTGTTTTCAATGGTGAAAAACTTGATGCTTTTGACTTTAAAATATTATTTATTTATAAAATGTGCATCAGATTCCAATGTGATAAGTTCTTCAAGATATGAAAGATGGTGTGCCAAAGTGGATACATTTTAGTTTAGATTTTAGAAAAAATTGGATTCAGCATGCAAAGACAAAGAAATCTAAGTATATGTGTATCTTTGACTTGAGTTTCTTTATTAATTTATATAACCCTCTTATTAACAGAAAGTTTTGTCTGCTGTCATGGCAGCAAAATTCGTCTATAATTTTATTTTTGGACTTTGTTTTAGTTACCAATTGCTGTGCATTAAATTAGCACAAACTTAACGTCTTACAATAACTTTTATTTATTGTCTCCAGGTGTCTGTGGGTCAGGAATCTGAGCGCAGCCTGCTGGGCCCTCTGCAGGGTGTTCTCGAGGTGTCATCCTAGGTGTTGGCCAGGGCTGGTGTCTCATCTAAAGTTCTCAGTGCTGCTTCTGATCCTATTTGTTTGAGTTATTCACTCTGGACCTCTCTCTTTGAGCCAATTAGATAAGAAGGAATCAATTAATTTAAACCACTTAAAACCACATAAGTAAGAAAGATAAAGAGAATTCATTACAGTGCAGGAGTCTGATATAGGAAGTATTCCGAGAGACCCTAGAGGTGCCCCCAGGATTACAGAGAGCTGCAGACACAGCAGCTGTTCAAGGAACATAGCAACAAGCAGCAAAGTGTGAGATATAACACAGAGTTGTTTATTTGTGGGGGCATCTCTTTCATTGCATAACTTTGAAAATGTTTTCAGCTCTAATAATTTTGGAGTTTAGACCAACAGATTTCAGACTAGTCAGAAGGTAAAGTTATTTTCGGGGTCTTCAGAAAGCACACAGTCTAAAGCCATCACCTAGCCTTGACATTGCCAACCCTCCTGGTCAAACAAGAGGACCCACTCCTAGAAAGTTAAGACTCTTGCAGGGTTTCTAATCATGACAGTCACCATTTTTGGTGGTGTTAATGGCAGTTCCCTCTACCAGGATCATGGCTGTGATCTCCTCAGCGTCTTTGTGGGGGAGCCTGTCTTATCTCTACTTACTGCAGCTACTTATCCTCGGAGCCGTTGTGTGTGTGCAGAATCTAAGGTGCTTTTGTTGGCTCAGCGTTTTTGCCTTTGTAAATGCATGCCGCTGTAATTTTGAATCCAAGCAGTCCCTCTCTCTTCTCACTCTACCGCATTTAAAAGAATAAAAGTAACAAGGGGTAACACTGGAAGCTGGAGGATGGAGAAAATTCAGTAGTGATGGGGAGATACTGAGGAACAATAAACTTAGTTATTTGAAAACAGGAAAAAGGGTTTAGAGTGATGGATGGTGACAGTGCAATACCCTGGTCTCCTATGGTCTGATGAATAATGTCATGGCCACCCAACACATTCACCAGTGCCAGAAGGTAGGGGAAAGTCACCATAGCACCCTGGAGACCCACGTCACACTGCTGGATTAACCTTCGGAATCACACTTGTACATCCAGAATACATTGAATCTGGGTCAGGTATTTTTTAATCATATTCTTGAAAAATCTAAATTCCATAAGAACTTTATTTCAGAACAGGGTCAGATCCCACCTATTTCAGGGAAATGGTCTAATCATTTTTTAAGAGTATTTACAGATATTTAGTAAAACGTTATCTCCCTCCTAGTGTGTTAACATTGTTTACGATTTTCTTCAGAATTCTGTTTTCTCGTTGATCTTTAGCAGCCCACAGTGTCATTTAAATGATTGCAGACAAACATCAAATTTAAGAATGTTTCTGTGTGGTACAAGGTCATGTCCTTGTTCAGATCTGGGATGGGTGTCGTCCAGCACGAAACCTGTAATACTGCGTGTGTGTGTGTGTGTGTGTGTGCGCGCGTGTGTCCATGCCAGTGTACTTAGAACTATTTACATGAGATTGAAGACAGGAGCAGGTGAGTGTGGTGTGAGCTTACTAGTCGCGTTGGGGAGTAACTTGGCAACTTCAAGGAGGGATATTCTATTTGCTACTCTGTTGAAAGACGAACCGAGGCATATTAAATATTGTGACAATTTATATGATCCAAAAATTGATTCCGTTCGGGCAGCACCAAACCTGAAGTGGTTAGGAGCCCTCCACCCACAGGGGCTGGGAAAGAAGCAGCAAGAAGTGGAGTGAGGAAACGATGAGATCAGCTGTATAAGCCGTTGCCTTGCTTGGAAAAGCCTATGGCTGTTTCTGATTGGTTATCCTTAGGTTTTGATTTCTTAACCTTGACGCATTTCGGGCTGAGGTTTCGGTTTGCTTATGTAGGCTGCTAAGGCACTAAAGCCACCTCAGTCTGATGGCTCCCTTGTTGAATTAACTTTTCTCATTTTAGGGCTATAGCTTTTCCTGCTCATAACTCAGTAACTTCAGTGAGAGAGACTGCTGATCATTAATTATTTTGAGCACATTGAGCAGGGCAGACATGAAAAACTGTTTTATATTAAATAAGTGGTTTACTGAAAGGATCTTGAGCATTGGGAAGAGGAAGAAAAAAGAGAAAAGAAATCTATAGATTCATACATTAATTATTGTAGAAAGTTTTGCCTTCAAATAAAATCTGTCTTAATGTTTTATGAAAAGGTCATGTTTAGTCATGCTTTTCTTCTATCTTATATTAAATTTTCATTATTATAATATTATTTCTACATCAGGAAGGAGAACAGATATAAAGAAGATAAATAAATAGACTGAGGGCAAAGAAATTAAAATAAATAATATTGTTTTATACAAACTGCAAGTGGGTATGAACTGCTCTAACAATTAACAGTTTAATAAATAGCAGAAGGATATAAATCAGAATTTTAAAAATAAATAAAATAAACTCAAAATGGATTAAAGACCTAAATGTAAGGCCAGACACTATCAAACTCTTAGAGGAAAACATAGGCAGAACACTCTATGACATAAATCACAGCAAGATCCTTTTTGACCCACCTCCTAGAGAAATGGAAATAAAAACAAAAATAAACAAATGGGACCTAATGAAACTTAAAAGCTTTTGCACAGCAAAGGAAAACATAAACAAGACAAAAAGACAACCCTCAGAATGGGAGAAAATATTTGCAAATGAAGCAACTGACAAAGGATTAATCTCCAAAATTTACAAGCAGCTCACGCAGCTCAATATCAAAAAAACAAACAACCCCATCCAAAAATGGGCAGAAGACCTAAATAGACATTTCTCCAAAGAAGATATACAGATTGCCAACAAACACAGGAAAGAATGCTCAACATCATTAATCATTAGAGAAATGCAAATCAAAACTACAATGAGATAACATCTCACACGAGTCAGAATGGCCATCATCAAAAAATCTACAAACAATAAATGCTGGAGAGGGTGTGGAGAAAAGGGAACCCTCTTGCACTGCTGGCGGGAAAGTAAATTGATACAGTTACTGTGGAGAACAGCATGGAGGTTCCTTAAAAAACTAAAAATAGAACTACAGCAATCCCACTACTGGGCATACACCTTGAGAAAACCATAATTCAAAAAGAGTCATGTACCGCAATGTTCACTGCAGCTCTATTTACAATAGCCAGGACATGGAAGCAACCTAAGGGTCCATCGACGGATGGATAAAGATGTGGCACATATATACAATGGAATATTAGCCATAAAAAGAAACAAAATTGAGTCATTTGTAGTGAGGTGGATGGACCGAGAGTCTGTCATACAGAGTGAAGTAAGTCAGAAAGAGAAAAATAAATACCGTATGCTAACATATATATATGGAATCTAAAAAACAAACAAACAAAATGGTCATGAAGAACCTAGGGGCAAGACAGGAATAAACTCGCAGACCTACTAGAGAATGGACTTGAGCAAATGGGGAGGGGGAAGGATAAGCTGGGACGAAGTGAGAGAGTAGCATGGACATATATACACTACCAAACAAAAAGCAGATAGCTAGTGGGAAGCAGCCACATAGCACAGGGAGATCAGCTTTGTGACCACCTAGAGGGGTGGGATACAGAGGGTGGGAGGGAGGGAGATGCAAGAGGGAAGAGATGTGGGGACATATGTATATGTATAGCTGATTCACTTTGTTATAAAGCAGAAACTAACACACCATTGTAAAGCAATTATACTCCAATAAAGATGTTAAAAATAAATAAATAAATAAATAACTTAGCAGTTAAATGCTTTCTTCACCAGAGAACTTGCTACAATGCTTTTAAATTTCCCTGAGGCACTATGGTATGTTCCTGTATAGACCTTTAACTATTTGAACAAAGATAATAACATCTAGAAGGATCTAAAAATATAATTAAATATTAGATGTCAATTAATACAAATAAATTGCACTATTATTGATATTCTATAAATGCTCTCAGAAATGAGGAGAAAAATCCTCAGAAATGTGTCTGAAGAGGATCTTGGTTATATAAATATATGTGTAGAATTGGAATAATTGCTTCCCTCCAGAAATAATAGCTTTAGGTTCTAGAGAGAATTTAATTGCATATGTTAAAAGGCAATTTTTCCTAAACTCAGTGTCTATTCATGGCTTTGTTTTAAGATAGTGTTAATGTAGTTCTCAGGGAACAGAGACTCTCCAGAGGTTCTTGGTCCATATTTGCATTTGAATAAGCAGAGCCCCCTAAGAGAGAACAGGCACTTACACACCTGTGTTCTCCTTGCTTTAATCACAGCCTCAGTTGCCTGCTATGTAAGTTGCTCTGAGGTGAGGGGAGAAAATGCTTGCATCCTGAGGAGAGCATTATATCTCTTTTGTGTTTCTATCTTGTCTGCTTTTTTTTTTAAGAAAGCTCTGAAGAGTGAAAGATGTCTCAACTTGAATAGGTTTCTCTCTAGAATACCCATCCAGAGCTATCACCTTCGTATGAAGTGACATTTCTACAATTTACTCTTCTGGTTAATTTCTCTTTCTAGTGGAAAAATGTTTTTAATTGACATAACTTTGTGTAAGTTTAAGGTGAATAAGGTGATGATTTGATAGATTTGTATATGATCACCAAGGTAGGGTAAGCTCACATCCATCACGTCACTTAATTATTTCTTTCTTGTGGTGAGAACTTGTAAGATCTGCCCTCTTGCACCTTTGAAGTATATTGTACGGTGCTGCTGGCTGTAAGCACAGTAGTTGCATTAATTCGACCCCAAGAGTTTAGTCATCTTCTAAACTTTGATCAACACGTCCTCGATTCCTACAACCCCCAGCCCCTGGTAACCACCACTCTACTCTCTGTCTCGATGAGTTTGGCTTTTTCAGATTCCATGTATAAGTGAAAACATACAGCATTTCCTTCTCTGACTTACCTCACAGCATAATGACCTCAGGGACCATCCATGTTGTTGCAAATGGCGGATTTCCCTATTTCTCGTGGCTTAATAATAGTTCATTGCATATCTAAAAAATCTTCTTTATTCATCCACTTATGGACACTTAGGAGGGTTCCCTATCATGGCTATTGTCCCTAATGCTTCGATAAATATGGGGTATCCTGTTTACATTTCATTTGGATACACACCTCAAAGTGGGATTGCTGGATCATATTGTAGTTACATTTTTATTTAAAAATTAAAAATTTTAATTTTTACCACTGAACGAATTTACATTCCCACCAACAATCAAGAAGGATTCCCCTGTCTCTGGACTCTCTCACACACTGGTTATCTCTTGTCTTTTTTATAATAGCAATTCCAACAGGTGTGAGGTGATATCTCATTGTGGTTGTGACTTGCATTTATCTGATCATTAGTGATGTAATTACTGTTGTGTAAGGACTTACTAATGCCATTTTATTAATTATTTTCAGAATATTTTGTAGTATAAATTGTTCCTTTTTTTCCTTCTTATGATGCCTCCCTTTGTGAGTTGGTGATTTTCCACAACGTAATTGCAATTAGCTGTAATTAAAAATGCGTTAACATATTGAGTAATAACTGGATGGAGATAGATGGATAGAAAGATAGATACAGAGATAGATAAATAGATATGATATAGAGGTAGATGATAGAGATAGATAAATAGATATAGATGAATAGATAGATAGCAAGAGGTAGATCTTGATATATGTAGAGATAGATAAGGCATATGTATGTATATGGTTATAGGTACACATGTGTTTACATATATGTACATGTGTGTATATATACGGTTGTATATATAGTGTGCATTATATAGTTATATATGAATAACAAGCTTTTTGCTAAAGTGGGCTTTCTGTCCATTTCTAATCTCTAAGAAAATAAACTTCGTAGCAAAGCAGAATCTCTGTCTCCGTCTGCCGCTTATATATGCAGCAAGCGTTTTCACTTCTACCTGCCAGATATAACACCCCCAAAACTTCTCTCTTTCCTCTTTGTGCTCTTCTACATTGAATAAAAAAGCTGAAGACATTTTCGTCCAAATAATTGAAAACAGAGAAATGTTACATTCTTCAGCCAGCCAGACTTGGATAAGGCAGCGAATAGAGACAGCTCAGATAAGAGGAAAAGATAGCTTGAAGGTTGCTTCTAGAAATGTTCTAAATTGGCCCGTTACCAATCATGACACGTTTGTTCTTTAACTTCGTGCATTTCAGTTTTTATAAACTGTTCTGTAAAAAACTGTCATTCAGTTTTCATAAGAACCTCATACCCTCCGTAATTCTAGGAACGTTGTATAGATAAACAACTAGATGTCCAACAAATCAAGTTTCTATCCTGGCCTTCTGACTACGATCTCAGTACTTTTTCTTTGACACTTGGTCAAAGACTCTTGCGGATATTGGTCAAGTCAGGTGAGGTGTTCTGAGATTTTACAGAAGTAATTTACTAGTACAATCCCACCAACTACATCCCACCAACTACAGCATCAGAAATAATAAGGACATAAACAAGAGAATTTTTTGTATTGAGCTCATAGAACTCCTGAAATGAACTCCAGTTAATCACCCTCATATATTTTGGTGGATAAAGATCTGTAAGCAAATTACTGATATTAAACTTTTATCTCAAGATGTAAGTGAACTACACTTTTCGTTAAAATTGATGTTTTAATAACATGTTTTTTGTTGGTAAATTCTGAGCTTGAAGGAAGAATCTACTCACTTCCTCTACATATGCTTTTGGTTATCATTGGGTTTATTATCTGATTTACATCTTTTCATTACACCTTTTCTAGTATGGATTTTTGAAATTTAATAATGTGATAATTTAAAATCTGCAGGAAGCATGTGGATGACAACTGTTTATTCAGTGGAACCATGAGAGGCGAACGGGTGACGCAGGGAACATTGTTTTCTAACTGTAATTTAACTTACTGAAATTCTCTTTCGAGGAATGCAAATCATCTTAACTGAATTACTTTTCTGACTCTTCCAATAACCGTGGAAAAAGTATGGAAGACATATAGTATTTAATTTACTTCAAATTGAATGTCAGTGTGTTTTTATCATTTAGAGAAACTTA
Source organism: Phocoena phocoena (assembly GCF_963924675.1). Lineage (NCBI taxonomy): Eukaryota > Metazoa > Chordata > Mammalia > Artiodactyla > Phocoenidae > Phocoena > Phocoena phocoena. The sequence continues at coordinate 1,948,142 of NC_089235.1, forward strand.
GATATGTACTTTCAATAAATTATACGTATTGTACCTGTAACATAAATCATATTAAGTGAAAAAGAAAAATCCCAGAATTTTTATCCCCTGTATGAGAATATCTTTAGAACTTTTACCTAGGATCCCATTTCCTTTATCCTAAGGTTTGCATATACATAATTAGATTTTGTATTGCCAGATAACTCTCCAGAATGGTGAACCAGACTATTACTGTGGAGAAAAAAAAATTCGACTTCATTATGTCCTATTATCTTTCTTGCTTTTTCTCCCGTATTAAGGTTTTCAGTACCTCTCATTTAAAACTTTGAATATGAAGTTATGTGGGGACACGGTGCTTTTTCCCATAGTTGTAGAACTTTTCCTAATATTATCTGCTCTACAATAAGTTTTTCTGATTGATTTTGGTGGCATCTTGATTTATATATTTAGTTGCAACTCATAAATTGGTCCATCTTAAATCTCCTCATTGCATTCCTTTGGTGTCCGGAGCCGTACCAGCACCGCTGTGTTTGTTTCTTTGGCTTTGCAGCGTTTCTACGCACTTGTTTTCTGTTCAGGTTGAGCCCCGCGTCAGATGGCAGCACAGCCCACACGGCACGGTGGTCAGCTCTCCTGTTTGCTGCCTCTGCACCAGGCAAGTCCTCGTGTCAGTAACTGACTTCAGACTATTAGAAAGAAAGAGCATCTCCAGGTTAAACCTGCGGGCTCTGCAGGTGGGGAGGGGAAATCATGCACTCGGGCAGCTTGTCCTACCAGCAGTTGTCTTTCCGTGTCCTGAGCTGCTACTGATTATTTCTCTGGGAGTGGGATGGCCAGTACAGGACAAGTGGAACTGAATTAGAGACCTTCTCGGTCCTCCGTGTAATCTTCAGGCAGCTACACAGCCCACTCGGGTTCTGCAAACCCCTGCATCCTCCTTTGCTTCAGTGTTTCATAAGGTAAATCTGGTGCAGTCCCAGCCCTGCTAGTTTACTTTTGTGACAGACGATAGATATCAAGGAAGTGTTTATAATAGAAAAGGAGACAGAATTATCGCCAGAAATATTAATATCATCAGCAAAGTATAGTAAAGCATCCATTTCTTCCTTTATGTCATATTTTCTTTTAACTAACAATGTGAAGCTTCCAGAACTTTTTATTGACTAGCTTGAGAAGACAGCCTAAACAGCTATTAATGCTGCAATTCAGAGAATCAAAGTGTTCTTCTATGATCCCTCACTTTCCCCACAGCCCAAGTTATTATGACCTTGGATTTTCTGGTATCATAGTCACGAGGAGGTTCAGATCTGTCAGCAGAAAGTAAACAATATAGTAGAAGAGTGAAGGGATTTCAAAGCTAAACTGCCTGAGCTAATGTCTGTTTCCAACACTCTGTCATTGGGACCCTGGGGGCAAATTATTTTCATTTTTGTTGAAAATTTCACATGAAATGCTTAGTAGAGAATTTGCTTGTAGATTATGGTTAGGGTCATCTTACGTGAGAAGTGACATCCAAGGAGACTTAGTCATGCTTAGGTGTGGAATGCACTTTCTTGGGGAGAGACTTTCTTCCACTCGTTAGGAGTATTTTTTTTCGTTTGCGTGTTTAAAATTTTTATATTTACTTATTTAGTTAGACAAAACTGTTGAAACAAAATGGATTCGGATCCAACTTCTAATGTGCTCCCAGAAGAGCAAGTCAACTAAATCAGAGTTAAGCCCACAATTCTGGTTGAGCAACCTTTGGGGGATTTGGGCCCAAGAGGACCAAACCCCATCTGTGGTTGCAGATCCTGAGAAACTACGGCAATGATGAATGCAGCTCAGCAGTGGACCAGCTCGTGCATGGTCCTGTCTGGAGCCCGTGGTGAATGTAGAGGCTGGTCTACTCAAAGCCCATCTCACTCCTCTTCCAGGGTACCTGTGACAGTTACAGCAGGGATGCAAAGCTACACAGGGTTCCCGCACTCCTTGTATGGGATTTAAGTTTCATCAGTCACTTGATGACTTTGATCAAATGGGGAACTTTGATTCTGAACTGAATTACCTGGATAAAGAAACACGATTAGGGGAATCTGCTTTTCGGGTGTGGATTTTAGCAAGAGAGATTGGGTGAATAATAAGGTGAGAGACAATTAATTCCACTCTTTATTTTTGGCTTATCACTCCCCCAGTAATACGATCTTGCTTCTCAAGGTCTGAATGACGTAGGTCCCGACCTCACTCATCCATATGGTTGTTTTAGAAGGACAAATGGCAAGTAAGTCGGTATGGACTCCTGGACTTTACTAGACTTGCTGCATGACAGACACTGGACTATAGCACTTTAATACCCTGACTGACTGAGTCCTCAGGCCACCCTGTCAAACAAGTCCCATCAATAGCTCCAGTTTACAGTGAGAAGTCCAGTTCACCACAAATGAAAGTAATTTGCCCGGGTCACAGTGACTGAGTGTTGGAAGTGGACATTAGCTCAGGCAGTTTAGCTTTGAAATCCCTTCACTCTTCTACTATATTGTTTACTTTCTGCTGACAGATCTGAACCTCCTCGTGACTATGACACCAGAAAATCCAGGGTCATAATAACTTGGGCTGTGGGGAAAGTAAGAGATCATAGAAGAACACTTTGGTTCTTTAATTGGCAGCATTAATGCATGAGGCTCAGTCCCTAGACTTGGGCTAAAACTTGGGACATGTAGCAAGCAGAAACTTCCTGAATAGTAAGAGGAACAGTTGTGGTTCTCTGCTCTCTCTTGAAACCTGGCCTGTTGCGTCAGGCATTTTTGACCCATACGCCTCCTAAGCCAGGTGTTCCCTTACTCAAGTGTCAGAGTCCATTCGGAGTTTCAAAAACACGAGAGGCACGGGTATTGAAAGCACTGTGCAAGAAGACCTCAACTGTTGAAAGAGAGTGGCAAGCTTGAGAGAAATGAAGACCAGATGGGTCTCTTAGGAAGAAAGAGGACGGATCCCTGAAGTGCTAAATATAGACTTTGTGTAGATGATATTTAAGGCAACTTGGGTGAAGGAAAACAAAGCACACACAACCCCCAAATACTAGAGGGTCATCACACTTGTATAAGTAAATATGTCTACTGTGCTCTTCATGGGGCACCACTGTGAACACAGTAGGTAACACATTATCGTTTCCCCTGAAGCAGAGGACGGGTGCACATTTATAAGCAGCTTTCTCATTCATTATCTGTTTGACTTTTCATCTTAAGCCTTAGAACTTTCTCCAACACCATGGGGCTACAATGAGGTATACTGATTAGATACTTCCCGGAGAAAGGTAGCTGGAAACAACATATCAACTCCTTCTCCAGAGAGAAACGAGAGGTTTAAAACAGTTCCATCTATACCTTAAACGCATAAACTCAATGACAATAAATATTGGAGTATGAAGTTTTCTCCTTTCTGTATCATTCCCAAAAATTTATGTGATATTTTGCTGTAATTAACTAGCTGAAATTTATCTTTTTCATTTCTTTTATCTTAAAAGAAACTTGAAAATAAATGGATTGTAGTAAATAGAATTTAGAATGATTGGTATGACTCTGAATTTGGGGGAAAGTTAAGTGTCACTCAGGTTATAGTTTTTTCTTTCTTTCTTGTACATTTTCTGATACTCGTATTGTGATTCACTGGGTTGAATGTTTCACTTCATCTTGAAGGGCTCTAAAGAATGGGTACAGTTTAACTGAGTTCATTTCCAACCACGCCCTTACAAAATGGACCACTGTTCACAAGGCAGCAGGAAAGTGGGGAGCTCACAGGGGGATCATCCATGACGTCCATTTATCCCATTTTTAATGTAGTCATGGACTTTTCTTCTTCGCCACACCCTGCGGCTTGCGGGATCTTAGTTCTCCAACCAGAGATCGAACCCGAGTGGATCCGGGTTGGCAATGGAAGTGCCAAGTCCTAACCACTGGACACCCAGGGGATGCCCAGTAAAGGACTTTTAAATAGCCTTTCATATTTAGAAAAGGTTTACATTTACAGAAAAGTTGAGAAGGTAGTACAGAGCTCCCATGTACCCCATATCCAATCTGTTCTTATTGTTAATATCGTATATGAGCATGATGCATGTGTTACAGCTAATGTACCAGTAAAAAATACATGGTTTTCACTGAAGCCCCAGGTCCATGCAGATTTCGTTAGCTGTTACCTAGCGTCCTTTTTCTGTCCCAGGATCTCATCGAGTATGCCGTGTTATATTTAGTCCTCATGTCTCCTGAGACTTCTCTGGGCTGTGACTGTCTCAAGTTCCCTTGTTTTTGATGCCTTGGCAGTTTTGAAGAGTACTGGTGGGATATTTTATAGAATGTCTCTCAAATGGGGTTCCTCTGATGTTGTTCTCCTGATTAGACTGGCTTCCTGGAGCAAGATGACAAACGGAAGTGCCATTTTCACTGCATCATGCGAAGGGCATATACTGTCAACCTGCTCTATGCCTTGACCTGACCGTGATCTCCTGGCAGAAGTCGTCACCCCACCTCCACCCCCGCCTCCTTACTGTGCTTTTTGGAAGGAAGTTACTAGGGACAGGGGCAGCCCACAGCTTGGGAGTGGGGACTTACCCTCCTCCCTTTTATGTAGGGCAGAGCAGCTACAAAACTTATTTGGAATCTTTCTGCAAAGAGATGGTCTCTTCTTCTCCGTTTGTTAAGTTATCCGATCATTTCTTTATGTCAGTATGGACTCATGGATTTTTATTTTGTACTTTGGGTTTTAATCCAACACTACTTTATTTATTTGTAGCTCACCTTTTGTTGGTTCACCTTTGGCCCTGGGAGCTCGTTTCAGATAGATGGCTCCTGTGCTTCTGTAACACACCCCCATGATAGTGATCTTTTGATCTGTTTGTTTTGTTTTGGGAGCACATACACGTTCTAGCTCCATAGAATGCTCCGGGATCAGCTTGTCTGTTTCCTCCCCAAATTCTGGACTCAGCCATTTCTCCAGAAGCCTTGGTTCCCTTTACTGGCAAATGGTACTAGAAACCAAGATCTGGGCGCTCTGTGTCCTCCCTGCTCCTCGGACGACCTTCTGTGTGGGCACACTCAGCCGACAGGCCGAAGAAATGTATGTGTGCACACACTTGCATAAACCTATTTCTCATCGTGAATTATGATTAATTTCTCATCTCCTTTGAGTAAATACCAATGAGCACAATTGCTGGTCTTATGATAAGAGTGTGTTTACTTTGTAAGAAACCACCAGATCGTCTTCCAAAGTGGCGGCACCTTTAAAGCATTCCCACCAGCTGCAAATGAAGGCTCCCGTTGCTCCACATTCTCGCCAGCATTTGTAAGGTCAATGTTCTTGGTTTTGGCCAGTCTGATAGGTGTGTAGTAGCATTTCATTATTGTTTCAATTTGCATTCCCCTGATCTACCTCTGTTCATTTTTTAAACTGGAGCATTTAGATCATTCAAATATGCCAATGAAAGACTCCAGTTTTAGATGCAAAGTGATTATTGACATAATGGATTAATATCTACTGTGTGTTAACTGTTTACTACTCATTGACCTGTTCTTTTTTCTTCCCCCTTTTTCTGCTTCCCTGGTTTTCATTAAGCGTACACGTGCATTCTGGACCTGTAGTTTGGTGCATCATAGTTTTGGAAAGTCTTCGCTGTTATGACTTGCGGTACCTCTTCTTCTTCACCCTCTCTTTTTCCCAGTATCTGCGCTGCATGTGTCATTGCTCTGGAATTTCCCCCAGGGCTCTGGCATACCGTTCTTCTCCTTGCTGTTGTTTGTTCTTACTATCTTTTTCCTTTGTGTTTCAGTTTGGGAAGTTTCTGTCGACATCATTTCAAGCTCACTTATTCTTTCCTTGGCCATGTCTAGGCTTCTGATGAGCCCGCCCAATGCACTCTTCATTTCTGTTTTAGGGCTTTGGTTCTAGCCTTTCCTCTTGAGTCTTTGTGAGAGTTTGTGTTTCTGTTCTTGCACGCTGCTGACTGTTTCCGGGGTAATCCAGGTGAAGGCTCCAGCAGCCAGCCTCTCCTCCAGGCAAGCCGATCTGAGCTTTCTCTGTACACATCATCCCTCTAGATATCAGCGTGGCAACTTGTTATGAGACCTCAGCGCTCTGATCATTTGATGAAAGCGGTTCGGGTTTTTTTCTTGCTGCACATGTGGAATGGACAGCTTCTAAGCTCTCTGCTCATCAGAGCTGAAACCAGGAGCCTGTTTTTTAACTAGCAATGTTTAGGCTGTTTAATATATGCTTTGACTCTCTGTGCAGGGAGTCATGCAGTAAAGATTGAAATATATACTTTTGGCTTGGACATTCCTAATGGTTCTTAGGACCAGAGAGAGAGGGTCATTATAGGGTTAATGCAGAATTTCACTGTACGACTTTCTCATGCACTTTGTTGGATTTTAAAAAGCACATGTGTTTGTAATAAAATCTGCTTATATTTGTAGTGAAGAATGATATAATACTTCAAGTTTAAAAAATAAATTATAAAAGGAATATAGAATGACTAAACGTAGGTAGGCAATGCCAATGCAATTCTTGTAGCAAATATATAATATTTAAACCTAATAATTCTGTTCTTATTGATGAGTTCTGTAAAGGGCATCCCTGCCTTAGAGACCTTTCAGTTTTATAAGGTTATGAAAAATACATAATGATTTTCCCTGAAAAAAATTGTAGTGGATACATTTTTGTACATAGACACAGAATTTAATCTAAACGTAACAATTTACTAATGTATTAGACCGAGAACAGGATGTTTAATTACCTCAAGTTTGGGTGGCTGATAGCCCAGCCATCTATGCTGTGAACCTCAAAGTATATCTGCAAGTAAGGTTTACTTTCTTCAAGTGAAGAGCTTTTAATTTCTTTCTATTTTAAATTATCCCCATTATACCTAGATCTGACTAGACATCTTTTTGTTGTCCAACAAATGTGGCACTGAAATGAATAAAGTCAATCCTGGATTACCTGGGCATAAATTGTGCTCACGGTGGATTATCCTGATAGTGTTTTTCTGCCTTTTCCCTGCCAGCCAGTTTTTTTCCGGCCTAGATATCTTACAAGTAAACTCCAAGTACATCCCTGTAAAGATTACCTTAGGAATGACATAAATGTGAAAATAAATCTGTTGAAAATCAGTCTAACCCGAAAACCAAATAAAAATAAGGTAACGATAGCCCCCTTCGTTGCTAAACAGAGTTGGCCATGATAAAATAAAAGGGTGATTGCCACCATTTGGTCTGTGACACTCAAGGATTTCTTCAGTAAGTCAAAGGAGCATTGTAATAATCCCAACAATTGCTTACAAAGGATTAGTTTCGCGGTACTTTAATTCTTGGAAGCAGCAGGATAAGATTGAGCCAGATTAGAAGCTACAGGCCTACTTGTACTACTCACTAATTAGCGTCCCTCTTAGCCAAGCCGTGGGCCTTTCCAGACGCTACGTGCCGTGTAAAGACCCCCGTGATGACTGAAATCCACGCATTGATGCTGTGTGATTGCTTCTTCCTGAAAGTCTAGTATTTTAGAATCAATGTTGCTTAACAGTGAGTGCGGAAATAGGATATGAAGAAAATCAGACCCCAAACATGAAATGTAATGCCATCAGGACAAAGTACTTTGTCTTAGGCTATGCACAGTGGATTTTTACAAATTATTATGACATGGTGATATTCAGATAAATTTCATATCTAAGGAGGATATAACACCAGGGGGGATATAAGAAACCTATTTGACTCAGTAAGAAAATGTTTAAATAATGCGTTTTTACTCTGTGCCATATGCATACTCCATAATGGTGGGAACTATTACTGCCCATATTTGAACTGATTTTGATAAGACCTTTATTATCCAAGAAATATTATATTTCATCTTCTCCTTTGTGCCATGCCTTGTGCTAACCCTTGATGTGTTTTCTCTTTTCATCCTGACAGCATCACTATGTAGCCAGAGGTCTTGTACTCCATTGCACCAGTTAGGTGACAAAGCCATCAGACTCAGAGCTAGAATTCCAAGCCAAGCAGGATTTTTTTTTTTTTTTTTTTTGCTATACACGGGCCTCTCACTGTCGTGGCCTCTCCCGTTGCGGAGCACAGGCTCCGGACGCGCAGGCTCAGCGGCCATGGCTCATGGGCCCAGCTGCTCTGCGGCACGTGGGATCTTCCCGGACCGGGGCACGAACCCGTGTCCCCTGCATCGGCAGGCGGACTCTCAACCACTGCGCCACCAGGGAAGCCCTGTTTTTGTTTTTTTAAAAAAATATTTAGGCTGCTCTGGGTCTTAGTTGCGGCATGTACACTTCTTAGTTGCGGCATGCATGTGGGATCTAGTTCCCTGACCAGGGATTGAACCCGGGCCCCCTGCATTGGGAGTGCAGAGTCTTACCCACTGGACCACCAGGGAAGTCCCCAAGCCAAGCAGTTTGATTTCAGAACTGCTCTGTGTTAATACTTCTCAATTAAGACAATTCTAAGAAAAATGAAATAATTATCAACGAATGAGTGGTGAGATTCCACTTCCAATTCTTTTTAAAAGGGAGATAACAAATATTTTAAAAACAGTGTTTTCGTTTTATACAAAATGCTGCAGTTGCAAATATACAATTATTTTGTTTTAATGGGACAAAAAGATCTACATGCTACATAGTGTCAGACACCCAGTCTCAAAATTTACTTTCCTGTCATTCTGTCTCTTGAATTCCTATAATATGAGTTAACCTCTGTGAACGATATCAACAAGGCTTCTCTCAAGATGCTCACGTTTCAAAGGGACACACGGAAAATTAACAAATAAAAATAAATGTCAGACTGGATATGTGTACTGTGATAGACTCCTGAATTTCTTCAGGGATTTCGATAATTTTTAATGAATATAAATGGATTATACAATCCAAACAACTATGAAAGAGTCCAGAAATGTTATCTTTCACTTACAAGTGGTAGTTTTTTTTCTCATTCTCTTCATCACCACACTTCTTTATACAAACTCAGTAATTTCTAGAACATTATATCTTTTAACTTCCATTGTGATAATAAAGAAAGCCTTCCAAACAAAGCAGCTCTGTTGCCTGGGCAACACTTCTCTTCCGGTATTCATCCGGTTCCAGATAAGGGACCATTTTAACCATCAGTAAAGATATGCAGATTATATCCCCTAATGAATGATAGGGATTCTATTCAACCTGAGTAATGAAATTCACTTGTAGGAGAAATACGTCTCTATAGAATGATTAGAACTTAGTGTCGGGCTGCAGGATTACATGGAGGCTGTAACATAATCACTCCATACCTATTGGGCATTCATTGGCAAACATTCTCTGAGCACATAAGTGATGTGTGATATAGAAGTAAATATACATAGCCCTCCTCTCCAAGAATTCATGGGCAAGTGGGAGAGACAAATGAGGACAAAAAGCTAATACTTCATCGTAAGAAAAATGGCAAGTACTTTGTTTTTCCATTACAAGGTGCCACAGTGGTACGAGATGGTTAACTCACATCTCTGACGTGTTGTCACTGCATAGAGTGGCAGAGTAATTCAAATTCTGTTCACGCTGTGGAATGGAGCAGGTCAGGAATTCAAAAGCACCCTTGACTTCCTTTGAGCAGCTGTGTGTGTTTTAAGATCAAGCTGACCAATTTGAATAGAAATTTCAGTCGGAACGTTCTCTGAACTGTTCTGTCAGAGAACATGTCATGCGGCTCCAGCCCAGCCCGGACCAGGCTGCCTGCGCGACGGTGGACAACTTCCCTGTGGTGCCTCCCCCCATCACCGCCATCTGGAAACATCTCTCCTCTAAACTACTTGCAATTTATTGCCTCTGCTGGTTGTGTAGCCCTACCACACATTCCATCGTGTCTTTGTTGTGTGCACGTGTGCCACCTTCCCTGTCGAGGTGCAGAACCTGAGCATCTTTATGTATGCAGCGGGACCAAGGGTCTCCTCACGCAAAGGAGACGCTCAGTAGACGTTGCTGGAAGGGAATAGACCATCCTGCGTGCACATGTGTGTGTGTGAACAGCTTAACAAACGAACAGGGATTTCTCAATGAAGAATTCTGTGTAAGCATTTCTTTCAAACGGGCCTGTTTTACAGAATTATTTTCTTATGATTGAGTATTGAGCAGCAAAACAAACCCAAAGGGAATGGAAGGAGTATGGATGAAATCACTTATAAATTATGTAGGCTATGGCACACCACATACCACTTTGGGGGGGGCATTCCAGGAATGATTTTTGGCATCAGTATAAATATTTATGAGTTGATCTGAAAATAAAGTGTTTTGCCATTGAACTTTTGGAAGAATGAAATATGATTTCATTTTCAGTTACAGCATTAGAAAAGCCCAAATTTCGCCTTCTCTTTATTTTTACGTAGACCAGAAAAACTGAGATTGCTTTGTTTGTGTTCTTTTCACAATTTTGTAAAGATCATCATAGGGCAGATTATGTATTCCTCACGGAAACTACATTATAACTGGGAGTTAACTGAGCACCATGAACATACCATGAAAGCAAAGACGTATTCAATACTATAAAATAGTTCTCTAATTATTTACAAAAAAAATGTATGCAAAAATTGGCATAGGGCTTCCCTGGTGGTGCAGTGGTTGAGAGTCCGCCTGCCGATGCAGGGGACACGGGTTCATGCCCCGGTCCGGGAAGATCCCACATGCCGCGGAGCGGCTGGGCCCGTGAGCCATGGCCGCTGAGCCTGCGCGTTCGGAGCCTGTGCTCCACAATGGGAGAGGCCACAACAGTGAGAGGCCCGCGTACCACAAAAAAAAATAAAGAATTGGCATAAATATATCATATATATGATATATACTGATTAAGAGAGGGATTCATGGTACACCCATAAACACATGAATGCACAACTCTACTGTAACTGAGATTGCTTTGAACTGGATTGTTTGGGAGTGGAGGGATGCGTGAGTTTTATATTTTGTAGGGACCAGGAAGATAGGGGTCAAGAGTGCATCTCCTGTGCCGCCTTCTACTGTTGTGTTTTGTGCTCCTGAGAATTTCCTCAGTGTTATTTGTGCAATGAAAGTGGCCTGATCTGATTCAATATTAATCTATATCTCTACTAACAGCTTGATTTGGGGCCAGAAAACCTTTTTCATTTGTCCACCCTAGTCTTTGGCACTTAGAACATAGAATGAGAAGTGCAAAGCAAATGGATAATAGCGACATAAACAAGTCAGGAGTCAGGTGGTTTCCTGACAAAGCTGAGGGACAGTAGGAAAGTGACATCGCAGGAGCGAGGGGAGATCACTGCCCGACTCACAGCTGCCTGTGCGTCTCAGGGAGACCCTGTCCAACTTCACCTGTAGTGCTTCCAGCGGCTGTGATGCTGGAGGGAAAACGGACAAACCAAACCAAACCTGTGTCTGTCTCCCATTCACGGCAGTTAGAGTGCGGTTGTTGGATCTGCTCTGTCTGTGCCCCGACCGCCAGACTTCTCTTTCTGCACCACCTGCTGCGGGGGCCCCTGTCTGGGGGGACCTGTGTTTCAAGGCAGGACCAACCAGGCTTGTCTCAACTAAAACACAACACGTGCACATCAAAAGAGAAAAACAATGAACAATGATCAGCCTAGAATTTTGGAGGATGGTATTCTTCAGGAGATTTGCAGGTATAATTTTTTATATAAAAATTAATATATTGTATTCACTTTTGTGCTTAACAACACTTCAAAATAATGTTAGATACAGAACTTGACGGATACATTGGGCTCTATTTAACGAAATACTTTTTTTATAATCGATCCTTTTATAGATGATCTTATTTGCGAAGCAGAAATAGAGACACAGATGTAGAGAACAAACGTATGGATACCAGGGGGAAAGGGGTGGGGGAGGAGGGATAGGGAGACTGGGATGGACACATATACACTATTGATACTATGTATAAAATGGACAACTGATGGGAACATGCTGTATAGCACAGGGAACTAACTCACCTGGTGCTCTGTGGTAACCTAAATGGGAGGGAAGTCCGAAAGGGAGGGGATATCTGTATGTGTATGGCTGATTCATTGTGTTGTGCAGTGGAGGCTAACACAACATTGTAAAGCAACCATACTCCAATAAAAGTTAATTAAAAAAAAATAAAAATAAAACTGATACGTTTCTATAGCTCTCACATATTACCGCATGTTACAGATGAATGGGCATTTTCATGTTTTATTATAATGAACAGGGCCATATTGCAAGATACTTTAATGTTTCTGTGAAAGATGAAGCTATGTTTGTGTATATTTTACATACGTGTATCAATATAGGAAACATTTTAATATCGGATACCACTGGCTGAAGGATGGACAAGAGGCACAGAGAGAAATAATTTTTTCCTTTTCTCTATATGCTTTAATTTGCCACTATAATTAAATCAAAATAAGCCATATAAGGGGCATTGTATGACATATCACGGTCTGAACAGGGCTCATTATTTCCCATTTTTATCTGCATTGACATTTGAGAGCAAGATAATTCAATGTGTCATGTTATGAAACGGTCAGTAAGAAGAACAAAAACTTGTACCTAAAGGTGGCAATTCATTATCATATTATATTATTTAACTAAGGATTAGGGTTGTTATGACTGTATTCCTGCTTGAATGTGTCATCGTCCATAACTGGCAAAGTTTAAGTGTTGACATCCTAAAATTTTATAGTTGATGTTCAAGGTGACAATGATGAGGATCGATGAGATTCATAAAATAGGAGATCAAGGAGAGGTTTGTTTTTAAAACCAATTTGAAAAGTGTTATCAATCCAGATAAAAAATTGTATTCCAAATAACTGATTGAGTCTAAGCCTTCTCATTCAAGAGAGTTGATAGGCAAAGACATATGTTCTTAGACTCAAAATCCAATAGTGTTCAAACATTCTGGAGAATTTTTCGGAGGCGATGGTGAGTTTAATTGCATTTTCCTGGGTGGCTGTTCATGTAGTATTTGCCACAGAGTGATGAGAATCAGCACAGAAAAGTTCTCCTGAGTAATATCCAGTTTAGCTGCAAATTATATTAGTCACCATTTTTTCCCCTTTCTTTCTTTATTTATAACATCTTTATTGGAGTATAATTGCTTTACAATGGTGCGTTAGTTTCTGCTTTATAACAAAGTGAATCAGCGATACATATACATATATCCCAGTGTCCTCTCCCTCTTGCGTCTCCCTCCCTCCAACCCTCCCTATCCCACCCCTCTAGGTGGTCACAAGGAACCGAGCTGATCTCCCTGTGCTATGTGGCTGCTTCCCACTAGCTATCTATTTTACATGTGGTAGTGTATATATGTCCATGCCACCCTCTCACTTTGTCCCAGCTTACCCTTCCCCCTCCCCGTGTCCTGCAAGTCCATTCTCTACATCTGCGTCTTTATTCCTGTCCTGCCCCTAGGTTCTTCATAACCATTTTTTTTTTTTAGATTCCATATATATGTGTTAGCATACGGTATTTGTTTTTCTCTTTCTGACTTACTTCACTCTGTATGACAGACTCTCGGTCCATCCACCTCACTACAGATGACTCAATTTCATTTCTTTTTATGGCTGAGTAATATTCCATTGTATATATGTACCACATCTTCTTTATCCATTCGTCTGTCAATGGACACTTACGTTGCTTCTCTGTCCTGGCTATTGTAAATAGAGCTGCAGTGAACATTTTGGTACCTGACTCTTTTTGAATTATGGTTTTCTCAGGGTTTATGCCCAGTAGTGGGATCGCTGTAGTTCTATTTGTAGTTTTTTAAGGAATCTCCATACTGTTCTCCATAGTGGCTGTATCAATTTACATTCCCACCAACAGTGCAAGAGGGTTCCCTTTTCTTCACCCCCTCTCCAGCATTTATTGTTTATAGATTTTTTGATGGCTTTTTTTTTTTTTTTGTGGTACGTGGGCCTTTCACTGTTGTGGCCTCTCCCGTTGCAGAGCACAGGCTCCGGACGCACAGGCTCAGTGGCCATGGCTCACGGACCCAGCCCCTCCACAGCATATGGGTTCTTCCCGGACCGGGGCACGAACCCGCGTCCCCTGCATCGGCAGGCGGACTCTCAACCACTGCGCCACCAGGGAAGCCCTGATGATGGTTTTATATATCATTTTTTTTCAACTGCTTTTCAAATATGGAACTCATTTTTTCCAATAAGACAGTGCCTTACTGAAGGAGAGCTATGTCTTACTCTGTCAGTCATCATATATTAGGTTTTTATGAGAACCTGGTGAAAAGAAAATAAAGAAATTCAATAAATTTACACTTTAAAGAGTGGTGATGGACTTGGAGGAAAGAGATAGTAATCTATGACATGTTTATTGTAAATTACTTAGAAAAATTTGTTTAAGATTTTGTCGGAAATAGTGTATACTAGATGACGTGAATCAAGGAATTTTTTCCAGGCCTAGGATGCAATAATTACAACTTTTTTGGCAGTAAAAAAATGTATATGCGTGAATCATATTTGAATGTAGAATGAGAAGATGAAATGCGTAGTGTCTTAGGATTATTTTAATAAGTAGAGGAGAGTTGCTACAATTTTGTGTCAACAATTAACTGAAAAAGTAGGTTAGTGAATAATTTTTGAAAAATTAGATGTATTCACCCCAAAATACATGCCAGAATAACATTTTTCAATTTCAATTATTTTATTTATTTATTTTTATTGAAATATAGTTGATTTACACATATTAGTTTCAGGTATAGAACATAGTGATTCAATGTTTTTATAGATTATGCTCCATTGAAAGTTATTAAAAAATAATGGCTATATTTCTCTGTGCTGTGCAATAGATCCTTGATGCATATTTATTTTATATAGTAGCTTATGTCTCTTGACCACGTAACACTGTCTTCCCTCTTCCCCCTCCCCCTCCCCACTGGCAACCACTCGTGTGTTCTCTATATATCTGTGAGTCTGTTTCTGTTTTGTTATATATGTTCATTTCTTTTATTTTTTAGTTTCCACATATAAGTGATAACAGAGTATTTATCTTTCTCTGACCTATTTTACTAAACATAATACTCTCCAGGTCCATTCACATTGCTGCAAATGGCAGAATTTCATTTTTTAGGGCTGAGTAATATTCCATTATATATATATATATATATACACACACACACACACACACACACACACACACACACACACCCCACATCTTCTCAATCCATTCATCTGTCAATGGGCACTTAGGTTACTTCCATATCTTGACTATTGTAAATAAGGCTGCTATGAATATCAGGGTGCATATATCTTTCCAAATTAGTGTTTTCATTTTCTTCAAATGTATAACTAGCAGTGGAATTGCTGGATCCTATGGTAGTTCTGTTTTTAGTTTTTTTAGGAAACTGCATACTATCTTCCATTGTGGCTTTGAAGGGAGAGCTGGATTTGAGATGAACAGAATTTATGTCTTTCCTCAAGGTGTGCTGGCAGCCATCGCCTTAGTAGGTGGGGCTGGGGAAGGAGGGGCAGGGCCAGAGCCAGGTGTGAGGCGGGGCTTCCCCTCTGCTCAGTTGCTGTCACTGCCCTATTGGACAAGGTGTGGTCCCAAGTTGCTGGAGCAGAAGCCCTGAGGTTCAGGTCCAAGCTGGGTCAGTTCCCTTTAAGTGAGTCCTCTTTCCCTCCCAGTACTGGCAGCCTCAGCCCCAGAGGGGACCTGTGCTGGAGCCAGAGGGGCCGGTGTGCATATTCATGAGGGTCAGGGGATGGGGCTTAGTGGTCTGGCTGTCTTCGGAGATCTGCCTCTGATATGCCACCTTGGAACTGTCAGTAATGGCTGCTCCCTCCCAGTTCAGACGCTGCTTAGGGTTTAAGCTGCCACAGCTTCTCACGGCTGAGCTGCTTCTTCAGCTGTGGCCACCTATGCACCAGTGTGTAGCTGCAGCAAACGGCACTGGAGTGTTCACTTGTCTCCGGCCAGGGCATGTCATGGGAGGCGGGGCATTTTCAGGAAACAAGTCCGACACCAGTGTGTTGTCAGTCCACCCTCCCCAGCCAGCTTTGGGAGAAAGCCAGTGCTCATCACTCCTCACCAGCAGAGTCTGGCTTCCCTCAGCCCTCCAACCAGCCACAGGGCTCATCTTCCCTTTGGTGGACCCTACAGTGGGGCGCCCAAGATGTGGCTTGAAGTTCTCACCCCCCAGGGAGGGTGCGGACCTGTGTAATCTCCCTTTTCTTCTGGGCCCCGTGCCAAGAGCACAGGTCCCAACCCAACTGTTTCTTTCCTTCCTAGCTGACACCCTGGGGCAGCCTTGGCTGTGCAGGAGTCTTTCTGCTAGTCTTCAGTTCGTTTTCAGTGAGCGTTGTTGCAGATGTAGCTGTATTTTCTATGTGTTCCTGGTGGGGTGTGTCCCCTGGTGGGGAGCTGTATTTTCTATGTGTTCCTGGTTCCTCAGTCCTCCTCTTTGCCGTCTTGATCTGCAGACCCAGTATAGCATTTGGAATGCCGCTCCTGCAAGGTTTGTTGGGACAGAGGTTGGTCAACACACCAGATGTCTTCCTGTTAGTATTTAATAGAAATATGAGACTTATTTAGTAAGTTTTGGGGAAAAACAGGTCAAGGGTAAACAAATAAAGTATTTTTAAGGCTCGTTAATGTTAATGGAATAAATTTGCCAACACCTTTAATTCAACTTGGCCTAG
The DNA here is from genome assembly GCF_963924675.1 of Phocoena phocoena. NCBI lineage: Eukaryota > Metazoa > Chordata > Mammalia > Artiodactyla > Phocoenidae > Phocoena > Phocoena phocoena. The sequence continues at coordinate 1,964,762 of NC_089235.1, forward strand.
ATATATTAATTTAGTAAAAGCAAAACTTCGTCATGGTGTGAATGTTTACACATTTAAATGTTAACTAAACTAAGTAGTGCTAGTATATCGATACTGTAACTCATTTCATATTGCTGATGTATAATCATATATAGGAAAGTCTAATAAAAGTCCCATTAGCCTGTGATGAGAGTTGCATTAGTAAAGTAGTAGACCTCCTTTCAGTTACTGGGAAGAGAGCCCAGAGGGCTAAGGAAGTTTACACCTACTGTATGTCAAAATCAGTGTTTAAAGTATTACTCCCCATCTTGGCAGTAAAATCCAGTTGCCCATTTATATTGCTATTCAGCACCTTTGTAAGAGGTGGTGATTATGTAGTAATGTTCTTATCTCATTCCATATAATGAAAAGGGGCCAACAGTAGATTTGATAGAAGCAAGTTGAGTGGAAGCACACAAAGCCAACTCTATTTATGATTTAACTCTAGTATCTAGGAAAGACTTAACGATATTACAACCTATTACATTAAGTATCCTTTTATATTCTACAAAGCATTGTCTTCACATTTAATAAAAATATTCCTATCATGACAACTCTACAAATTCTGAGACTGAGAAGGATTACCTGGCTTCCAAAAGACCCTGACGGTGACAGGGAAGCGATGCACACTTGTTCTGATTTCCAGCTCTGTGCTGTTACCACATCAACAAGCTGAGGGAGAGCAGGTGCATCTGAAGATGAGGAAAAGACTGGAGGCTGAATTCATTCTGGGCCTTGGAAAAAAGAGGGTGCATCAGCTCAGTTTGGGGACTTTGATTCCTTTCCTTAACTTTATTATTATTAATTCTCCTCCAGGAATAAAATCAAACACAACAAAAATACCACATCACCTCACACTTTGAGATAGGAGAGCTTCATATGTGTTTCAACTTCTGAGGTATTATTTCATCATGAACTAATGACTTTTGGGGATTTGGATTTTCTCATTTTCTTATAATAAAACTCAGACTCCTAATACAAAAGCTGTTTTATAAAATGAGAACAATGTTTTCTGTTGAACCACGGGAACAGCCTACTTACTAGCAATCCCTAGGGCATATAAAGAGTTTAAGGAAGGTTGTAGGAAATTACAGGATTAAAGGCATGAAAGAATGTATAGCATTGTTTGCTGTGCTTGGCTTCTAAACACCCTTCAACCAGCCTAAATGTTTAAGAAAAAAAAATGTTTTAAGTTCACAGAAAAAAGAATTCATTCATATTTGACTGCATTAGATTCCAGTATATAAGAATACTCATTACTAGTTGTTATATATTCATACCTATTTAATGCTCACTACTACCTATGTTACATATTATTAAGGGGGAAAAAAAGCTATTCATCTTCAGAGGTGTAAGAACATACGAAGTACATTGATTACTTAGTTCCTATGCTTTCTTTCTAGTAGAGGGAATCACAGTAAGGTTTCAATTAAACAAATGCCATTGTGCTTAAAATAATACTTTACATCATAATAATGTGTTTTAGTTATGGGAATTTTAAAGATACTGGAGCACAGAGGATAAAATAGAACCACAATCAGAGTTCATATTCCAGCAATGGGGCAAACTAATTACCTAAATAAACTTTGCAATACATTGTATTAAAAAATTAATACAAATATGCTCTCTATGTGCAGGAGTTGAGTTGGCAAGAAAGTGGCAGAAATCCTTAGAGATGGAAACAACAAAATGCAAGCGTAATAAAGCACCAAAGCTGGGCTGCCCTGAGAGCATTCCTGATCCTGCATGACCTGAATCTCTCCATTTTAATGGGGTTCATGAGGAAGGAAGGAGACAAAGCTTCCATCCTGCACAAGGTGGAAAATCATGGGAATCCCTCAGTAAAACAGGCTCCAAAAGGTTCTTTTCTCAAGGAAGGGGCTGGTAATGTGAAGCCCTCAAAGGGTATGGCAGAGGGTAGACCTTACTGCTTATGTGGAGGGGCAGCAGCTTTAGCAGGGAGTCTCCAATGACAGTCTGGTCCAGCCTATATTTTACCCCAGAATCAACTCCACTGCTGGGGACCCCCAAAGACATAAGGCTGGAATTTACTTTAAGAAGGTCCCAGTTGGTGACCCTCCCAGGTACCTGACAGAATGAATAATGGGACTCCTCCTTAAATCAGAGCCTCAAAAATCCTGTAGACTAAATGTCATTGATCATAATCTCACAATCCTTAAAATCACATGAAACCTGAGCTTCCAAGGCATAAGGAGCAAGTATAACAGAAGCAACGAACTCCAGGACCAATGTGGCACAGTTTCCAGATAAAATAATCAGAACATGAAAGGCAGGTGATACAAGGGAAGTGTGATTTTATTAACACAAGACAAAATAGAGCTTCTGAACAGAAGCCTTTCTAGAGATCAAACAGGAAATTTGATCCAAGTAGGAAAAATGAACAATTCTAAATTTTTATGAACCTAGTAGGATAAATTAAAAATATGTAAAGCCAAAAGTGAAAGAACTACGAGAAGAAACTGACATATCCACAGATCTTTGGGGAGATTTTAATACACTTGTCTTCAAAATTGATAGTAAGTGTATGAAAGATTTGAACCACACAAATTATAAAGTAAAACCAAAGGACATAGAGATATGTCTTTTCTAAAACATTATATACATCTTGAACATCATTTTGTTCTGCAAAAATATGCAGAAAAAACAGCAGGTCTTCTGAGAAAAGGCGAGGTGGGGCGGGGGCAAAACCTATATCGCTTTGTAACAAGAGCAGCAAACAAAAAGGAGTAATTGGGACTCGAGGGAGTCTTTGGACTGCCCGTGCGGATGTATGAGTGTGAACAGATGCTGGCACAGGGGTGACTTAAAATGTGCCAAAACAATAGAATGGAAATGATGGCTCAGCTTTATCTGGACCATGGCTGGTGGGTACAGAGACAAGCCAGATGGAGTCCCTTAACTGTGCTGCTTTATGGACCTGGTTTGAAAGGGGGCTGTTTCCCCCAGTTGCCCAGTGTGCTCGGTCAGAGAGCCCGCGGGAGGTGAGCAGTGCAGCGAGTGCCCAGTGCAGCGCGAGCGGGACGGCACCTCTCAGGGATGGAGCCCTGAGGGCTTGTTCCTCGGATGGAGCCTGGTTCCTAGCATCTCAAGGGGGATGCCGCAGTGCTTTTCCTGCCAGAGTAGCAGTAACGTTGGAGACTTCCATTTCCAAACAGAGGTCATAACTCTACCGTCATTCTGCCTACTCTTGCCTGGGATAGATTGTGGATGAACAAATACAATTTTTCTTCTATTCCAACATAATTACTCTATTAATGAATCATTTATGAGTGAATTTGCTTTACAGAAACACATGTTGTGCAGAATAGGTTGTATATAGAACTGGGCTGGGCTTGTGGAGAAAATATATTTCTTCCGAATCAAGTCCATAAAACAAGTATTGGTATCACATAGACTGTATCCTCTGGCTATAGCACAATTAAGTGAGCACAATTAACAATCAGCAATAAAATAAAATCATTAAAACCCCTGTGAGTTTTGAAATTAAGACATTTAGAAATTAAAATTGTCTTCTAAGCACTTCATCGTTCAAAGAAGAAAACATAAATGTATACAAATACATACAATATTGTAATGTAGAAATTATTAAGTATAAAAATTTGTAGGACACAGAGAAATGTATAGCCTTTAACGCATTTACTGGGGAAAATGCAAGACTGAGGATTCATTTGAATGCTAAGAAAGATGCAATATAAAGAGAGAAATTATGAAAATGATAGTTAAAGTGGAAACCCAAGACAATAGAGAGGGTCAACAACACTGAAGTGTTAAAAAGAAAAGATACAAAACCAAAAGATTAATACAAAACCATGAACAGTATGTAATACAAGGCCTTCTACTTCTGCTATTCCTCCCCACGACGTACACACACACACATACACACACACACACACATGGCTGACCAATTATAAGAACATACACTCAGAGGCAGCAAGGGAGAACTAATGATATAGGAAAGATCTGGGGAGGAGAGCAGAGCAGCAATGCATGCTAGGTGCTTGGCCCACTTTTCCTCTGCATTTTCCAGTTTGGGAGGAATTTGACAGCTCTGTGGCACTGTGGAGATAGCAATTTGAAGCTAGGGCTTGCCGAATGTTAGGACCTTGAAAAGCCACACGTTAACAGAATAACCCTGAAGTGGACAGTTCCTCACCAGGGAATGTGCTCGGCCTCAAGCAATCTCCAATGCCAAATTAGTCTGTTCCTGGAGTGCTAGTGTCTTCAGATGCAAACAAAAGCAAATGAGCATCCTCTCTGGAGGCAGATATCATCCTAGACTTTAAATTATTTCTGTAAACACCCTTTTCAAATACAGTGTTTTGCATGCAGTCAACATTGATGGCCAACAGGAGGAGGAGATAAGAAAATGTGAATGAAAATTGCAGAAACAATAAACAGTCAACAGGGGCTTCAGAAATTGTGTTATCAGAAGCAGACACTTAATACCAATAAATTTGAAAATTTATATAAAATTGAAAAAGTCCTAGAAATAATTTTAGGGCCAATTCCAAACAAGACAAAGAAGCTTAATATTAAGGAATTCAAAGAGATATTAATGGGGGTAGGGATGAAGAAGGACTGCTAATGGGTACAGGCTTTTTCTGAGGGGTAACAAATGTTTTCTGGAATCAGATACTGGTGATAGGTACATAAACTTATGACTACACTGAAAACCACTAAATTGTACACTTTAAAGGAAAAGAAACACTAAATGTCTCCCTGTGGCAGAATAGTTTAATTTGTAAGTTTCACTGATTATTCAGGAAACATATCATTTCAGTCTTTTTTTTTCTAGCTTTATTGAGACATCTTTGAAATGTAATGTTGTGTAAGATTAAGATGTACAACGTGATGATTTTATATATATATATAAGGAAATGATTACCACATAGATTAGTTAATGCTTTCCTAACCTCACATAAGTACTATTGTTTTTTCTTTCTTTCTTTCTTTCTTTCTTTTTGGCTGCGTTGGGTCTTCGTTTCTGTGCGAGGGCTTTCTCCAGTTGAGGCGAGCAGGGGTCACTCTTCATCGCGGTGCGCGAGCCTCTCACTATTGCGGCCTCTCTTGTGGAGCACAGGCTCCAGACGTGCAGGCTCAGTAGTTGTGGCTCACAGGCCCAGTTGCTCCGCGGCATGTGGGATCTTCCCAGACCAGGGCTCGAACCCGTGTCCCCTGCATTGGCAGGCAGACTCTCAACAACTGCGCCACCAGGGAAGCCCTAAGTACTATTTTTTTTGTAGTGAGAACATTTGCTATTTACCCTCCCAGCAACTCTCATGTACACGATACTGTCTTGCTAAGTATTGTTACCATGCTGTCCTTAAGCTCCCAGAACTCATGTATCTTGTACTGGATGATCATTACCTCACTGGGTTTATTACAGGGGAGGAAAGTATGTTCAACATTAGAAAATCTATTTTTAATTAGAAAATTTTGAAGATATCAAATATATGCAGATGTAAAGTAGCATAACAACCCCACGTGTTGGTCTCCCGACCGTTTTAGCAGCTGACAAAGCAGGGCCAGTGTCCTTTCTTCTACATCCTCCATCCACTTCCCTCTACTTGCTTTGTCTATTTTGACGCAAATCCTAGACATCATAAAACTTCCTTTTTAAGTAATTTAGTAAGTGTATCTAAAAAATAAAAACACTTTTTCAGAATCACAAGTGCAATACATCATTATCACAAGTAATGCTTTAGTATAAACAAGTATTTAGTGCTTAAATTTTCCCCAGGTGTTTCATAACACTTTGTAATACTTTATTCAAATCAGGAGCCAAATAAAGATCATAAATTAAAGATCATACAGTTAAGACCCTTTAAAAATTTTTTTTCTTGCTATTTTCTCTTGAAATAACCAGGACCTCTATCTGATAGTGTTTCTTAGAGACTGATTGTTTTCAGTTGCATTACTGTGAAGTAATTTAATATATTTATGTTCCTATGCTCCCTATATATTTCCTGAAAAATCTCATCAAATGGGCTTGATGAGATTCAAGATCCATTAATTTGTCAAGAATACTTAATTGGTGATGTTATATACACCGATCAGAAGCTGCATGTTTGATTTTATCTCTTTTTATGAAGCCAGCCATCACCAGTGACCATTGACTAGATCTGTTATTCAATTAGAATTTTGGAAATGATCTTAATTTATTACCTAGAATACATTTGTAATGGAAAACTTCCATTTTTATCAGAGAAGCTATTACATTGTATGTAAAAGACAATGACAAAGGACAAAGCTACATTACTTTACTTACAAGTTTTCGAAATATCAGTATTTCCCCCAAAGCATTCTTCAAGGAGACAAAAGGAGAGTTTTAGAGCAACTCTTTAAATTCATATTTTAAACACATTTATTTCATCACTAAATATTCTTATTGATGCTAAAATCTCGACTTAAATTGTTTTCTGTGTCCGTATAAAGCATCTTCAGCAGTGTTTGATGTTGTTTTGCCTTCTACTATAACAAGATTCCTCAGGTTTATATATTACTTGCCCTGGAATTAGCTAAGCCTTTAAAAAAATATTTAGAGAACAAACTCTGGGCAGTGTGGGTACTCAGTGCTACTCACACACTCAGGCTTTCTAGGCCTCTTAGTAGAAAGATGAGTCACATCAGGGGATCATGCTTCTACTCCTATTAAAATCGTGGAGTTGTGGCTTAAACTATTTGGCTCTGCGTCTGCATCGTCTTGCTCCCACATGGAAAAATCCTGGTTCCGAACAGCACAGGAACTTATTGCTGTTCGTCGGGAAACTCTTCAACTACTTCTTTCTTCATTTCTTCCATGATACTTATTCTTTTTAGTTTCTGCATAGTACTCAGTTCTATTACAATAGGATATGTTCTCTTTAGAAAAAAATTCACTCCATCTAGGTTTTAAAATGTATTTATGAAGAGTTTTGTAAAGCAGTGTCTTAGGCTTTTGAATTTTCCTCTCTATAGTTATTCCCCTTTTTAAATTTATTTATTTTATTTATTTTTGGCTGTGTTGTTGGGTCTTCGTCACTGCACGTGGGCTTTCTCTAGTTGCGGCAAGCGGGGGCTACTCTTCCTTGCGGTGCACGGGCTTCTCATTGCGGTGGCTTCTCTTGTTGTGGAGCACGGGCTCTAGGCGTGCGGGCTTCAGTAGTTGCGGCACGTGGGCTCAGTAATTGTGGCTCACGGGATCTAGAGCACAGGCTCAGAAGTTGTGGCGCCCGGGCTTAGTTGCTCCGCAGCATGTGGGATCTTCCCGGAAGAGGGCTTGAACCCGTGTTCCCTGCATTGGCAGGTGGATTCTTAACCACTGCACCATCAGGGAAGCCCTTATTCCCCGTTTCAGTCTCCAGTTTTATTTAGTTGTGCTTTGTCTCTCTCCATCTTTTTAATCCTTTAAGTTGGTTAGGAGTTTTGCTGTTTTATTGATTTCATTAATGAATCAATATTTGCATTTATATATTAGTTCCAATTCTGGAAGTGTTTGTTTTTTAACTCCTTTTTTGATTTATAATTACTAATTCCATTCTTCTGCTCTTTGTTTTCATCTTATTTTACTTGTTTTTAATTCAGTAGAATTTTTAATTCATTTCTTTGTTTTTATTTCCAAGGGCTTCAATTCCTTATGTCATAAATTTCTTTCTTAGAATTCTTTTAGCTGTTTTCCAGAGTCTGAAATGTTATGAAATCATATCACTGTTTTAAAGTAATTCTATCGTTTTCATTTTGAATTTTTATTTAATCTAAAGCTGTCCAGTAAAACTTTTTTTGTTTTGCATTTGTGCTAATTTTATCTAATTTATTGGACCTACATTCAGATTGTGTTGTTACATTCTTTGTATTTTGGGGAAATTATTGAGATGGTTTTTAAGACAAGAAACAGAAAATGTTTGCCAGTTGTTCCATGGCTACTTAAAATGAAGACATAGTCTGTGTCATCAGGGCTGAGTTATGAACCAGAGCTTGTAAAGCCCGTCTTTGGCTGCTGAGGTGCAATTAGCCTGCAAAGCTTTCCCACTGAGTGAGGATGCTAAGCTTTCAGGCGAGGACCACTTGGCAATTCAATTTCTCCTGCTCTCAGAGCCGTCAGAAGAGTTTCTGTTCCTCCGCTCCTGTCCGCCTGCAGAGCTGCTGGCACCACCCAGGACTGCTGCTGTGTGTGGTTAGACTCTCTTGCAACTATCTGGGGTTTGGGGGATACCTTGTCAATATTGTTCTAGATTTTGTCCATACTTTCGTTTTCTGTGTTATTTTTTCCTTTTCTCATTTCCTTGTTTGTCTTACCCGACTTGCTCTGTTCTATTTTATTTCAGGGGTAGGAAAAGGGTTGAAGATTGGGAAATCCATCAATATCTTGACCAGACTTTGATCTCAGTCATTTAATGTGGTAGTATTTTGAATAGTTAAAACAGCATCCGGTAAAAACCTCCAATTCCCCCTTCTGATATAAGAACACCCTTTGACTTCCATTACATCTTGAAATGATAAAGTATTAGAATTTGGGAGTAATTATACTATTTTGGCTTCTGCTAATGGATGGAAAGTTGGGGGAATAGTAGGAGGAACAGTTAAAACTGAGAGAGCTGACCAGGGTTAATAGAAAAGCAAACTGAAGGACCTCTTAGGACTGGCAGAGACCATCATACATGTGCCTGGCCGACTTCTGCAGTAGATGGTGCCCAGATGTCCCAATGCTGAAGAAAGCAAGTGAACAACAGTCAGAGGGAATGGCGAATCCATGCTTTTGAAGTATAAACAAGCCTTTGCATATTGCTTATTTTAAGTCTTCCAGAGCATTTTAATTTTATCCTGCTGGTTTTGTGTTTTTATTTTCAGCGGAAGGTGATGACAGCCTGAACTGATTTTTTCAAATACCCAAAGTCACACTTCTCTTTTCAATAAAGTTTGCTGAATAAATGAGGTTTACTTAGTTAAAAGAATTAAAATCCCATTGAGGTTATATTTCATACCAAGAACAGTCTCATCTGTGGGGAGAAGACAAAGCTGGGGACAAGCAGTGCAGGTACTTCTGCTGCTGATGGAACAGAATCAGGTTTAGTATTCAAAGTTGTCTCAGCTGATGGCTGAGCAGTAGAGGTTCTTCTTTAGGTCTTTGATTCATTCCCTTACCCACAAGTAAAATAGTTCATAACACAATTTTAGGCATAAATAATTTTGATTATTTTTACGAATTTTTTCATAAAACTCTTTTTTACTTGTGAGAGATTCATACTCTGAATTCATATTTTTTTATCTCAAGGAAATGATGTGTGTGTATCTTTCTATCTTACTTTTTTTCTAACAATAAGGATAGTAAGCAGAAGCAAGGTCGCTTTAATGGAATTAAGACTTTGTAGAATCAAAAAGTGTCCACTCTAAAAGCCATCCAGAAATTCACGAGGGCATAGGATAAATTCCTCTATTATTGGGAAGTTAGGATAAACAAAAAGACCGTGTCATGTAGGTGTGGATGAGGGCTAGTAGTGGGGTAAAAATGTTACGATAAACTTAATGATTTAAAAGATAAAGTTGTGCATTTGTTCAGGGCTTTTATTTTACAAAATGTTTCGACAGACCTTAGGGATTTTTTTTTTTCTAATTTCTGGTTTTAGATTCATGTGAATCCTTGTGTTATATTAAGACCAAAAATATAGGAAGGAGGGCTGACAGTGTGAGAGGGAACAGCTGGGCACCAGAGTTACGATTTGGGAGACACCAGTTCAGACTGGATGGGGTTCAGTGAGGTGACAGCACGGTTTCAGGTGAATGGAGGAGAAACGATGCTCTTTGTGGGAGACAATTTTCCATGAATTTTAGCCTCTGGCCTACAGCAGTGACCAAGATGAGGCTCCGTGATATTCCTGTAAACATGTAGGGGCTGGAGACAGGACAGGGGATTTAGGTGGGGGGCACTCCCATGTCTGGGTGGGCAGGCACGCTGTGTCTGAGAAGTCCCTTCGTGGCCTTGAGTACTGCTCTGGGGTTAGGAGGACAAAGTTTAGCTCTTGGGAAGAGAAGTGTAAGGCAGTGCCACAACCCTCAAGGAAGTTGCAGTAACAGCTGCCAAGGAGGACGCTGAGAAACAGGAGCTAATGTCAAAGCTTGCAGACCAGCAGGGGGGGTGGGGCTGGAGGGTGACCAAGACTCTCAATTATGCAACAAGCTTCATTATCAGAATGGATGTACCGCAGGGTGTATAGCGGGAACTCAGCAAACAGCAGGGAACGCTGACACGGTCTCAAGTCATCTGAGCAAAGATTGTTCCCAGAGGGTCCTGAGGTCCAGGGGCAAATACTATTGAAAAATCTCACTGTGGTGATGGAGACACAGGCTCAGGATCCCACGCCCTTCCAGCATCACACCTGGACTGAGCTGAGACCCGTGTGTCTAAGAGTTGTTGAAAATAAAGGTGAACAGAGGTGGGTGAGCCTAGGTGTGAGGGCGAGGGGAGGGGAGCGTTCTTCTGATCGCTACTAGTTCATTAAACAAGGCGTTTACGATTACCTCAAATTGTATTTAAAAAGTAGCCTTGGAGAAGTTGAGGTGCTTATGCAACGTGAAATGGATGGCAGGTGATAGGGTCAGGCATCTTCTAACATGTTCCTTCTGTTACATCCCAGAGTCATTCTAATTACGCTCATTCATTTTAATGACTTATTTTATTGGTATTACTGCTTAGTATTAATTCTTGATAGTTTTTAAAAAGTGGATTTCTCTCTCTCTCTCTCCTTCCAATAAAGTTGTTTATGTCTTCCTGGCTGGATTAGAGCATCCATGACTCCCAAACTACCTAGGAGTGTTCCCAGGGCCTGCAGACCGAGCAGTGAACGGTTTTCATCTCGTGGGTTAACCAGACTGTTTCCCTTTCCCAAACACCCCACAGTAGTGAGGTGAGTTCAGAACCCTGCCTGAGACCTCACACTCCTGAGAGCAGCGATCGGGGTGTTCAGACCATAGACTCTGGTGTCTTTTGAGCTTGATGGTTAAACAAATGAAGGCAGTGTGGCAGCAGGGGTCCTGTAGTCACGGTACCCTTGGGTGCTCTGTGACCCACCTGAGCTCAGGTTCCTCACCTGTCAGAGCATGACCAGAGGGGAGCAGGAGCCTCCTCTCCTGGTTGACATGAAACAGGACAGAACACGTGTGAATGAACAGTGCAAACTGTGACAGATGTTCAAACTACTAAGTATTACATCAGTGGTCCAAGTCACTTATCCTGAAATTGGGAGAAATGTTATGTAATTGTAATCTCAAAAACCAGGGCCAATGCAATAGCCTGCTGAAAGCATTAACAACTAAGTAATTAAAGAAAGACATCAAAAACCATGAACTATGCCTTACTAAAATATATTAAAATGGTTCATGCACAGAAATAATATACACCTGACATTGGGTGCATTAAACATGACGCTGTTAAGATTGGGTTAGTGGAGATTATGTGACCACTGGAAGCTGAAGCAGAAAATGACCCCCTTATTCTCCACCCTCTGCGTTCCTTTGCTAGGGCTGCAGTAACAAAGCATCACCGCTGGGGGGCTCCAGCAACAGAAATCCATTGTCTCACAGTCTGGAGGCTAAAAGGGCTAAAAGGGCAAGATTAAGGGGTGGGCAGGGCTGGCCCCTTCTGAGGCTGTGAGGGAGGACCTGTCCAGGCCTCTCCTTGACCTGTAGATGACCTTCTTCTCCCTTTGTCTCCTTACTTCACAGCTTCCTTCTACCTCTTCAAGTCTGCCTCTGTATCCAAATTACGCCTTTTTATGACACCAGTCATGGTGGGTCAGGGCCCATCCTAATGGCCTCATTTAAACTTGACCACCTTTATGAAGACTGTCTCTCTAAAGAAGGTCACATTCTGAGGTACTGGTTTTTAGCACTTCAACATACGAATTTTGGGGGGGGACGTTAAGTCCACCTGTAACACAGTCTCTGCAGCCCTCCTGTAACACAGTCTCTGCAGCCCTCCTGTAACACAGTCTCTACAGCCCTCCTGTAGCACAGTCTCTGCCTGTAACACAGTCTCTGCAGCCCTCCTGTAACACAGTCTCTACAGCCCTCCTGTAGCACAGTCTCTGCCTATAACAGTCTCTGCAGCCCTCCTGTAACACAGTCTCTGCAGCCCTCCTGTAACACAGTCTCTGCAGCCCTCCTGTAACACAGTCTCTACAGCCCTCCTGTAGCACAGTCTCTGCCTGTAACACAGTCTCTGCAGCCCTCCTGTAACACAGTCTCTACAGCCCTCCTGTAGCAAAGTCTCTGCCTATAACAGTCTCTGCAGCCCTCCTGTAACACAGTCTCTGCAGCCCTCCTGTAGCACAGTCTCTGCAGCCCTCCTGTAGCACAGTCTCTGCTTGTAACACAGTCTCTGCAGCCCTCCTGTAACACAGTCTCTACAGCCCTCCTGTAACACACTCTCTACAGCCCTCCTGTAACACAGTCTCTGCAGCCCTCCTGTAACACAGTCTCTGCAGCCCTCCTGTAACACAGTCTCTGCAGCCCTCCTGTAACAGTCTCTGCAGCCCTCCTGTAGCACAGTCTCTGCCTGTAACACAGTCTCTGCAGCCCTCCTGTAACACAGTCTCTACAGCCCTCCTGTAGCACAGTCTCTGCCTGTAACACAGTCTCTGCAGCCCTCCTGTAACACAGTCTCTGCAGCCCTCCTGTAACACAGTCTCTACAGCCCTCCTGTAGCACAGTCTCTGCCTGTAACACAGTCTCTGCAGCCCTCCTGTAACACAGTCTCTACAGCCCTCCTGTAGCACAGTCTCTGCCTGTAACACAGTCTCTGCAGCCCTCCTGTAACACAGTCTCTGCAGCCCTCCTGTAACACAGTCTCTACAGCCCCTCCTGACTTGCTGTCAGGTAAGACTGATGCGTCTTCCCCCAATGCCTCCGTTAAGAATCAACTTTCGACTTTTCTCCAGTCCCGCCGTCGTAAACCCAACTCCCTCAAGGGCGAATGTGCCCTTATATACCTCTGCATTTCCAAATGTTGATTTCCTTTTCCCCAGAAGCTTTTTCTCTGCGTGACACCTTCATAACTTCCCCCTGGTCCTGCTGGATTCTGTCAGACTGTCAATCCCTCTGTGACGCTTTATCCTAATTCCCACCCCAGCCTTGACAACAGTAAATTCTCCAGAATCTCTCTGGCTCGTCTGCTCCTTGTAATGAGTTTATACTCTCTGAAATGAATAATTTTTCCTATTTATTTAGAGCTAGGTATTTCCACAGCCCGGTGCAAAAATAGGGTACACAAAACACAGCAACCACTCAATTTGGGTTAAAAGAGCAAATAAAGAATAAAAAGGTGAATTTCTGGAAATGAAGATAGATAGTGGTGATGCTGGCATGATATTAGCAGTGGCTCTTTTATTTGGTACTTACCATGTGCCATATATGTGTTCATTGTTTTGCAAAGTCTATTCTTATTTTAAAAATAAAAATATGACACAGTGTAGTTAAATAAGCTGCCTGGGCTTATGAAGTCATTAAAAGTGGGTGCCGGGAGAAACATGACAATGAAACTCAAAGCCTGTATTCACAGCTAACACAAAGCATCTCCTAGCAAAGAAAACACTCCCTGGTAGGGGGCTCCGTGACAGGTGGTGCCGCTTATTTTGCAGAATCACCTTGCCGTAGGTGCCCTTCCTAGAAACTCAGAGATCACTGAAAGTCAAAACTCTTATCCTCAGGATTCCTTCTACAGCTTGGTTTGTAATTAGCACAGAAATCTCCAGGTAATTTCTCACTTATTCTCCAGCTTCAGACCTGGGTTTCCTCTTGGCGATGTCAAGACTAAGAAGAGCTGACTGGGAACGGAAGCCAAGGGCTAACTAACTACGCATTTCTATTCTGCAAGACTTCCACTGCTAGGGGTTGGGGATCTCTTTCATTCTCACTTATTTTGCTCCAAACATTTTTGTCGTCTTCTAGTCATTTCCATTCAGTTCACTCCGATCTGCATTGTAGCCATTCTGATGTTATTCATCTGTGAGGCTTTATTTGCTCTAGCGTATTCAATGAACCTTCTGTCCTTTTTAATTGACCTTTTTAGATCTGAGCTCATCATAGAGCAGAGAGCTATCTCTGCATCCACAATTAGTTTTTAGAAATCTGTAGTTTTCTTTCTCATCAGGGTCATTCATAATTATAGTGTCAGACTTATTTTTAGAATGGAGCATAGGCATTTGTTACCTTTAGCTGTGATTATTATTCTTACCACTCAGCTGATTTCCTTACGTCTAAAAGCTTCTTTCTCTCTAATTCATTTTATAAATATGTCACCTTTCTATTGTTTTGAACTAACTTCTGAAGGATATTGTAGCACTTTCTAACCTTCACTGTCATCATGTGTATTGCCTAGGGCTGTCCTAACACGGTACCACAGACTAGGTAGCTTAATAGACATTTATAGTCTCCACAATTGTGAAGACTAGAAGTCCAAAGTCAAGGTGTCGGTAGAGTTGACTGGTTCCTTCTGAGGTCGTGAAGAAAAATCTCTTCCATGCCTCTTTCCTAGCCTCTCTCCTCAGCCAAAACCTACCTTAACATTTAAGACTAGAAATCATACAATGTCTCCTATGAGACCATAATAGAATTAGACTGGTGTCGAAAATGTACTTGATAAAGTCCAACACTCACTTATGAAAACACTCTCAATAATTTAGGAATAAATGGAAACTTAATTGGTAGAGAACATCTACAGAAAGATACAGCAACACTGTGACATAAATAGTAGTTACAGTGATAGAATGAATGCTTCCCCTAACATCATGAGCAAGGCAAGAACGTCCATTTTCATCACTTTTAGTCAACACGTACGAGGAGGTAAATGCCATACATGTTGGAAATGAAGAAATAAAACTATGCCGATTTTCCAATGACATAATTGACTATGTAGAAAATCACAATAAATCTGCAGAAAACTCCTAGAAATAATATGTCGCCTTAGCAAGGTTACTGGATATAAGACCAATGTGAAAAATTCATATTCATTTTGTTATACTAACAATAAACATGAAAAAAAATTAGAAACACGATACCATTTAAAACCTCCCTGCAAAATGAAATACGTTGGTTAAAAATAAGAAAACATGTATAGGATCCGTATGCTGAAAATCACAAAATGTTGCTGAATGAAATCAAGGAGGATTTAAGTACATGGAGAGACGTACTGTGTTCAAGAAGCCATGGATTCTATGAGTCATGGTATTCTGAGTAACGAGGTCAGTTTTCACCCAGATTTCACCCAGAGGGACCTAGAGATTTAATGTGATATCTGTCAAAATCCCAGCAATTTTTTATTGAAAAGATGAGATCATTTAGAACATCCTGGTGGGCTAGAGTAGCCAAAAATAATCGTGAAAAAAAAGGGAGAATAACATGGGAAGAATCACTCTACCCCAAATCAAGCCTTACTATGTAGCCACAATAATCTAGACAGAGGGTGAGGTACACACACCAGTGGAACACAGTGCAGTATAAAACCCAGGAATAGATACATATGTATGCCCAACTAATTTTGAAAAACGTGTGAAAGCAATTATTTGGAGGTAGGATAAACTTTTCATCAACTAATATTTGAGCAATTAGATACAGATAAGGAAAAATGGGCTAAACCTCACACCTTATACAAAAATTAACTCAAACTCAATCACAGATTTAGACATAAAATGTAAAGCTATAAAACTTAAAAGAAAAATAAAAAGAGAGTATCATTGAGATCTAGAACTGGGCCAAGAATTCTTAGTCCAAACAACAAAAGCATGATCCATAAAAGGAAGAATTCATAAAACTTCAAAACATTCAGTGTGCAAAATACCTAAGAGGATGAAAAGACAAACTGTAGGTTGGGGACAAATATCTGAAAAGGATAATGTAACATCTGGAATATATTAAAACTCTTATTAAACTTAACATTTATATACAAAAAAATCCACATCTAAAATGGGTAAGAGGTTTGAAGAGACGCTTCGCTAGAGAGGATATACAGATGAAAGTAAGCACGTGCAGATATGTCCACTATCATCAGTCAGCAGGGATGCAGTTTAAAACCGCAGTGACATTTTACTACACACCTACCAGAATGGTTAAAATTAAAAAATGGTGACAACATCAAATGCCGGCGAAGATGCAGAAAAGCAGATCATGTATATGTCGATGATGGAGATGGAAATGGTACAGTCATTTGGGAAAACAATTTGTCAGTTTCTCATAAAACTAAATGTACAACTCATACACCCCCCAAATGGCATTTATCCCAGAGGAATGGAGAGTTATAGTCACATTAAAAAACTTAATGATTGTTCATAGCAGCTTTCTTTATTTGTAATAGTCAGGTTGGACGCTACCTAGATGTCCTTTAGTGGATGAAGGGTTAAACAAACAAAGGTACTTCCATGCCATGGAGTAAGTTAGCAGTGAGAAGAAAAGAAATACTGAAACACAGTAAACAGGAGAATCCCAAGGGAATTATGCTGAGTGCATAAAGTCCATTTCAAAAGGTTACATACTATATGATTCTTTCTATATACCATTTTTGAAGTGACAAAATTACAGAAACTGAGAACATCAGTGGCCTCCAGTTGTTATCAAGGAGGCGGAGCTGGGGGTGGGAGGGAAATTGGGGGAATGTGGAAGGGAATTGGGAGGCTCCTCGTGCCCTGGAACTCTTCCCTCTATTCTCTGTGATTGTGGATACGTGGACCTACACATGAAATAACATTAATAACGATAATAATGCAATGAAATCCAACAGAAACACATTGGTGCATATAGAGCTGAGAAAATTTGAATTAAATTGGTAGATTGTACCAATGGCATAATTCTCGTTGGGATATTGTACTAGTTTTCCAAGGTGCTACCTTTGGGGGAAACTGTATAAAGGGTACACTGGATCTCTCTGAGCTAATTCTTACAACTGCATGCCAATCTAAAATTTACTCGAAATAAAGTTTTTTAAAAAACAAAAAAAATTATGTGCAGAAAAAATTACATTTGAGTATGCTCCATGGTGATCGTACGGTAGAGTAGTTACATTTATGTGCATAGCCCTGTGCTGTGAATCTGTATAATAAGTATGTGCAAACTTTCAGTATTTTACCATGTATAATAGCTTACATAAACATAATTTGAAGCAGGAAAAAGAAAAGAAAAATAACCATACATATATAGTTGTCGCCTTCAAGGATTCCTAAGTTAAGAAATGAGATGCACACAAATGGTTTTGGTACAGGGCAGAATGTGTAAGTTTGTAAAAGACATACACATGTTTACTCTGTAAGCAGAAGAGGCTGATGACAGTGCTTTTTGTAAAAGCCCATGGAACACGGGCTTTTTGGGGTCATCTTTAAAGACAGGAATATTTTTGTAAACGTAAGTTAGTAATAGGAGTAAATTCAGGGTGACAGAAACAAGATGGCAAAGCCCAATCAGCCCATTTCTTCCAAATCAAGAGTTCTGTGTGAAAACATTGTCAGAAAAAAAGTCAAAGCCAGACTTCAGAAGGGCTGGAATGCCAAGTTAGGAATTTTACATTTGCCCTGTAGCTTGTTGGGGTCAGTAGGTGTCTCAATGGGGCCACACAGATATAATACAGGCAATCTGATGAGAACATATATCGTCAAAGCTCTCAGTCCTATCCTAGACTAAAAATATTAAGAAGGATCAAGAAATATAAAAAGGAAAGTTACTTTAATAAGTAACAGTTACCTTGTGAATTAAACATCAAAAGCCTGTTAAGGTTGGGGTGCAGAGCGGTCCTGTAACTAGGCTGTTAAAAGCCCGAGGAACTGGGATTTGCATGGTCTGTGAAAGAAGTGAGTTGAGATGGATTCAAGAGTCCTCCATCCTGTAAGCTCAGTGAGGGAAGGAATCGCGTCCTCTGTTCTGGGCTTCACGCTCAGTACTTTGCACAGCGTTTGGGGCATGATAACAGGTCAGTGTGCATCTTCACTGAATCTTGAACGCACACATACATGAGCTAGAATCACTAGGCTTAGAGCATGTTGATTCTGCGAGTCAAAGAGAAGGGAGACGTAGAAAGGGAGAGCTGTTATGCCCTGGTGTCTGGTGAGGAGAGATTCTGTAAAGACAGGGAAATCGCAGCCTTGCCCTGTGAGTTATGAGACAATCACTGCTTGGCTGTTTTGCAGTGCCTTTGGGCGTACTTGGAATACGGTGAAAGCTACTCTAAATATGCTCTTGCTGCCTCTGTTATTGACACTTAGAAACACTCAGAGTCAGAAAAACAGATGAACCTGCTTATTTTTTCTGTGGGGAAACATGAGACACTATGTACCAAATTCCCATCAATAGTGAGCGCTGGGTTTGGGTGATTAACTGAAATCACATCATCCCTGGCAAACACAATTAGGGGAAGAGATTACACAGGCATGTGAGAAATGGAAAGTATTATTAAAAATATGTCAGCTTTTGGTATTCCATCCCGAATCCTTTCTGAAGATCCGTTATTATGCCAACAAACTGTAAGAAAAATGATAGTGACATTTACCGAAGAACTACAAACAGTATAACTTTCCATTTTAATGTACCGTATTTCTCATGTTTACCCAGAGCTCAGAAAGTTTTTGTGCTTATATGAAATTCACAGTGGCTCTTTTTCCACTTCTTTTTAAAATCACTAACAAATATTTTCTTTCGACATCCACTTAAAATCTCAAAGTCTGAGAGGCTTTCTGATAATGAATAGCAGTGACATCATTTTAATCAGCTCTAAATTTTTGAGCTGTTTTTGTTACTTGATTATAGTTACAAGGGTTTATTTTATACCTACACAGATTGCTTTCCAAGAATTAAATTGCAGGCTAAAAGATGTAAGGTATAATTCAATTTTGTTTCATCAGAATGATTCAACCATGCTTAATCAGGGAGTATATTTGTACAAGAGTTTACTTCCTAAACATTTTGACCCTGAACATTCTATAACCAGGATTCTCTGTGTGAGCAGCTTGGTTTCAGTTAAGGTAGATAATGTGCGTACTTGGTTATAATGTTTTCCATTTGTCAGGGAGCTGCTCGTCGCAGTGTGTCTCTCAAACGTTCTGTGGGTGAGGCAAGGACGTGCTGCACTGCCCAGAACACTCCTTTCTTCGTGTTTCTGCTTGGGGTGTAGGGGCGGCCACAGGAGCCCTCCTGTGGGAGGTTGATGGATAGGGGTGAGGCAACAGCTGTTGTGCGGCTCCTACGTGTGACGGATGAGCTGTAACTGCGTCTTCCCCGGACCCTCCTTCAGCTTGGGTGTACTTAGCTCCATAACAGAGCCCCCGCTTCTGCAAGGCGCTCTTCCCACCAGGCTCACACGCGATAAGAACTGGCACATGTTTCAGTGCTTCCTGTGAGTCCAGCTCATGTGCAGGTGCCACTTGTTCCTGCTTCCTGTCCATCTTTCCATCTGCCCCTCCCACTGCCTACTCTGGGGACTGCAAGTGCCTGCCTCAGACTCCAAGGCAAGAGCCTTGAGGCTTGACTGGTGAAGTGATTATAGATACTACATGCCACTTAGACTATACAACTTGTAATTCTCCATATTTTAAAAATTAAAATGTTTATTCAAATTTTCCGTAATAAAAACTGATAAAGCATCTCAAATTTATCTTGGAATGCCACAGAATTTGCATCAACGTGGAAGATGATTAGCATGATGGAGTTGAGAATAGTTTAGCATGTTTTTAAGGAGTAATTCTTAGGGAGTCATGTTATGTTATAAGGGCTTTGAGGGAAATAAAAGCCACTTTCAGAATATATATTATATAGTTTCACAGTAAGAGCCTCATGCAAACACTTAATTCGACATGGTTCAAATGGTTTCTGAAGGACACAAGTTCTGATAGAAGTTCTGCAAAAAACACCTGCCTGGTCAATGCTTCATCCAAGCATTTACATGGTACCTACTGTATGCCAGGCACTGTTCTAAGCGCTGATTCCTTTTTATTTTCATTTTGGTTGGTCTGTCCGTTGCTGAAAGTGGGGTGTTAAAGTCCCCTACTATGACTGTGTTACTGTCGATTTCCCCCTTTTATGGCTGTTAGCATTTGCCTTATGTATTGGGGTATTCCTGTGTTGGGTGCATAAATATTTACAATTGTTATATCTTCTTCTTGGATCGATCCCTTGATCATTACGTAGTGTCCTTCTTTGTCTCTTGTAATAGTCTTTATTTTAAAGTCTGTTTTGTCTGATATGAGAATTGCTACTCCAGCTTTCTTTTGGTTTCTATTTGCATGGAATATCTTTTTCCATCCCCTCACTTTCAGTCTGTATGTGTCCCTAGGTTTGAAGTGGGTCTCTCGTAGACAGCATATATAGGGGTGTTGTTTTTGTATCCATTCAGCCAGTCTGTCTTTTGGTTAGAGCATTTAATGCATTTACATTTAAGGTAATTATCGATATGCATGTTCCTATTACCATTTTCTTAATGTTTTGGGTTTGTTATTGTAGGCCTTTTCCTTCTCTTCTGTTTCCTGCCTAGAGAAGTTCCTTTAGCATTTGTTGTAAAGCTGGTTTGGTGGTGGTGAACTCTCTTAGCTTTTGCTTGTCTGTAAAGATTTTAATTTCTCTGTCTAATCTGAATGAAATCCTTGCTGGGTAGAGTAATCTCGGTTGTAGGTTTTTCCCTTTCATCACTTTAAATATGTCCTGCCACTCCCTTCCGGCCTGCAGCGTTTCTGCCGAAAGATCAGCTCTTAACTTATGGAGATTCCCTTGTATGTTATTTGTTGGTTTTCCCTTGCTGCTTATAATATTTTTTCTTTGTATTTAATTTTTGATAGTTTGATTAATATGTGTCTTGGCATGTTTCTCCTTAGATTTATCCTGTATGGGAGTCTCTGTGCTTCCTGGACGTGATTGACTATTTCCTTTCCCATATCAGGGAAGTTTTCAACTATAATCTCTTCAGATATTTTCTCAGTCCCTTTCTTTTTCTCTTCTTCTTCTGGGACCCATATAATTTGAATGTTGTTGCGTTTAATGTTGTCCCAGAGGTCTCTGAGACTGTCCTCCATTCTTTTCATTCTTTTGTCTTTATTCTGCCCTGCAGTAGTTATTTCCACTATTTTATCTTCCAGGTCACTTATCTGTTCTTCTGCCTCAGTTATTCTGCTATTGATTCCTTCTAGAGAATTTTTAATTTCATATATTGTGTTATCCATCATTGTTTGTTTGCACTTTAGTTGTTCTAGGTCTTCTAGTTCTTCTAGACCTAGGTCTAGGTGTTCTAGATTGTTAAATGTTTCTTGCATTTTCTCAATTCTATTTCCAAGATTTTGGATCATGCTTACTATCATTACTCTGAATTCTTTTTCAGGTAGACTGCCTATTTCCTCTTCATTTCCTTGGTGTGGTGGGTTTTTACCTTGCTCATTCATCTGCTGCATATTTCTCTGTCCTCTCATTTTGCTTAACTTACTGTGTTTGGGGTCTCCTTTTCCCAGGCTGCAGGTTCATAGTTCCCGTTGTTTTTGGTGTCTGCTCCCAGTGGGTAAGGTTGGTTCAGTGGGTTGTGTAGGCTTTCTGGTGGAGGGGACTGGTGCCTGTTTTCTGGTGGATGAGGTTGGATCTTGTCTTTCTGGTGGGCAGTACCTCATCTGGTGGTATGCTTTGGGGTGTCTGTGAACTCATTATGATTTTAGGCAGCCTCTCTGCTAATGGGTGGGGTTGTGTTCCTGTCTTGCTAGTTGTTTGGCATAGGGTGTTCAACACTGTAGCTTGCTGGTCGTTGAGTGGAGCTGCGTCTTAGCGTTGAGATGGAGATCTCTGGGAGAATCTTTGCTCTTTGATATTACGTGGGGCCGGGAGGCCTCTGGTGGATCAATGTCCTAAACTTGGCTCTCCCACCTAAAAGGCTCAGGCCTGACACCTGACTTGAGCACCAAGATCCTGTCAGCACATGGCTCAGAAGAAAAGGGAGAAAAAGAAAGAAAGAAAGAAAGAAAGAAAATAAAAGTTATTAAAATAAAAAAATTATTAAAAATAAAAAAGTAATAAAAACTAAGAAAGAAAGAAGAGAGCACCCAAACCAATAATCAAATCCATGAATGATAACAAGTACTAAAAACTATACTAAAAAAACCCAAAAAATACCAAAAATTGGACAGAGAGAACCCTAGGACAAAAAGTAAAAGCAAAGGTATACAGAGAAAATCACACAAAGAAGCATACACATGCACACTCACAAAAAGTGAAAAAGGAAAAAAAAAAAAAAAAATATATGTATCATTGCTCCCAAAGTCCACCTCCTCAATTTGGGATGATTCGTTGTCTATTCAGGTATTCCACAGATGCAGGTACATCAAGTTGATTGTGGAGATTTAATCCTCTTCTCCTGAGACTGCTGGGAGAGATTTCCCTTTCTCTTTTTTGTTCGCACAGCTCCCGGGGTTCAG
Organism: Phocoena phocoena; assembly: GCF_963924675.1. NCBI lineage: Eukaryota > Metazoa > Chordata > Mammalia > Artiodactyla > Phocoenidae > Phocoena > Phocoena phocoena. The sequence continues at coordinate 1,987,192 of NC_089235.1, forward strand.
CTTTGGGTTTGGACCCACCTCTGCATGTAGGTCGCCTGAGGGTGTATGTTCCCTCCCAGACAGGATGGGGTTAAAGGAGCAGCTGATTCGGGGGCTCTGGCTCACTCAGGCCGGGACGAGGGAGGGGTACGGATGCGCGATGAGCCTGAGGCAGCAGAAGCCAGCGTGACCTTGCAGCAGCCTGAGGGGCGCTGTGCATTCTCTCGGGGAAGTTGTCCCTGGATCACGGGACCCTGGCAGTGGAGGGCTGCACAGGCTCCCCGGAAGGGAGATGTGGAGAGTGACCTGTGCTCGCACACTGGCTTCTTGGTGGCGGCAGCAGAAGCCCTAGCGTCTCATGCCCGTCTCTGGTATCTGCACTGATAGCTGCAGCTCATGCCCGTCTCAGGAGCTCGTTTAGACAGTGCTCTGAATCTCCTCTCCTCGTGCACCCTGAAACAATGGTCTCTTGACTCTTAGGCAGCTCCAGACTCTTTCCCAGACTCCCTCCCGGCTAGTCGTGGTGCACTAGCCCCCTTCAGGCTGTGTTCACGCCGCCAACCTCAGTCCTCTCCCTGGGATCCGACCTCCGAAGCCCGAGCCTCAGCTCCCAGCCCCCAACCATCCCGGCGCGGGAGCAGACAAGCCTCTCGGGCTGGTGAGTGCTGGTCGGCACCGATCCTCCGTGCGGGAATCTCTCCGCTCTGCCCTCCACACCCCTGTGGCTGCGCTCTCCTCTGTGGCTCTGAAGCTCCGCCCCCCCCAACCCCCGTCTCCACCAGTGATGGGGTTTCCTAGTGTGTGGAAATTTTCCTTCTTCACAGCTCCCTCCTGGAGGGGCAGGTCCCGTCCCTATTCTTTTGTCTCTGTTTTTTCTTTTTTCTTTTGCCCTCCCCGGGTACGTGGGGAGTTTCTTGACTTTTGGGAGCTCTGAGGTCTTCTGCCAGCGTTCAGTAGGTGTTTTGTAGGAGTTGATCCATGTGTAGGTGTATTTCTGATGTATCTGTGGGGAAGAGGGTGATCTCCATGTCAAGATGGAAATAGATTATATTAATATAACGAATAAATCTAGTATGGGTTTAACATTCTTTTAACTCCATAAGTTGTTGTGGTTTCATTAGGTTATAGAAACTTTTTCAGACACGTGAGAAGTCATATGTATTTTTGAAAGATAAACCTAAAGGTGAAATGATTCTTTATCTAAAGTAAGGCAGACCCACATGATTTCGATCTATTTGAAATGAAGTTGAAAATGAGACTGACTGATGGATGTTACTAAATGGAGTTTAAAACACTGTTAATATGCTCCTATGTTCATGCAAATAGTCATTTATTTATTTATTTTTGTTAGGAGGTGTATCTATTCTGCAAACTTTTCCCAAGTCCCATTTCAGAATTATATAATTATTGCCTCAAGAAAATACTAACCATTTCTGTGAAACTATCCTGGTTTTAGTCTTATTGACTGTTATGGAAGACCTCATCAGGATCTAGATTAATTAACTTTTCATGAATTAATTTTATTTGTTTTATTATTTATTTTATTTAAAATGTTATCTTTTATTAATTATCCTGTTTTAGTCTTATTGATGCCTATGGAAGACACCTAATTGGGATCTACGTAGCTAACGAAAGTTAACTTTATGAATTATTCTTCGTCCAGAATTTAAAGGAAGATGTGATTTTATGTCATGATTGAGTGAAATATTTCCCAAAGACAAGGAGTCACTTTTCCTGATAACCTAGACAATTCTAGCTCTTCACTTGTGAAATCGCAAAGATTTCTTTTACTGCTTTTTCAGTCTCTTCCCTTGTGTTTGACCTTGCAATGTGCTTTCTGCCTGACCTGAAGTATAATAATAAGCCTGCCTAATTGAAATGGAAATCTCTCAGAATTCCCGGAGATTGAATTTATTGTGAATAATAAAGGTTCTTTAAGATATACAAAACTTTGCATGTAGATTCATAGCTAAATCTTAGGCTTGTTATGAGTTGCTTATTTGTCAAATAAACTCAATTATATAAACCTTCTGGGAAAACATTAATCGAACCTAAATCAATAATCTCAAACCTGAAGTAAAGGAGCCAGTGAGAAAAAATAAGAAAAAGTGAATAGGGAAAGATATAGAACAAATTGAATCAAAATAGTTACAAGTCTGGGAAAACAAAGAGTAAGCACCTCCCCATCAGCTGCAATATGTCAGATGAGGGGGTCATAATAATTATCCTTAGGGAAAAAATCCTTGCCTTTACTTACCTAAATCATTTCTGTTTTTCACCTGCATTCACTCTGATTTTTGCAAGTCCTTCCTATATATTAGATATGAAAGTTTTCAATGTTGTTTATGTTTCTTTTAATAGTATTAATTTGCTTTGTTTTTTGAACCTCAGTGTATTTCTTGAAATTTGCAAATTCTGTTTTCATTTCACTCTTTTTATTATCTCACTTTTGAGCTCTTATTATATTGAATTAAAGTGCTTATTAATGTGATGTGGAATAGTGATGACAGCATAAAATAAGTGTGAGAAACTTCTCTCAATACCTTGAGTTACGTTGTCTTCTCAGTTCACTAGTTTCATCAGTAGCATGTTCTTTATTCTTTTGTTTTTCTCCCTCAATTTTATGTTGGCATAATTGCTGTGTTTTTTAATACCTTGGGCCCTTCTTTTCAGTCCTTTCCTCTGTTCCAATGCAGTGAGACAGATCCACCTGCCCCTTCCTGCTACACACATGGCTTCCCGTCCCTCTACATGGCATGTGCTTTGAAGCCTGTGCTGTTCTCCTTCCTTTCTGCCCATTTTTACAAACGTTGAACAAAGGATTGGGGTGGACGTGGTGGCCTTAGAGACTGAGGAGTCTGAGTGGAAGTGGCCAAGTGAAAACACATTGTATTTGCCAGATCTTTCCTTTCCTCCTGATCTTGTGTTTTTAAGTGTTCTCTAGCAGTGTTTTTTCAAACTATTTGGGACTGTGTCTGTCCAAATGTGACAAAACTCTTGGGTTTTCATTGCTTTCTTTGCTGAACATCAGTCACTCTTGCCATTTCCTGTCCCCAGTTCACCCATCTCTCTCCACCGGTCACTTCCTTTATACTTTCACAAAATAGGAAAATGTAAGGATAACCACGAATTTTCCTCTCTTGAAATTTGAAGTCTTAGGGGAGTTCTCCAAATTGTTACCACGTACCCCTATTTTTTCAAGATTGTGGAGGAAGGGTTAAGACCTGAGCTGGACTGAGCTGTCTGTTTAGTCCCTATTTTTTTTTTCCATCTCTTATTGATGTCTAATATCAATTGTATCGTGTTAATTCTGATGTTTAGGTTAGGTTGGAGAAGTTGTTGCCGTTTGTTAACAATTTTTTCTCAATTTCATAATCAGTAAAAAAAAAGTTTGTAATTCCATTTTCCATTATTTTAATAAGGGAAAAAGCAGTTTATTTTTCAAGTCATACAATTAGGCTTCTGCCCCATGACTCAGCTGAACCTGCCCTGATTGAGGTCATTGATGATTTCCTCATTATGAAAGCCAGTAGCCTGTTTTCAGAACTAGTTTTACCTCATCCCACTCCAGGATTTAACATTATTAATTTATTTTCCTGTCTAAAAATTCTCTTCTCTTTTCTCACCTCTCCTTAACCGTTCTTCGGGTTGTATTTGTGTCTTTCTTGCTCTGACTGCTAATGCAACATCAGTTTCTTCTGTCCTGGTTCTCTTTCTCCTGAGTAATTACTGCCATTTGCATGTTTCCAACACCTACCTTTTTACTTACTGTCTCAAACATTTATCAGGTTAAGGTCTGTCTCTCAAAATCTAGGCCTACAGACCACTTCCAAATGAACGATATCATATCCGAACTTACAGTTCCTGCACTTTTCTCCTAACATTGTTCTTCTCCTGTTTCTCTGTTTTCGTGAATAAAACCACTCAGCCAAATAGTCTGAAAGTTAGCTCATTTCCACCTGCCCTCGGTGTCCCAGCTTCCATGTACAGCTGTGCAGTTGACAGACTGAAAAACAGCAGCGAGGTCAGAGCATTGGCCCAGGTCACTTGTCCTGAGAGAGGTGCCCTAGGGTCTAGCTGGAGCCCATCCCCCCCATACAAAATGACCCCAAAATCCTGAACAGTGAGCCTGAGTACAATCCTGTGGTCAGGGGTCCCCTCCTGCCTCCTCAGTCCTACTTTAGAAGCTCTTCACTTTATACCTAACTTGTCTTCCTGCTTCCAGAATCCTCACCGTCTGTACCATCTTCCACACTGAGTGGCCTTTGTGATACATACCCCTGAGCATATTACTTTCCTGCCTAAATACTCAACTCACCTCCTCCCACTGTAACCTGAGTCCAGACCATCAGAGCTTTTAATGCTCCCTCTTCGCCCAGTTCACCCTTTCTATCTCATCTCCTGGTCTAGCCTTCAGAGACGACATTCCACACCAAATTCAAAAAATTATTTCATACTTTTCTTTGTTCTGTTTTATTTTTAAATTAAGGTATAATTGGCATATAGCATTACATTAGTTTCAGGTGTACAACATAGTGATTCTATGTACCCACTGCAAAATGGTCACCCCAGTAAGTCTAGTTGCCATCTGTTACCAGTTATAAAATAAATAAGTCCTCGGGATGTAATGCACAGCATGGGGACTGTAGTTAGTAACACTGTATTGCATATTTGAAAGTTGCTGACAAAGTAGATCTTAAAAGTTCTCATCACAAGAAGAAAATGTAACTATCATACAACTTTTTTTATGTTCACGGAAGTCCTGCTAACTACCATGTTCCTTCCATCCCTCTGTGTCCCCTGGCTTTCCACTTCCTATTTTGCTGGTCTCATTGCAAATGTCATGTCTGTGATGCCTTTTCTGACGCCTTGCCTATTCCCTGCTTTCTCCTTTGCCCCCTACAAATATGGCATTTATATTGTGGACCTTTAAGACCTGTAAACTTCTATAGGAAAAAAACAAGATGTGCCTGTTCATTCATATTTTTATTCGTAGTATCCAGAAGACTGCCATTTATACATTAGGACAGAATGGAATGATATTAATGAATGAAGGTAACGTTGGTTCTGAATAAACAGACTCTTTTTAAAAAAGGGTAACAATTTGGGTCGCTAAGAAGGACTAAGGTAGCGCGCACCTAGGTTTGTCATATTTTCTAAATACAAGCTGCCCTCCCATATTTTGAATTGGTTTAGAAAAAGAGAAAAATAACCTACTCAAGTAGCAAAAAATACCTCCTCCTATATTTCTAAATGGTATGCCATTGATTTACTGGTTTATTGGTTTAATTAGAGAATCAGTGATTCACACTATTTCCCAAAAGCTCAGGACATATTCACTATATTGGAAAACTTTGCTTTTTTTTTTTGTTCGTTTTTTGTTTTTGCGGTACGCGGGCCTCTCACTGTTGCGGCCTCTCCCATTGCGGAGCACAGGTTCCGGACGCGCAGGCTCAGCAGCCATGGCTCACGGGCCCAGCCGCTCTGCGGCATGTGGGATCCTCGCGGACCGGGGCACGAGCCCGCGTCCCCTGCATCGGCAGGTGGACTCTCAACCACTGCACCACCAGGGAAGCCCCGAAGAACTTTACTTCTTTATACTGCCTTTGAGAGCAGGGAAAGTCCTTGATTATCTTTATTTATTTATTTGTTTTAACTGACAAACCAAACCCTCCCCTTTTGCACACATTAGATGCACAGTGAGTTGAGCAGCTCATATCATAACAACTCAACCCTCTGGGGACTCAGAAGCTCAAAAACGCTGACGATTTCAAGCGATACGTTTTGTGTGCAGAGTTATAACATGTGCTGTTTAAAGTCATCTGGAGAATTAAATGTAGGGTAAATAGAGTGATTTCTAGTTACACAATTAAATAACATTGAAACGTAAGGCTATGTTAGTCATTTCAGAAGTTAATGAACTTCACACTCTAGTCTTATTCCTAGTAATTTAACTTTTAATTACCACCCAAGTATTTCATGTTATCTGTTGCTAACATCAATGTATAGTGTCTCTTCTTTTTAAATTAAGCACAGCAATTTTACCCTTTTCTTGTTGAAGGAGCAGGGCTGTGTCCTAAGGGTCAATCTATTTACCAGGAAAATATGACATATAATTCCAAAATGTGACCAATTTGATCAGGAGAATTTGATTCTGGTGCTGTTTGATATTTGCTTCGCAAGGCTTCTGTTTAGAAGAGCAAAATGGTAAAGATCAACCTTTACACTTAAATAATCAGAATACAAGGAACTTAGCTGGATGATTCCTATATAAATATTGCAGCCTTTTGTTCTATGGGATGTGGAAAATAAAGTGACAGAAAAGCCACTCACACGCTGTGATGTGTATAGGGATCCAGGTACAGCTGTGTCTTTAACAGGTAAGACGCCAGGTTTGCTGAGTCTTACAGCACCATTTACTGAGTAATCACTGAACAGGATGTGTAGACCTGGACGAAGCTTCAGTGCCTGTAACTCGCCTGCAGAGCAAGAAAGCACAAGAGCCTCAGAGGGGGCGGGCACGCTGTCAGTGTTGTGCTGATGTGTCCCCTCTTGCTGGTACCTCAGGTGTAGTGAGGTATTGTTGTGCCTCGTTAAATACTCCCCATACATCGCTGTATCACTGATGTTCTGGAATAGTTAATTATTTGGACTTCAAGAAATACCAAACTAGAAAATAAGCTATACTGCACAGGGAACTTTGTCTGTTCTGCTCTTTGCTTTATTCCTGGTGCCTCGAACTGTAGAAGAATGAGTAGCTGTTGAATGAATATTGACTGAAATGAGAAACCAATATGTTTCCGGGGGTTACAATCAGGATTGGTACCAGGACAAACGGTGGAATTGGTTGAGCGTGCACCTTCCTTTGGGATATCCATCTTCTTCCGTTTCAGGAGATACATGATATAGACATCTAGGGAGTCTGGGTTTCCCAGAGTGTACTCACAGAATGCGGATGGCTGTGAACATTGATCCTGTAGAGCCTGTGTGTGAACAGGTGGTGTGATTAAGTTCGCTTCAAACATGTAGGATTTTTCAGTTCTTTCAGTGCTGGCAGGGCCCCTGGGCGCCCTGTACACACTCTGACCTCTCAGAAAGGCAGCTCTCTGACTCAGAACGCTGAGACCTTTATCTGACACATTTCCTTGGCCTCACACCCTCAAACCTCTCCTATGCCCAGGTTCCTTCAAATCTTGTTTACTCTCCGTATCTGGAATTACTCTAATAAACCATTTGATGTGCCTTGTGAGTTATTACATCGTTTCTATTTTTTTTTTTATCACGACCTATAGGAAGTGCCCTAACTCAGATTTCGGAATGCCATTTGGAATGATACAAAGTCCTCGGAAGAGGACTGTTTCCTTCTTTTTACTCAAAATAATTGAGTAAAAATCCTCACTGCTGTGTTTTCTATACACTATAGCGCCACTGCAGGAAAACATCATTGTTTGGGTTACTGAGCAATAGGAAAGTTATTGGCTAACTGTGCCATCTTTGACACATATCCAAAACCTTTAGGGTTGCAGTTTCCAAAGATACGAAGAATTCTTTCAGTTCTAACATCCTGTGTCCCTAAATATAGACGTTAGTGTTGCACATATGTTACCTTAGAGCCCTTTTTGGTTTACTTGTTTGTCTATTCTTACTCATTCTTCTTGAGAACAGGGTCTAGTCAGTTACAGTGTTAATAATACCAGTCTTCATTCATTCATTCATTCATCTGTTCATTCCTGCACGAGTGCTTGTCATTCAAGTAATAAAATTGAGCATTTGTAATGCAAATCTCCAGACCCTGAGGTTTTTAACAGAGAACAAAAGGGCCAAGTCTGTTTCCTCAGGTGTCTTATATACTAGAGAGAGAGACAGATATATAAACACATAATAAAAGGCCAGGTAATGAGAAGAGCTATGAAGAAAAATAAACTAGAGTGGAGGCATAGAGTGTCAATGGTGCTATCTTTAATTGTACTCAGGGAAGTCCTCTCTGGGGAGTGTGATTTGGGCAGAGGCCTGAATCAAGCAGAGAAGCAAATCATGGCGGTATTCAGGTGGTGGGGAGAAGGCAGAAGGAGAAGCTTGTACGCATGCCGGGAAGGGAAGCCTGCGTGGGGTGTTTGAGGATCTACGGTGCCGCGAATGAGAGAGGGAGCAGTAGGACGCAGCCTTGGAGGAGATGCAGGGCCAGACTGACGACGCCTCCTGGGCCGCACTAAAGACTCGGGATTTTACTGTGTGTGCGTTGGAGAGCTGATGCCTGTTCTGAACACAATGGAATGGCTGTTTCAAAAGTCTTCCGGAGTGGAGATTAGGCTGTAGGAAAATAAGAATGGAATCAGAGAAACCGATTAGGAGAACAACGGAAAAGGCCAGGTGAGAGAGCTTGTGTGCTGGACCATGGCGTTTGGAACTGAGTTAAACAGAAGCTCGGTTAGGCTATGCTGTGAAGACAGAAAAGGTAGGCCTGTTGGTGGGTTTGATCTGAGATGTCAGAGAAAGGGGGGGCTTCACAATGATCCCTAGTGCTTCGGCCTGGCCAAGTGGAGACATTTACTGAAATGGAGAAATGTTCAGGGTAAGGGCCAGAATTGGGAAGTTTTACAGTTTTTTTTTTTTTTTTTTCCTGAATGCTCAGTTTGAAGTGCCTATTACATAACCATGTTTAATGGTGGAACGAATTAGGCAGTAGGCTAGAGTCTGGAGTTTGTGGGAGAGTTTGATCCTAGAGATACAAACACAGGAGCCATCCACATAGGTAGACAGATCTACAAGTGTGCACCTGGGTGACATCATTAACAGAAGACGGGCAGAGGGTCAGGGGAAGAGTGAGGGCAGGTGGTCACCAGGTTAGGAGAGTAGAAGGGAGAGTACCAGGCTGGCATAACACATAACAGTTGGAGCTGGGAGCATGACCCACTTGAAGACGGGACAAACCAGTTTGGGTTAAGCATTAAAGGAAGAGTTGACATAATAGGAAAGAAGAAAGTAGTGCTAAGTTGGGATGGAGCTGGCCAGCCACAGTAAGGGTACCGGGGAATGACTGAAGAACTTTCAACAGTGCCATGACTAACATATTCAGTGGTTTCTGTAAAATCTGTCCAGCTGAAGTGTGAAGACAAGTCCAGAGAGGTAAAGAGACTATTTAGCTATTCAGGTGACTTGCAGGAGTGCAGGTGAGGCTGCATCTTGGGCACAGATGGTGATGATGGAAAGAGAGAAGTGAAAGTATTTGAAAGAAATTAGAAGACTTTGGTCAGATGCCGGTTTGAGAGCTTGGAGGGAGTGTTAATACCAACTGAACCAGAAGCCACTGGTAGATGGAAGAGGCTTCGCGACTTTGATGGGGTCCTTGTCAAATGGGTGCTTGGATATTTGGGAACAGAACCGGGATGTGTATTTGGACCTTCAGTCATCTACAGCCTACTGGTGGCAGTAAAAGCCAAAGTAGTAAATGAGCTTTCTGTGTAAGTGCAGAGGGTGAGGGGGACAAGAACCCCTGGAAGAAAAGGGGGTTCCAGCCTTATTTATGAGGACCAGGGGGCAAAGGAGATGGAGAAGGTGCAGCCAGAGGTCTGAGACAAGCCCAGGGGATTCTGACCATGGAAGCAAAAAATGTTCAGGAGCCCCACCTTCAGGGCAACTCACGTAGGCAGTATCTGTGAGCTCCCAGAACTGTGCTTGTACCCATTTGTTCCTTGGAGTATCCTGTGTGTGCATCTAGTGTGTAGCCTTTAGAACTGAGTGTAGAATTGGGCATCCACGATGTTTTGTCAGTGTGTTAGTTTGTATTGCTGCTCTAAGCAGGTACCACAGATTGAGTGGCTTAAACAAAGGAGTTTATTTTCTCACAATTCTGGAGGCTGGACGTCCAAAATCAAGGTGTCAGCAGGGCTGGTTTCTTCTGGGACCTCTCCCCTTAGCTTCTAGATGGCCTTCGTCTCTCTGTGTTCTCACATGGCCTTCCCTCTGTCCACGTCTGTCCTAGTTTCCTCTTCTTATAAAGATACCAGTCATGTTGGATTAGAGCCCTCCCCAAGGACCTCCTTTTAACGTAAATGTCTCTTTAAAGACCCTGTCTCGAAATACAGTCACATTCTGAGATTCAGGGTTTTAGAGTTTCAACACATGAATTTTGGGAGAACATAATTCATCTTATAATAGACTACATAAGTACTACATTTATAAGAATTATTACTTGGAAAAGAACTTCTACAGAAACTTCAATATGTAGCATCATACAACTTTACTATTTCTAGAGGAAAATAACTTACACTGCCATATTACTGAAGAGAACACCTAATCAAGAAAAAATTATGACCTAACAATAATGACAAATTAACTTAAGATTATCAGGGTCATGTGGAAGACCGGATCAAGGTGTGAGTTGTCCACCCCCTTTTCTATCCGAAAATCTATGAAATAATGGGGAAAAGTAATGAAATGAATCCGTAGCTTAAAAAAGTTAAGAATATCTATCATTATTGTGTTAAAGATTAACTCCTAAAAGTGAAAAAGGTACAAATGTTAAATTAGATGATTACACCTGTAATAATTACACCTGTAATAACATGTTCAGGATGAGATCGGTGCAGAGTTCTAGGTAGCTCTAGTTCAGACTCAACAGATACAAGAAGCAGCAAGGGCTCCAGAACATTCAAACAACCCTCGAGGAGGAGCATTTAGTACAGTATGTTTAGCAACCACAGAAAAACAGAAGCGGTAGTATGTGTATAAACACACAGACAGATGTTTTGAGGAATGGGCTCATGTGATTATGAGGTTGGCAAGTCCGAAGTCTGCAGTTCAAGTCTGAAGGTCATCAGGCTGGAGCCCCAGGAAAGAGCCCAAGCTGAGTTCAAGTCCAAGGGCAGCCTCCTTCTTACTCACATGAGGTCATTATTTTGTTCTAGTCAGGCCTTCATCTGACTGGACAAGGCCCACCCATGTAACTGAGGGCAATATGCTTTACTGAAATATCCACAGACTTAACGGTTAATCTCATCCAAACCACCGTCACAGAGACATCAAGAATGACGTCTCATCACGTATCTGAGCACCACAGCCAAGTTGACAGACAAAATTCACCATCACAACCATCTATTTCTTCTCCACCTCTGCTTGCCAGCAGCACAGGTAAACCAGGGAGGGGGCTGGGGGGCTGATGCATAGGTCCGTGTCTCAGATGGCCACTGTCTTGCCAGGAGGCCCCACAGCTGGGCCGTGGGCACTAAGCCCCTCCTCCCAGCAGCACCTCAAATCCCTTGTCTCAGGGGCACGTGCTGACTGGCCAAAGCAGCCAGACCAGTACGGTAGTTTTCACAGAAGTCCTTTGTTCCTATCATATGCTTATGGGTATACTAGAGTCAGAGCAAGAAGACACTCTAAGACAGCAGCTAACTCCAAGACGCTTGGAAAATGTAGACAAAAAGCAAAGGCGATCAAATCAAACCTAAGAAGGGAGTGCGTTTATAAGCTACAATTTAAATACTACATAAGAATACACATTTCCCACTAGAAAGAAGTACCAGTAATGTCAATACTGACAGCTGACCGACAGAGAAGACGATTCGTGTGCCAACCTTCATTTCAAGCACGCCTGAGATTCTTATACCTCTGCTTATTCCAAAAAATCCATGTACATTTTAAAGTATATGCATATACATATACTATATGTGTATGTCGTTTTTACAGTTTACCTTAAGAAGTTTTTTCCTCTTTTAATATGTGAATAACTTTTTTGAAATAAGAATTCTGATCTACACCAAACAGTGCCCCATTAACAGTCTTTGCAGTTTTAAGTGAGAAGTGGTTTCCCAGCTGCCGTCACAGATATATTGATCTGAGTCACCTGCATAGGTTCTTCTTTCCTGTGATAGATTAAAAGAAGAGCCATCGCTGCCAATGAGCGTTGGCGTAAGCAGATAACTTTTCGGAAGGTTAATTTTTCTCATTGCTGCAGGTGCTCTTTATTTGCCATGTGTTTGCTTGGATATTCAAATGGCAGTTTAAAGAAAATTTAGAAACTGCAGGAATCCCCATATAGCCAACATAGAAAATAAAGCACTAAGGGCATCGGCGTCTTTATACAAATGCTCCCCTGTTGAGTCAGAAACCATTCTAGAGATGTTAATTCTTGATCGTTAATAAAGAAACTCTTGATAGAGAAATTGCATCTAATGCATTAAGGTTCTGTGACGGCATTTGAACGTGTGTATATCTCAAAGCTCCAGGCTAGGAAAATTGGTTAAATTGGTTAATATTTTAAGATTTGAAATTATATATACAGGATTTAGTTTGTTCTCCGCCAGACCACACACTCTTCCCAAGCACAGAGCTATGCTCTGTATCCTAATTAAAGGGGAAATCTCTCATATGGAAAGGATGGGTTACAGGCTGCAATTAAAATAATCCAACTTCATTCTGTGGCCTTTACGTCATATTTGAGGAAATGAGCAAGCCCGCTTATTAAGCAGTGATCACAAGAAGTACACCCCAAATATGTACCCCGCACACCCCATAGATCCATCTCAAGATCATCAGAGATGATCAGCTTGACTCTGGAGCCCTAAGAGCAGAGGCCACCTCACGGTCCCCTAAGTCACTGGTGCTCAGGGCGGCTCAGCGCACGGGGGTATGCCCCGTACACACTGTGGTCTTCTATTCTGTGCATATATTTTGTTAAATTATCTACAGAGAATTTTTGAATGCCAGCTTTTGAACAACTATAGTGAGTGTGGGAATGGTGTAGTAGCAAGAGGGCAGGGCTAGTTAATAAGCTGGCTTTTTTTTTTTTTTTAACATCTTTATTGGGGTATAATTGTTTTACAATGGTGTGTTAGTTTCTGCTTTATAACAAAGTGAATCAGCTATACATATACATATGTTCCCATATGTCTTCCCTCTTGCGTCTCCCTCCCTCCCACTCTCCCCATCCCACCCTTCCAGGCTGTCACAAAGCACCGAGCTAATATCCCTGTGCCTTGCAGCTGCTTCCCCCCAGCTATCTACCTTACTACGTTTGTTAGTGTGTATATGTCCATGACTCTCTCTCGCCCTGTCAAAACTCACCCTTCCCCCTCCCCATATCCTCAAGTCCGTTCTCCAGTAGGTCTGCGTCTTTATTCCTATCTTACCCCTAGGTTCTTCTAAGCTGGCTTTTTTGACAACAACCATTTAGCCAATAAACAGTGCCATGCCTGTTACGTGAGGACTCTCTTCTCAGCAATGAGAAGACAAATGTAAGTGAAATACTGCCTTTGTCATAGTGGAGCGGAGGTGCAGGACAGGAGAGAGGCCCTTTACCTCATCGTCCTGCTCCAAAACTCCTCTGGCCACCGCCCCGCTGCCCAGCTGCCCAGGCTTCCACCCCCTCGTGAAGGACGCGCCTGACACACTGGCCGTTTTTCAATTGCTTTTCATCTCAAAGTTTTCCCACAACATGGTCTTTCTGCCTCAAATATCATTCACATCGACCTCTAACCCCTCCTCACAGGACACATCTTCTTCCAGCTTCTTTCCAACTGTTTGCTTCCTTTGTTCAGCCTCACCTAAAAAGCCATTTCCTCAGGGAATTAGATCCTGATTCTAACTGGGAATCAGCAGTTAAACATTGTGTCGCATGCCTCTTGGCCCCGTGTGCCCCTATCTGGTGGCTCTTCCTGAGTCTTATGTATTTGTTCAACCATAAGAAAGCAGAGATCAGCCTGGTCTCCTTACAGCCCTGCTCAACTTCACGTGTGATGCCGTAGAGGTGTTTGTCCACACAAGTGACTAGAGCATGTGATGAGCCGTGTAAAGGTGGGGATGAACAGAGGGGCCGAGGAAAGTCATCCCGTTGAATTAGGAGATCGGGAAAGGCTCTCCAAAAGGACAGGAAGGTTGGGCTGAGACTTGAGGAATTAATAGGTTTTGCCTGCTGAGACAGCAGTTCAAAGTATTGTCTCCAGAGTCAGATTTCCTGGGTTTGCCACTTAACTGGGTACATTTGCAAGTAGTCTTTCTAAGCTTCAGTTTCTCTATCTGTGAAATGGAGATCATAAATATATCTCATGCGTTGTGTTGCTGTACACCATATTTATGTGCAAATACAAATAATGAACTTATCTGAATCCTGGTATATTATAAAAGCTGGATAATAGAGTTGGAGGGTGATTAAGGGAAAGGAATCAGCATGAAACCCAATAACTTACAAGTTGCATGATTTTGGACAAGCTCTAAATGCAGTAATTCAATGAGAAAAGGAAATGTAGAGCCCCTAGAAACAGCTTGCCAGCTTTAACAATGTGAATCGTCTTATTTTTCCCTTGGGTTTTTATGTTTCACTTTGCATGCAGTCACATTCAGCAATAGCTTTTTGGGGATTGTCTAGTTAGTAATTCTCAGGTTGTACAAATATAAAAGTTTGCGTCAGTGTGGGTTTCTGTGGCTGGCAAAGAGTAAACAAAGCTGTGGATGAGGTCAAGAGCTGTTTGAGAGGGCTGTTAGCACTCTTCCTTGCTGAATCCGTCTCGACTGCTCGCCTGAAGTGTTCTAGATCAGAGGCAAATGTCTTACTACTTCAGAGTAAATAATTGGTTAGTTGCCCCCTGCCACATGCTTTAACCCTTATTCCAAGTCATGAGAGGCCAAGGGAATTTTTCCTGCATTCTCTGCTTATGAAGAGGCAGCTGTCCCCCTCCCCTCTCAGAAGAGTCTCCTGGGAAACACATCTGTCCTGAGTCCTACCTCCAGCCCTTTGGAATGTAATCAGGTTACGCCAGGAGTCATATAGCCCTATGTATGCAGATGTTTACAATTTAGAGGTGTTTCCAAATTCCAAGTATCATGTCTCTTTAAAATGTAAATACGTAGGAAGGGACCTTCACTAGTCTTCCTGATATTTGGGGGTGTAACCTAAGAGCTAGTGTGGGCTGTGACCATTTGTCCATCTCGGGGAGATGAAGGAAGTTGTATCACCCTTTTGGAGCAGAGAAATAAACTTGACAAGTGACTACAGATCTAATCCTCATATCATGCAAACAGTAAAATGTTTTCAGGGGAAGTGAGGCAGATGTCTCCCAGTTTTACGTTGTATACATTTTCAGGTCTCCAAAGACTGAGGCTTCTTGCAGGAGCTCTGAGAACTCCAGGGAAGATTTATTTCCCCACAAAGCCTTTTGTCAACTTTAATAATGAAACAGCTGGTTATCTCACCAGCAAAATGAGCTTATTCTGGAAGAGTCAGAAGGATTGCAGTTTGGAAAACACAAGCTATGGCTCCAGAGAGCAAAGGACAGGGCTTGCGTTTCTAGAGAAAAGGGGGTTTGGGGAGGGGCTGCTCTAAATGAAAGTTTATTGGAGGAAAGTAAGAGTTCAGGGTGGTGGTGTGTTCTCATTGGCTGAGCTGCGGCGTTTTCCATTGGCCGGGCTTGTTGTTAGGCCAGAAAAGATCTTCGTCCTGCAGCTGGGGTATTAAAGTAGCAGCCTTCTTCCTGTTGGGGAGTCATGGTAGGTCTCTTCCTGTTTGGGGAAATTGACAAGTGGTAGGGATGAAAGTTCCCTTCCCAACTTTCATTTCGGTTGAGGTTTCCTTTATTAGTTGATTAGCATTTTCATATTCTTTAAACGTCTATCTCATAGCAACAGTGCCAATATATATGAGCTGATAGGAAAATTTTATTGCTTATAAGGTATTGAAATCCAGGTTGTCCTAAATGCATTTGTTTGAGAGTGAAAGAGCATATACTTTGAACACGAATGCTCAGAACTCTTAGGTGAAACAAATCAAATAACATAATTCCAAAATCATGGCTGATATTATTTTAAGTCCCATCAAAACTAAGTTGTCTCTTCCAGGACCAGTTCACACACTGATGCTTTTAATGCCAAACGTAGAGATTTAAAGATTATACAGCACAGAGAAATAGTAAAAGGTTTTTCAAATTCTTTATTTGCAAATAGAAAGCCCAAATGTTATTTGAATATTAATCTCCTTGTTCTCAGACAGGATTAAGTACTTTACTAAGATTTCATCCTGGTCCCTAGAAACGGCTGGCATTAGCTCCTCTGTGTTGAGAGCATGTGTTCCAGACAGTAGAAACCTGCATAAAAACCACGTAGCTGTGCTTGTTCATGTGCAGAATGTTCCCTTTTACTTCAACATCTGCTAGTGTTTCAAGGCCCATTTTTCTCCTCCTCCTCCTTTTTGTGCTCAAACATAATATTTGTTTGATGGTTTATATCTTAACAATTTATACTCATTAATGCAGCATGAGATAAAGTTGAAGTTACAGAGTTTCCTATATGACATCTAAGTATGGTACCTTGCCTAAATTATTTTTTCTTCTTACGATGCAAAGGACATATCTGAAACTTCATCAAATCTTAAGATTCATTTGGACAGCTAATTCAAGAATCAGAGTTGAGGAGGTCAAACAAATATGCACAATTAACATTCTGTAAAACCTTTCTCAATATCTGAAAACAAACAAAATGAGAGTCATGAATATTTTTTATTGAAACATATTATTTCTATAAACTTAGGCAAGTTAATAACCTCTTTACTTCTTGGTTTCTTCATCTATAAAATGTGGATAATAATTGGAACACCCTCAATTTGGCTATAAAGCTTAAATGAGATGGTTACATGTAAACCTCTTAGACTAGTGCCCAGCTCATAGAAGGTTCTCAATAAAAATTAGCTAATTATTTATTAACATTATTACCCTGATACCATATCAGGCCATAGTTAATGAACTCTATCAAAATGCTCATAGTTAATTAACTCATCTATTCACTGAACAAAAGTTTCCTGAATGCCAACTATGAGTGCTCTGCTAGAATCACAGGTACAAGTATAAACAAGATACACAGCATCTTAGGTCATGTGGTGTCCTTCATTTCCCCTGTCCCCACTGTGCCAGATGCAGACGTACAAGTATAAACAAGAAACACAGCATCATAGGACCCATACTATTCCTCACTCTCACAGCCGGCATTGGAGGCTTAAGGAATGTTCATTTACATCTTTCATACCTATTTATAAATCTTGCTGAGGAAGCATAGGAAAAATGTAGCCAGAAAACTAGACAACATAAAAAACAAATTATTATGGCAGACTATCTTATGAACTAAGATTAATATGAGCACATCATTGTAAGAATTCCTAAAGTGTATCGTTCAAATTATATCTTATACAATATATTCTAAATGGTACATGTTATGTTATGTAACAAATGACCTCAAGGCTTAGTAGCTCACAACAATAATAATTACGTGATTCTCTCTCCAGGTTTCTGAGAAGGTTGAGAGTTAGGGAAAGGCTTAGCTCAGGAAGTCTGCCTCGGTCCTCTCACCTACGTTTAGAAACTGGCAAACTGAAACACGGGTGGGGATCTCTCTCTTTTCATGCAGGCTGAGGGCCTAGTCACGTGATCCCTCCACATGGACTGGTCGGGTTCCTTGTGGTGGTGGCCAAGTGGACATCTCATGGTCACTGGACTCTTCAGAAGTGTGTGTTCCAACAAACAAAGCAGAAGCTGCATTGCCTTTCATGACCTAGTCTCAGAAATCACATAGCGTTCAGCTCCACCACACCCCATTGGTCAAAAATGTCACAAAACCCTACCCAGTTACAAGGGGAAAGGCCATAGGTCCCACCTCTCCGTGGGAGGTGGGTCAATGCTGCGTTATAAGAAGAACATGTGATATGGGAGATATCGTTGTGGATGTATTTGAAAATGCATCCTGCCATACTAGGATTTCAGTGATTCTTGGAAGGTCGTCCTGTTCTAAGCTCTCTCTTTGCCTGATAGGGTATATACATTCCTAGTGTTCGCCATTAATTTATTTCTCTGACTTGGCAGATATATCTCTCCAGAAGTTGTTCCCTTTATTTTCATTAGTGTCTACCTTTGTTTAGAAACTCAGAAAATGTGAATGAAAGAATTGCTGAATATGACAGAGTTTACTAATAAAGAAAATAATTCCACTTTCTGTCTTCTTTAACTCAATTCATGAATATATTCCTTTCTCTCATTTATTTTTGATAAAGGTGTAACTAATGTCTCTGAATGTAAGAAGTACAATTCAAAAAACAAATGAGTGATTTCAGACATAATTTTCGTGAATTAACTCAGATGTTCCTGGTGAAT
This sequence comes from Phocoena phocoena, assembly GCF_963924675.1. Lineage (NCBI taxonomy): Eukaryota > Metazoa > Chordata > Mammalia > Artiodactyla > Phocoenidae > Phocoena > Phocoena phocoena. Next base: position 2,005,299 of record NC_089235.1, read on the forward strand.
CTTATTATGCAATCAGAAGTATATGGAGTTGAAGGAGAACATTGGATGAGAAGATTCATGAACATATATTCCTGAAAGCATGTATATACACACATATCTACAATATACATATTTACATACGTATACCTCCTTAAGATTGCAACTTGAAATTGATTTAAACAAAAATTGATATTCTAATAAGTATCAATAATTGGAAACTTCCTCTTCTGTTTATAGATTAAGAAATTCAGATAAGTCTTCCCATGAAAGAAAAGTAGAAAAATAAAGGACTGATGGAAGAAAACATAGAGCTAAAAAATAAACAATTACCAGAAAGACCTGAGAGGCAGCGAATAGTTATATATGCCTATGTAATATTCTTCATCAGTAATTCTTATTTCTTTGTATTGATTTCTTTTAGCTTGAAGGAATTATTTCAGCATTTCTTGTAAGGCAGGTACTAGCAACAAATTCTATCTGTCCCTTTTTGTTGTGGAATATCTTTACTGTACCTTTATTTTAGAAAGATAGTTTTTCCTGATATATAATTTTTGGTTGACACTTTAATTCAATGGTTTGAATATGTCTTTCCACTGCTTTCTGCCCTCCAATGACTCTAATGAGTAGTAAGATGTTCATCATATGTGGCTCCCTTTATGCGATGATGGGCCATTTTTCTCTTGCTGTGTTCAAGATTTCCTCTTTGTCTTTCAACAGTTTGACCATGATATAGCTAGGGGTGGATTTCTTTGTGTCTATCTTAGTTGGAGTTTATTGAACTACTTGGATTAATATTTCATTAAGTGTGGGAAGTTTTGAGACACTTTTTCAAATACTTTTTCTGCCTTTTTACTCTCTTACCTCTACTTTTAGGACTTTTACTATACATATGTCGTTATGCTTAATGGGCTATGGGTCTTTTTATTTTTTCTTTATTCTTCTTAGTTTTTGTTTTTTGAAATTGGGGACTCTCTACTGATCTGTCTTCAGGTTTATTAATTATTTATTCAACCAATTCAAATTTACTGTAACTCTGTACTGAGATTTTCATTTCAATTATTGTATTTTGGTTTCTTTTACTTTTTTCTGACATGTATAATACCTGATTTGAAGCCTTTGTCTAGTAAGTCCAATAGCTATTTGTTCTCAGGGACAGTGTCTACTGACTGCTCTTATTTTCCTTTCTTTGGGTCACACATTCCTGTTTTTAATGGCTTTCTTTTTTCCAGAAACTGTAAATTTTATATTGTATTTTGTAAACTGTACTGCTGCAACTGTAGCTTCTCATGTTTCTTCAATACTGTGATATTTGCCATGTGTTTGTTTTAGTCATTTATTTATTTATTATTATTATTATTATTTTTGCGGTACGCGGGCCTCTCACTGTCGTGGCCTCTCCCGTTGCGGAGCACAGGCTCCGGACGCGCAGGCTCAGCGGCCATGGCTCATGGGCCCAGCCGCTCCGCGGCATGTGGGATCTCCCCGGACCGGGGCACGAACCCGTGTGCCCTGCATCGGCAGGCAGACTCCCAACCACTGCGCCACCAGGGAAGCCCTAGTCATTTATTTTTAAGTGACTTGTTTGAATTATTTCTGTAAAATTTGTCTCCCCTGCAGTATGCATCCATGGAAATCCCTGGTTTTATTTTATATTATTTTAGCTTAGCTCCTAAGTGTTACCTATGGATCAGCTTTGTTTGGGAATTCAACGGATGCTGTGCTTAAAAATATTTTGAGTGACCCTTTGCAGATGCGTCAGGTCAGTGCAGGGGTTGGGACACACACTCAGTTCTGAGGCGCTCCACAGGCATGTCCTAGCTTCGTTTCCCATAGATGCAAGGCCTCCTGCTCAGCCAAAGAAGCTCAGCTGTTCCAGACCTTCAGCTGTCTCTTCTGAGATGCACAGCTTCTCAGACAATCAAGGATGTTGGGGGTTTATTAAAGTCCACTATGGTTGTTTCATTCCTCAGATTACCCAGTCTTCTTAATAACAAGCTTGTTGCTTGGCTTTCCCTGTTGTTTGCTGGTGGGATCATGATACTTTTTGACAGCACCTCTGGTCATGGGTTTTCATATTTCACTAAGAATCAGGACATCCACCCCCCGAAGTGAGGCTGCTGGTGTTTATGACCTGTCTTACGCTGGTAGAAGGAGCCCATCATGGAGCTAGGTGGGGAGTTAAGAGAAACTTCAGACAAGACACCACAGACTTGAAATGTTCTTATGGAGGCTAAGTAGGTTTTCTTAAATAAGTTGTCAATTTCTAGACTAAGAACAAATTGTTAACAGTTTTGTCCAGTTTTATCATTGCTTTCTTGGATATTTGCTGAGATCCTCACTTAGAACACATCAGAATAATTTAAATATATTTGATAAATAAAATAATCAGTGAATGTGTTAATTCTTCACCTTGGCAAACATGTTTTGAAATGGCTTATTTCATTAACACATTTAAAATAACTTAGTGTTGGACACTTAAGCACATATTTATGTTGCAATTTTGAAAGCCTATAAATATTTTAGTAGTATTCTATGGTCTTCATGGTAAGAACTTACTACTTTTATCACAGTGGGCTCTCAGATGCTTTAGTTAGTTAATTAGATACTCACCTCCTTATTCCACTGTCTCTGAGTCTATAAAAGTTCTGACTTCCTCAAGTAATTATTTTTATATACAATATTAAATAATTTTTGAGGGTGTTGGAATTACAATGTTAACACAGTCCTAGTACACACAGAAACATTAATCTAATTAATACTAAAAATTTCTTAACTTATTAGTATTTGTTTCAATGTTATATATCAAATACATATAGGAAAAATGTTTTGTATTACATGAATACTTAGTACGCTTATGATGGCATATAATTAAAATAATATCGAATTTAAAGTAAAGCCTCAGATTATTTTGGAATAAGATGCATATAGATATAAAAGAACCCAACCTATATGAAATGTATAATTTCATAGAACATCTTGAAATATAGCAAAAAATATTTTACTAGAAACTAAAAATGCATTTTGTAGCATTTTCAAATAGTAAGTAAATTGAGAATGTTTCTGTTTCGGTCTAAAAAGTTTTTCTGTTTGTTTGTTTTTGTTCTTAAATATATAAAGCAATTCGAATGTTTTAATTTGTTACCTTGTATTGCATCTGATTACAGTATCTAGAACACACTCCTCTATTAACTGGACGTGGCAGTTGGAGTAATTTCAAAGCCGAGATTTACAATTTCAAAAGTAAAAACTCCATTTGATGTTTTTATCCTAATTTGCTACTTTAAAAAGGAATCAGTGATTATCCAAGCTGCTTTCCTATCATTCTGTTAAGTGCAGTTGGATATTGTGAGTCACACCATAGTTACACCAAAACAGACGTGTTTGTAACTTTGCTTTGACAGCCAGCTTGGCCCTGTCTCCGTCATGACATCACAGCCTGTTTTGAGTGAAATAATAATTTGGATAAACTGTAATGTAGCACATTATATCAGTTGATTTTCTCTGCAGTGAAATAGACCAGCGTTGACCAAACATCCCCTTCCCCCACATGTCACAGAGGAAAACCTTAGGGAACCCTGGAGGATCAAGGAGTTTGAACAAATTGTTTTCTGTTCAATTAAAAATTTTAAAAACCCTTTTTTTTAACCTTCACTTATTTCTTCTCTGATGCTCTTCCTTACTTTATGTAGATTCACATTTCTTACTTATATCTTTTTCCTTCTCTCTGAAGAACTTCTTTTAACATTTCTTGCAACACAGGTCTACTGGCAACAAATTCCTTCAAATTGTGTTTTATCTGAGAAAAATCTTTATTTTTCCTTCACTTTTGAAGGTTATTTTGCAAAGTACAGAATTCTAGATTGATTTATTTTGTCTCAACACTTTAAATATTTCACTCCACTCTCTTCCTGTACATGATTTCTGAGAAGTCAGATGTAATTCTTATCTTTGTATCTTTGTTCCTCTTTAGGTAAGTTGTTTTTTCTTTTTCTTTCAGTTTCTTTCAGGATTCTTTTTCTTTATTTCTGGTTTTCTATAGTTTGAAAATAACATGCCTACATATAGTTTTTTTTTGCTGGAGGTTGGGGGCAGGGGTGGAATCAGTTCATCCTGCTTGGTGTCCTCTGAGCTTCCCGGATCTGTGGTTTGGTATCTTATCTTAATTTGGGGAAATTCTCAGTCGTATTATTTCAAATAATTCTTCTGTCCATTTTCTCTTTCTTCTTTTTCTGGTATTTCCATTACAAATATTCCATCTTTTGTAGTTAATCTGAAAACTTTTCTATATTTTTCCTTTTTTTTATTTGTTTGTTTCTATTTCTTTGCTCTTCATTTTTGGAGGTTTCTGTTGATACATCCTTGAGCTTAGAGAGTCTTTGCTCAGCCATGTCCTGTCTACTAATAAGCCCATCAGAGGCCTTATTTCTGGTACATTGTATGTGGTCTCTAGCATTTCCTTTGGCTTCTTGCTTAGGATTTCTGTCTCTGCTTACGTTGCTCATCTCTTCTTCCCTGCTCTCTACCTTCAGAGTCTTTAGCGTGTGTGTTAGAGTTGGTTTAAATTCCCAGTCTGCACCTTCAGAGTCTTTAGCGTGTGTGTTAGAGTTGGTTTAAATTCCCAGTCTGCACTCTCAGAGTCTTTAGCGTGTGTGTTAGAGTTGGTTTAAATTCCCAGTCTGCACTTTCAGAGTCTTTAGCGTGTGTGTTAGAGTTGGTTTAAATTCCCAGTCTGCTCACTCCAACACTCCTGCCATAGCTGAGTCTGGTTCTGATGCTTACTCTGTCTCTTAAAACTATGGGTTTTTTCCTGTTAGTATATCTTTATTTTTTTCCTTCTAGCCAGAGGTTTCTCCTCAGATCAGGGTCTTGTCCTAGAAGGGAGCTTTGGCTGGTGAATTTGACGCACTGACAGGATTTACTGTCCCAGCACCTTCAGACCTTAGGAGACCCCTCCCACTCACCTATTAATTTTCAAGTACAAACAGTCCTGCCGAGCCTCAGCTGTGATGCTCATTTAAGCTTGCTGTGCTTTCCAGAGAGTTTGCTTAGCTATGAGTTTTCCTTCTGTTGGTTCATCTCCATCAGAGGTTTTGTTGTGTGTCTCTGCTTCCTTCTACCAGATATTAACACCATACCAGACTTGTAACTGTTCTTGTGTTTTTTCTCCCCTACCCAACACAACGCGGGGTGCCTGAGGCTACCTCATCGCCTTTTGTGTTGTCATTGTTGTAGATGTTATTAATTTATAAATATGATATATAGAGAGAGATTATATAATGTGTGTGTGTGTGAGTGTGTCTCTTTGTATCAGTCACTGTAGGGTTGTTTCTTTTGGGGTGGGCAGTAATTTAAGAAGATAAAAACCTGTACTGGCACCACCTTCACCTTTCTTCTATATTCTTTTATGATTTGTAATATTCCAAGTTCTATATCTTAAGATGGATAGAGTATGCTACAGTTAATTTCATTTTTCTTTAATGTCTCATATGTTATACCTATTCGTTTATTCGTATTAAATGCCTAGTAAAATAAGAGTGTCTATCATTTCATAACTGTCCATAGGTACTGTTGTATTTTAACAACTGGCTGTTAAGGTTATAAATGCTATTTAGACTTTTTTTCTTCCTGGTAATGTCCTGCCCTCATTTTCCTAGAAAATGCTTTCCAGAGCTACAGAATTGCATAAATAGTGATTTGTTTTCTAAAAGAGGCTCCTATTCATGAACCAGTTTATGTCTGTTTTAACTAGGAAGCAATACTTGTGATCTTCATATCAAAGACGACGTTGAACAGCTTTCACAAAAGGAAGCAAATGTATCTTCATGAATTCTTGGCGTTTATGGTCATCTGGAAAGAACTAATAACAATAGTTTTCTAAAGCTGTCTGATGGTGTTAATGGCCCTTTACTGAGCTTAATCCAGCTTAGAGTTCAGGAGATGAAGGACACACATGCTTTTTGCTCTGTTCCATATCTGAAAGGGCACCGAGGCTTCAGTTTCTTTTGAAACATGCCCATCACTCCCAAGACAAAAGTGACAGCACTCCATGATGAGACGCTAACAGTGGATTTACTCTCTTCTTTAAGCTTCGAAATACTAAATAGGCTAGGCCACGTTCTCCTTTGGGGAAAAAAGAAAGTATGATGATCCCAAGGAAAGAAAGTCTAGTAGTTTTGATTTTTTCCCCACATCATCTGATGCAAAACTACTGCTGGGCAAAAGCAATGTATCTGGCCGTGAACCTTATTGCACTGTATGCAGATTTTAAGCTGGACGTGCAGCCTATGCTCATTCGTTTAGGACAGATCAACTGTGTCTGCCTTTGGTGAAAAGATGTAGAAATCTGCAGAAGCGAAAGATGACACTTAGGGCCGAACCGGGTACACTACGCCTTACTCCTTGGCCTAAGTGTGCAGCTATCTCAAAGCTGGCTGACAGAAGCACCCAAAGAAGAGATGGAGATGCCAGGCAGGTGTGTGCCTAATTCAGCTCTCATCACTTCTCTTCCAAAACGTTTTCAGTCCTTAGAAGAAAAACATTTTACTACTTGGTATGATAGTAAAACGTTTTACATTTCAGTACCCTGCACATATAAATCCACTGTCCATAGACACCATTGGTCAGGAAAGAAGACATATTGAATTGAGACAATTAAAGGAAAATATAAATTTGTTGTAACTCTGTCTTATTGATATTGAACGTTAAAGCTCAGTGTCTACATATGTGAACATTGAACGTTAAAGCTCAGTGTCTACATATGTGAACATAGTTAAACTGCCCATGTTATTTAGCAGATATTAAGTAAGCCTCAGTCTAAATATGTGCATATCCACTGGCCAATGCGTTAATCTCCACAATGTACCTAAACTTGTAGTTTCAAATGAATATTATCCTTCAAACTGGAAAGGAGTTTGCTTACTGCAGTGATGCCACCATTGCTTAAGGTAACTGGTTTGTTTTATTTCAAACTTGTTACCCAGTTTGTTCTCTAGTTTTATTAAATAGTTTGTGGGTTCCTTGGAGTGTCATAAAATTTCAGTTTCAAAGCTGATGATTTTACATTGGTACGGAGAGTTGCAGAAATGCATTCTAAAAACTGTTCTAAGGGTAGAATTTCAAGAGCCTTAAAGAATGGCCGTTGTTTTTATCTTGAAAGTGTGAAAGTTTGATTAAGTAATAAAGCCAAAGTTATCATTGAGAATATAATCTATGATTTAAGTGATACTGTTCAAATCCCCTCTCATCCTGTTTTCAAAAAGATGGATGTTCAGTTATAATCTTAAAATAATGCAAATAGGTGCCCTCGTCTAAATAAATTATTCTTTTTTAATTAAAAAACATAAGGCAAATTAAATTATCTGAAAAAGAATTTTGGTACAAAATTTCTAAAATTTACAGATAAAATATAATTTAAGTGTAAAACAGAATTCAAAAATAAGGTTTAGTACCAGTGTAAAATTGAAAAGCAGAGCTGTAACCAGAAGCTGGTCCTGCCTCACGGAGGACGAGGGTGAGGGGCAGAAGGGCTCTTGCAAGTACTAACCACAGTTGGGTTAAAAAGTACTGTGATTAAAAAAAAAAAAAAAGTACTGTGATTGTGGGCAACTTTAGGCATGTGCAAAGATACAGGAAGTAGTACTCGAAACAACTACACACCCATCACCGAACTTCTCTATGACAAAATACAGTTCACCTTTACCTCTTCTCAGTTCCCAACACTCTTTTTTGGGTTATTTTGAAACAAAAAAACAAACATATATTATGTTCATCTGTAAAGTTTTTACCAGGTTTGTATAAAATGGGCTTTCTAAACAAATATAACCAAATACAATATCATACTGAAAAATTAACAATATCAAGTCAGGTTTCAAATCTGAAGAGTTTAAATTTTAATAACCATGTGCAGTCAGGAGAACAGGGGCTTATTGGTTCAGGGAAGGGAAGTGAAAGCTTCTACGAAGAAGGAGGCTTCAAGGTATTGTAGTGCAGGAGTAGATTCAAAACGTCCAAGCTGAGGAGGAAAGGCATCGAGGCAGTTTTTCTATTGCACCCCATCTCTGGGTGAAAATAAAGTCTTCTCTGGATATTTGTAACCATGCATCAAATTTACAAATTCTGTGTGGTCTGGGAACATGCAGTAAAAGACATGAACATTTAAAATCAGTTGCAAACTGAAAATACTGCCAGAAAGATACATCCCTGGCTCAGGACACACAAGACTCTTATAGATAAGACCACCTGAACATGAGTTCACAATCCAAATTCCAGAACACACAAGGAAGCTTCCACTATTAGTGCAAGTTATATGACACAGCAAGCAAAAATGTGACCACAAAGTTTTACATGATACGGTTACATAATACGGATGCAGAATCTAAAATCAATATATGTTAGTGAATTTCCTGGCAGTCCAGTGGTTAGGACTTGGGGCTTTCACTGCACGGCTGGGTTCAGTCCCTGGTCAAGGAACTAAGATCCTGCAACCCATGCAGTGTGGCCAAAAAAAAATAAAAATAAAAAGTAAATAAAATCAATATATTTTAAATAGTCAATTATACGAGTGATTAAAATATAACAAGCTACTATCAAACAATATACCAGACAGATCTGCAAAAGAAATAATTAGAAATTCTACCATGGAAATTAAAACCTCAATATATGCGTTAAATACCATAAAACATAGCTGTTAAAATATGAAGTAATTAGAAAATTGGAGTATAGAGCTGAACAAATCACACTCTGTTTTAAAAGACGGAAAAAGCAGAAGAGTTAAGAGAGATAAGTATGGAAAAAGATACCCAACATAGATCATATAAGAATTCCAAAGAAGAGAATACGGCGAAAACAGAAAGGACATTTATTTTAAGGTATTGGTATTGTTGGGAGTTTTGAGGGATTCCTTATTAAAAGGCAATGTTCTTTTCCATCTGGCCCAGAACAACTTTACAAAATAATTATGGAAGTAAAATGTCACTTTTATTAATGATAGAGAATATTTTGAATAATGTACCTTAGTGTGAGAGACAAATTTATGAATGAAATTTTAGAAATACCAGCCATCAATAATCAGTATCTTACTGGGTAATACTGTGAGGTGAAACATGTGGAAAGCAGGAACAGAGAGAGAGAAACAAAAGGAACAAGGTCGATAATGATCACGTCATGGCCAAGTTTCCTTCCCAGATTTACTTGTAAGGCATTCCACATCCTCTGAGTGTAAGTGAATTAGAGATACACAAAGTCTTCTGGGCTAAGATTATTTCACGTAAAAATCAGGTGATAAAAGGGTTTCCTCCTACAGATATACTTGCAAATAATGTTACAGAATAGATGAAAGACACGAGGAAACTCCTGGGCAGGATAAATAGGTACAAACCCACACCAACATATGCTGGACTGAAATCACAAAGTGTTAAAAGCAAAAAGATTATCTGAAAAGCACACAGAGAGAACACGCAAATTACCTAAACAAAAGACAAATGTTTCAATAATAATAGACTTCTCAGTAGTAGAGATGGAAGCCAGAATCCAATGGCATAGTAACCTCAAATATCTGAGAGAAAATAACTGTTAACCTGTAATTTTATACTTATCCTAACGAATCCAAACAAGTGTACAGTAAAGTTTTTTCAGGCAATATACTTGAGAGTGTTTATCTTTTACATAGTTTGATTATAGAATTTTCTAAAGATTGTTCTTAATGTGGAGGAAAACCGGGCCTAGAAGGAAGGACAGAGGTGCAAGAACGGATTAGGTGTGTGAATATGAAGACATTTGTGATACATGTAACAGTGGTTGTGTAATTTAGATCATATTAAATTAATATGCAACTAAAATGTCACAGAACAGTAGGAAATGGTTATCAGGGAGATAGGCCTACTTGTCTAATATGTGTGTAAAATGTTAGCAAAATTTTTTTTTTTTTAATTTACTTATTTTTGGCTGCGTTGAATCTTCGTTGCTGCATGTGGGCTTTCTCTAGTTGTGGCGAGCGGGGGCTGCTCTTTGTTGCGGTGCATGGACTTCTCATTGTGGTGGCTTCTCTTGTTGTGGAGCACGGGCTCTAGGCACACGGGCTTCAGTAGTTGTGGCATGTGGGCTCAGTAGTTATGGCTCACGGGCTCTAGAGCGCAGGCTCAGTAGTTGTGGCCCACGGGCTTCGTTGCTCTGTGGCATGTGGGATTTTCCCAGACCAGAGCTTGAACCCGTGTCCCCTGCATTGGCAGGCAGATTCTTAATCACTGTGCCACCAGGGAAGTCCCGTGAAATTTAAAGAATTAACTAAATTGTAAGTTGTGAAACAATAGACAGAAAAATTCAATTAACAAGAAAGGAAAAGAAAACCTTGAATAAACCAAAAAGAAAGCAAGAAAGGAACAAAACAACAACAAAACAGGCTAAATCGAAAGCTGAATGTGAGCTGTAACCGAGTACTGTGGTAATTGGTGCTATCGTGAACGGGATGAATGTGCCAGAGAGAAGAGCCCCATCTCACGTCGGGTCACACTGTCACTCAGGGCATTGCTTTTAAAGCCCCTTTACTGCGTTTAGTTGGGTAACTAGAAATTTAAAAAATGGACAATCAACATTTATGTAATTAAGTAGAAAATCATTGACATTGAAAAGATTCTGTCATATTTTTTCACAAATAATTTCCTACAGATACTTTAATGTTAAATAAATATACTATTTTTCTCATCAAAATATGCTTATAGATTTTTTCAAGTCTTCCATTATTAAAAAATAATCTTTGGAGCAAATTTTTTTCCTGGAAATATCTATGCAAAATCTAGTAGGACATAGGGAAAAATAAAAATATTTTAAATTCTTATTTGTTGCATTTAGTTATTTATTTTTAGTATATTTCATTTATATTTGACATTACATTAATTTCTGTGTTTTATTTCATCTGTATTGATCCAGTGATAGTTAATTCACAGTCATTATATGACTACATTAAAACCATTTATAGAACTGCACATATATGCCATCCCTCCTGTATTTTCCACATAAATGATATCCAATGGAAATCTCTTATCTTTCTTATTCTTTCCACTGATTTCTCCTGGAGTACCAGTCATCTTCTTCACTTACTTTCTGGGCCTCAGATTTATTCAGAATATGTTTTACCTTTCTTTAGTATAATCCATACATTCAGTTATTTATTCTATCCTGTATTCATGATATTTCTTCTTTTTTTTAATCCTATGTACAGCCTAGTTAGATTTTTTTTAAAAAATAAATTTATTTATTTATTTTTGGCTGTGTTGGGTCTTTGTTTCTGTGCAAGGGCTTTCTCCAGTTGCAGTGAGTGGGGGCCACTCTTCATCGCGGTGCGCGGGCGTCTGACTGTCGCGGCCTCTCTTGTTGCAGAGCACAGGCTCCAGACGCACAGGCTCAGTAGTTGTGGCTCACGGGCCTAGTTGCTCCGCGGCATGTGGGATCCTCCCAGACCAGGGCTCGAACCCGTGTCCCCTGCATTGGCAGACAGATTCCAAACCACTGCGCCACCAGGGAAGCCCCCTTCTGTATTTTTAAAAGCATTTATTCCCTTTCTTCAACATAAAATGAAAAAAATGAAATTTATTATGTGACATTTATTACTTCTATTTATTTCCTCTCCTTAATTTGTTCTCTCATTCCATTAACTGTATTATCTTCTTTCTTTATTCCTTTCCACTATGCATTTGCATTATTTTACTGACCTTTTCTATTATTGCCTTTCAAATTAAAAAAATATCAGTTCTGTACTTCTGTGAATGTGTGTGTGGTATGTGTGTGTGTGTGTGTGTGTGTGTGTGTGTGTTTGTGTGTGTGTGTACATTTTAGGCTGCTGCCTCTTGATTAGTGGGGTTAAATATTAAACAAAAGTTTTAGGGATCTTCTGGATATCACTATATAAACAGCTAATCATAGACTAATAAAAATAAGAAAAACATTTCGACCAAATGATTTTGAATTACATTCAATTTCGGATCCACACAGATTCAGCCTCTATAATACAGTTTGGCTATGCATCATTGCTTCCAACTGTTGAGGCATTAATGGTGTAGTGATTACACATTTATTTTCATATAGACTGAAATCTAAGCTGCGTTACGATGGCAGAAATGATGCTCTCAATTTTCAGAATTGTTCTCTAAACTGAAATGATATATTCAGCTTTTTTTTATGTTTATCAATATGGATTCCAACAGCTACATTAGCAGGAAGCCACTGTTGGAGCCTTTTTAGCTAGAACACGATGGAGAGGCCACTTACGAAAAGCTTTATTCTACTCTCCACCTGGATAGGTAAATGTGGCAAAGATCAATTTTATTTAGCTGCTTTGGTTTTAGGTATTTCATTTGAAAGGTTTCTTAATTGATAAATGCCCTTAGAAGATAGCCTTGAGTACATTCTGATTTTGATTATGAGCAAACTCATTTCTTTTACTATTTGGTCTTAAATAAATAGCATTTTCAAGATAAACAGTACAAGACATAAAAAAAATTAAAATCTGCCTTTTAGCTTCAGCTGCAATTTCCTAGTTCGAATCTATACATTCACTGATAGTTGCTATATATGAAGTTTTCATTAATAGGATATTTTTATTGTTGTTGTTCACTAGCTTTTTCCTTACGTGGAAATACAGGACAATAGTGGCTATCTACGACAATAGAATAAAATTGTTAATTTGTACATTCTCAATGTATTTTTTGTTGTCAAAATTATGTAGGCATACTTAGAATAAAATGGTGTTTGAAAAACACATCTTTATAGCTTCTTTAAAACCCCTTTTATAATAGAAAGCAAACACAAAAAGAATAGTATAATGAACCATGATCAATGTTTTCTTTCGTTTCTCTTCAACATCATTTTTTTCAGCAATATTGAAAAGTAAATTTGGATTCCCTCTCATTTCCAACTTAAACACTCCACAGTGCATACCTAAGATACAAGGGCTTTCTTTTTCTACAAAACTAGCTTTTCATTAGCACAATTTTCAAAATATTTATAAAACTTTCATTAATACTTAGTAAGTTATCAATTTTCAGGTTTCTGCTTGTCTCCGTGCTATCTTTTCAACTTTGGTTTCTTCAGTTTAAGACCCGAAGACGCTCTTACGTTGTTAGGGATGCTTGCTGCCCCTAGGCTGTCCTCACCTTTAGGATTCTTCCATGGCCAGTGTTATTTAATCTTAAGGAAAACGCTCGATCTGAGTTTGACTAGTATTTTTAGTTTATACTTGTCTCTTTATTCCTTCATAATGAAAATCTTGGTTCTTTTACTCTTTGGCTCATTGAAAATTTTCTTCTTTATCACTCGTTTTGAGCAATTTGATCACAGTGTGCTTTATAATATTCTTATATATATATAAGAATATTATATGTATAATATTCTTCGTGTTTCTTGTGTCTGGCTTTGTTGAGGAAGTTGGGTCTGTGTGTTCCAAGCATTTTGCTTCTTCACGTATATTTCTGTTCCCTCTTCTAATCCAGACATTCTAATTACATGTATAGTTGGCCACTTGTGATGACCTATTTATTTGTTTTAATGCTTATTCTCTCTATTTCATAAGTTCAAATTTACTGTTTTATTTTTCTTTGTAATGTCTAATGCTGGCAATACTATTCAATGTGTTTCTTTTTTAATCTCAGATATTGTACTTTTCACATCTAGAAGTTGGATTTGGGACTTCTTTTTCTTCTATATCTTTACTAACTACTTGGAATATATGGGATCTAGTTATAATTATTGTTTTACTGTCCTTGTCTGTTAATGCTAACATCTGTGCCCGTTCTAAGTCAGCTCTGATTGACTTCTGTTAATGCTAACATGTGTCCGTTCTAAGTCAGCTCTGGTTGACTTCTGTTAGTGCTAACATCTGTGCCCGTTCTAAGTCAGCTCTGATTGACTTCTGTTAGCGCTAACATCTGTGTCTGTTCTAAGTCAGCTCTGATTGACTTCTTATCACCTTGTGATGGGTTGAATTGTCCTGCTACTTTGCATGCCTGGTAATTTTTTATTGGATGTCAGATGTGAGTTTTACTTTACTGTGTGGTAGATATTTTTCAGATTCTTGTAAATGTTACTAAGCTCTGTTGTGGGATGTCGTTATTTAGAAAGAGTTTGATCCTTTTGTATTTTGCATTAAGGTTTCTTAGGCTGGACTAAAGTTTTTTAGGTTGGACAGTGTTGGTTTAGGGCTAATTATACCTCCTTACTGAGGCATGGGACTTCCAAGTAATTTACCCAGTGCCCCATGTACTCTGGATGAGGGAAGGGCACTCTTCTTGGCCTGTGTGAGGATGGGGTAAAATTGCATCTAATGTTTGTAGGTGTTTCTTTCCCTGGCCTTGAGTAATTTCCTCCTATGCCTATGCCCTTCCTGGGGATTCTATCCAGGCAGTCAGCAGGGGTGTTGCTAGGGCCCACCTCAATTTTTCTCATTTCTATGGATCACTGACTTTACTGCCTGATGTTCATATTTTGAATACCATTGTTTCATATATTAAGTTTTTATTGTTTTATGGAGGAGATTAAAGCCTATCTCTGTTACTCTATCTTGGCCAATAGCCTAAGTCATAAAAGCCAATTTTTATTTTGTATTATAGTTAGTTCAACGAATTTATGTCTCTAGTGTAAATCAGTCATATTTATAACACAAAAGCATAATTTAAGGCACTGTAATTGTTATGCAAAAAAAGAATTAATGCAAGGATCACTGGGCAATAAAATCGATATGACTTGATCAGCTTTGATTTTGGAGGATGACATAAAGAGAAGAGTCAAAACCTGGATGTCAAGAAGGGAGCAACAGAAGGAGGTGGTTTTCGGTGGAAGACGTTAGAGCCATATTAGGCCTGTGTCTCATAGCAGGCGAGAAGCACTTGTCCATTTGAAGAAAACATATTCAGAGCTGTAAATGGAGATCTGAATCTCAGGGAAGGGTGGTACATCTTGCTCTTTCCTGAAAGTGCCTCGTAATTTTTAAAAATCATGCTTTTGCTTATGCTGTTCCAACAATCTGGAATGACCTATGCCATCTGTTCCTATATTTCATATCAAAATCTAAATGTAATTATGGGACAATTTCAAATGTCACTTGTTTTGTAAAGAATTCTGTCATCTCTTTAATTAAATATGATTACTTCCAACTCTGCATTTGGCTTATACCTCTCGAGTAGTTTTCATTTACCTTGTTTTATAGGTACTGGTGAACTTCACTGTCTACTAGATGCCATTAGCTTGAGAGATAGCCTGCATTACATTTTTGTATCCCTATGGTAGTGGTTTTAACTCTAGTACTTTGATAAATTGATCCATTTGAATTCATCAATCATGCAGTGTTTATTAAGTGATTCATTAGTAAAAATGTGACCACGCAGTGTTTATTAAGTGATTCATTAGTAAAAATGTAACCATTAAAGCTGTGAAAGACTTTCCTCATTCAAAATGAGTTTTAAAAGATTCAGATTTCTTTATTATAACGTTCTTTCATGTACATTATATTTGATTTCTGTAATGTGAGATCAGTGGGTGGGGCTGCATTGATCACTACGGGGTTAGTGCAGTGCAATTCAACTTCATTCCCCGTGTGTGACCGACAGGGAAAAAATAGCATTGCTTTTCAGGAGCTAATAGAAGATAAATTATAAGTTGAAATGAATAATTATATTTTTATTTACTTCATAAATAGCTTAATATCATTGAAACTCTGCATGCATTTTACTGACATGCCCCATAAATTAGACAGCAAAGAGCAAAACAAATGAAAAAACAGCAACTGGTTTTACAGTGCGACACTGGTAAGCAGATTGTTCAAGGGTAAAAAAATAGCAGGTAAATAATAAACTAGTATTGTAGGTAGTGAACACAATGCTGGATGGAAAATCAGGAAATGTAGATTACTTCAGAAAACCTGCAATATTGGACTAAAATGCAAAATAGATGAAATTGTGAAATACAGTCATTACGAGAATTTTTTTTTTCTTCTTAGACACTCACAGTAAAAATAGGTATACTGGATAGCTAACTTCATTAAAAAACATCAAAGAAAAGAACAATAATACGAAGGATGAAAAATCATCAAAGTTCTGCTCTGTTCTTCACCGTGAACATCTACTTTGCAGTTAAGATCAACAATTTCCAGGTGTAAGCTGAAAGTATACTGATGACAAGCTAGTTCTACCTTTTGAATTTTAATTGAATAAATACTACCTGAAAATTCAGAAAAGTGAAAATTGAATGTGAGAAGACATAATTCAAAGGGAACAATATTACTCAAATGTTTTCCGTTTTTTTTTTTGTTTTTTTTTTTTTGCGGTACGCGGACCTCCCACTGTTGTCGCCTCTCTCGTTGTGGAGCACAGGCTCCGGACGCGCAGGCTCAGCGGCCATGGCTCACGGGCCCAGCTGCTCCGCGGCATGTGGGATCTTCCCAGACCGGGGCACGAACCTGCGTCCCCTGCATCGGCAGGCGGACTCTCAACCACTGCACCACCAGGGAAGCCCCATATTTTTAAAATTTAAATCACAATTAAGTTGGCTTTCAAGAAAGATTTTAAGATACTTTTTCCTTCAGATTTCGGGTGTCACTGTTTACCTTACCTTATCTCATTATTGTCCTATAGATTATATTTAATCTTCTTCCCTCTTAGACTTATATTTGCACGTGAATACTTATCATGGTCCAGTAGAATGGTACTTAAATCCATGTTCTGGTTCTATAATTACCACCTAATACATGTAGAGCCATTAAGCACACTTTGAATACTCTCTGAACCTTACTCTCTTCATCTCTTAGATGATGGAGTTAAGTCAGGTGATCTTTAAAACCCACTAGGGTAGAACTTCGATGTAATTTCTTTAAACCAATGTATTACTTTTGGGAATTTTCACCTGTAATATGCCACTGATCTGTAAGTAAAGCATAAAAAACATGTACACACTCTCCTAGCTTATAGAATTTGGTAAACATGGCAGAATCCATGATGATTCCAGAACATGTTTATTAAGAACCGAAAATGGAAGTCTGGGCACTGAAAGTAGTACATACCTCATCTTCTGTAATGACTCACCAAGTGACCGTGGTCATGTATATGTAACTAATTTTGGACCCATTTTGCATGTTTCTTTTACTGAAAAGTAAAGCTTGATTGTCAGAGGAATAGGTGCCTTCACTCATGTTACTCTGAAAAAAGTAACAAAACCTAATTAAGAGCAGTGTGAGGTATTGAAATTTACTTCATGTCACATAATGGTTGGTTACTAACTTATATAGCAAATCTGTCCAAGAAACTGGAATTTACAAAGGGATCATAAACAATGTGGCCTCTTTTCTCTCTGTGTCCTCCCAGCATCCGTACCTACGCAGAGCATGTCTCTTACCAACTGAGTTGTAATTGCTACAGGCTTGTTTATCTTCCTCACTGGACTCGAGGGCAGGGCTGTTTCTTTCCTGTTTGTACTTGGAGCTGTTCTCAGCAGGGGCTGTACAATCTACAAACATGTGGAAAAGAATGCTCTAAGGTAATTATGTAATCATGCCAGGGTGGGACCCGCTGGGTGCAGTGCTTCACCATGTACAGAGCATCAGCCTTCCTTTAACTTGAGAACACACCGGGGTACACTCCTGGTGGTCTAGATCTCCTTTACCTCCCTGGAGCTCCACCTGTTCAGTGTTCTTACTCATTCTCCCTAGAGAAAGGGAGATATCGTTTGATTCATTCCCTCCAGCACTTCTCAGCAATCACCCTTGATACAAACAGCGCTCTGTGACTCCCGTGATGCACTCTGTAGTAGTTGTCTTGGAAGGACCTCGTGGGGGACCAAGAGCTCTGCATCCAGAACTGCTGGGTCCATTTCCTCCCGTAGATTTAGGACGCTGCCAGCCCCTCTTGTCAGTACCTGAGTTATGTCACCTGTGATAATTCAGATGTACAGAGCCACGCGTATCAGCTTTAAAATCCCGTAATATGTGTTCTCTGTATGTGTGTGAACCATAACGATGTATTATGTGAAAAATTATACGTGCACATGCATCCGACTATCGACCTCATATTTTAATGCACTTCTTCTTTTATGGACTTTTCAACATGTTATTACATATATTTTCTATTCTAATTCAATCATTCCACCTTTGTTTATCAACTGGAATATGCTTAGAAATGTCCCTCTTCTACTGTTTGGTTATCTAGTGTTACAGCTATTGCATTGTTTAGGAAAGGCAGGACAGATCAATGCTCGATTCTTTTCATCTATTTAACAGTTTTCAAAACATAATTTGATATTCTTAGTAGACATACATGCTTATGCCCACTAAAATTTATACAAAAATTGTCAGATTTATTCACAATAGCCAAGAACTTGAAACAAGTCAAATGCCCATCAGTATAATGGTTCACTGAATAGTGCTGTATTCGTTCAGTGGGCTATGATATAGTAATTCCAGTGAATTAATTAATAATTCACATAATTGCATGGATAAATCTCAGAGATGTAATGTTGAGTTAAGGAAATCAATAAAAAAAATACATCCTGTAGACCTAGAGTCTGTCATACAGAGTGAAGTACGTCAGAAAGAGAGACAAATACCGTATGCTAACACATATATATGGAATCTAAGGAAAAAAATGTCATGAAGAACCTAGGGGTAAGACAGGAATAAAGACACAGACCTACTAGAGAATGGACTTGAGGATACGGGGAGGGGGAAGAGTAAGATGGGACAAAGCGAGAGAGAGGCATGGACATATATACATTACCAAACGTAAGGTAGATAGCTAGTGGGAAGCAGCCGCATAGCACAGGGAGATCAGCTCGGTGCTTTGTGACCACCTAGAGGGGTGGGATAGGGAGGGTGGGAGGGAGGGAGACGCAAGAGGGTGGAGATATGGGAACACATGTATATGTATAACTGATTCACTTTGTTATAAAGCAGAAACTAACACACCATTGTAAAGCAGTTATACTCCAATAAAGATGTAAAAAAAAAAAACATCCTATATGATTCCCTTTATGTACAGTCAAAAGCAGCTCAAAGTAATCTCTGGTGACAGAAGTTAGATGAGCAGTTACCTGTGGGGCAGACAGTGCTGAGAGTGGTCCAGGGAATCTTCTGGAGTGTTGGAAGCTATTTCCTCATCTGAATATGTCCTCATCAAGCCTTTCACTGAAAATTTCTGTGCTATAAAGTGTGTAAAGTATAGTGTAATTTTTAAGTGGTTTAGTTCATATAATGGTGGTTAATAACATAAACAAACAGGCACACACACCATAGTGAGTGCAGTGAACTCACTCCCTGTGAGAAGTGTAAAGTCTCCATCTAAATTATTATTTTTTGCATATATGTGTCCAATTGTTCTAGCACTATCTGTTGAAAGATGATATTTTCTCCATTGTATTACTTTTGCTCCTTTGTAAAAGATTAGTTGATTATATTTATGTGTGTCTGTTTCTAGGCTCTCTGTTCTGTTCCTCGGGTCTATTTGCCTATTCTTTTGCCAACACCACTGTTTCTATTACTGTAGCTTTACAGTAAGTCTTGAAATTGGCTAGTGTTTGCCCTCCAGCTTTGTTCTTCAATATTGTGTTGGCTATTCTGGGTCTTTTGCCTCTTCATAAAACTTGGGAATCAATTTGTCAATATCCACAAAATAACTTGTTTGGGATTTTGATTGGGATTATGTTAAATCTATAAATCAAGTTGGGAAGATGTAACATCTTGAAAATATTGAGTCTTCCTGGCTGTAAATGTGGACTATATTTCTCCACTTACTTAGTTCTTTTATAATTTCTTTCATCAGAGTTTTGTAGTTTTCCTAATATAGATTTTATACATATTTCATTAGATTTATACTAAGGTATTTCACTTTGGGGGGTACTGATATTAATGATATTTTGCTTTTAATTTCAAATTCCATTTGTTGATTGCTGGTATATAGGAAAGCAATTGACTTTTATCTGTTAACCTTGTATCCTGCAAACTTGCTATATAGCTTATTAGTTACAAGAATTTTTTAATCAATTATTTTGGATTTTATACATAGACAATCAAGTCATCTGTGAACAGACAGTTTTATTTCTTCCTTTCCAATATGTATACCTTTCTTTTCTTTTTCTTGTCCTATTGCATTAACTAGGACTCCCAACACAATATTAAGAAGGAGTGGTGAGAAAGGACATTCTTGCTTTGTTTCTGATCTTAGCAATAAAACTTCTAGTTTCTCACCATTAGTGTCATGTTAAATGTAGTTTTATTTTTTTGTTCTTTGTCAAGTTCAGGAAGTAGTATTCCAAGTTTACTGAGAGTTGTTTTTTTTTTGTGGTACACGGGCCTCTCACTGTTGGGGCCTCTCCCGTTGCAGGGCACAGGCTCCGGACGCACAGGCTCAGCGGCCATGGCTCACGGGCCTAGCCACTCCGTGGCATGTGGGATCCTCCCGGACCGGGGCACGGACCCGTGTCCCCTGCATTAGCAGGCGGACTCTCAACCACTGTACCACCAGGGAAGCCCTACTGAGAGTTTTTATCATAAATAGCTGTTTGATTTTACCAAATGTTTTATTTTTCAAGGAATTGGTCCATTTCATCTCGGTTATCAAAACTGTGAGCACAGAGTTGTTCATAATATTAATTTATCATCCTTTTAGTGTCCATGGGATCTGTAGTGATGGTCCAACTTTTATTTCTGATTTTAGTAAATCGTGTCCTTTTTCTTAGTTGGCCTGGCTAAAAGTTTATCAATTGTATTGATCTTTTCAAAGAACCAGTTTGGGTTTCATTGACTTTCCCTGTTGATTTTTGTATTTTATTGACTTCTGCTCTAATTTTTGTTATTTCTTTTCTTGCTTACTTGAATTTATTCTGGTCTTCCTTTTCTAGTTTTATAAGATGGAAGCTTAGATTATTGATTTAGATCTTTCTTTTTTAATGTATGTTTAGTGTTACAAATTTCTCACTATGCACTGATTTTACTGTCTCCCACAAAATTTGATAAATTATATTTTTGTTTTAATTTACTTCAAAATATTTTTCACATTACTTGAGATTTCTTCTTTGATCCATGTGTTCTTTGAAAGTGTGTTGTTTAATCTGTACGTATTTGGGGCTTTTCCAGCTATATTTCTGTTATTGACTTCTCATTTACTTCCTTTGTATTCATAGAGAGCATACACTGTATGATTTCTCTTCTTTAAAAATTTTAAGTTGTGTTTTATGATCCAAAACATTGTCTTGGTGAGTACTCCCTGTGACCTTGAAAATAATTTGTATTCTGCTATTGTTGGCTGAAATTGTCTTCAGATGTTAATTTTATCCAGTTGATTGATTGGGCTTTTGAGCTCAACTATATTCTGACTGCTTTACTGCCCCCTGGACGTGTCCATTTCTCATAGAGAGATGTTGAAGTCTCCAACTACAACAATGCCTTCAACTATTTCTCCTTGTATTTCTATCAATTTGTTTCCTCACGTATTTTGATGCTGAGTTGTTAGGTGCATACACATTAGGTATCGTATGTCTTCTTGGAGAATTTACCCATTTATCATTATGTAATGCCTCTCTTTATCCTTGATCATTTTTCTTGTTTTGAAGCCTGTTCTGTTAGTATAGCTACTCCAGCTTTGATTGGTGTTCACATGGTCTACCTGTTTTCCATCCCTTTTCTTTTAATCTATATGTGTCTTTATATTTAAATTGGGTTTCTTTTAGACAACATATAGTTTGGTTTTCTTTTTTGTTCACTCTGACAATCTCCATCGTCTAATTGCTATATTTAGGTGATTGACATTATAATGATTATTGATATAGTTGAATTAATATGTAACGTATTTGATTGGTTCTATTAATTCCTGTTGTTCTTTGTTCCTATTTTGTTTTCCACTCTTTTTCTGCCTTTTGTGGTTTTAATTAAGCATGTATATGATTACAGTTTCTCTTCGTTCTTATAGTATTAATTATACTTCTTTTAAACTTCTATTAATGGTTGTCTAGAGTTCGCAATATACATTTACAACTAATCCAAATCCACTTCACATAACTCTATTCCATTTCTCTGGTGGTGCAAGTAAGTTATAAATTATTCCTAATTTTTCCATCCATTTCTTGTAGTATTTCTGTCATTCATTTCAATTATACATGTGCTATAGTGATCAAATACATTTTGTTATTATTTACAAAAAAACTGTTGTCTTTTAGATCAATTAAGGATAAGAAAAATATTTTATTTTATCTTAACTTACTCCTTTTCTAATCTTCTTCATGTATATCTGAGTTTCTCACCTGTATCATTTTCCTTCTCTCTCAAGAACTTCTTTAATGTTTCTATAAGACAGGACTACCTGAAACAAAGTCCCTCAGTTTTTGTTTGCCTGAGGAAGTCTTTATTTATATTTCACCTTTGAAGAATAATTTTGCAGATAAAGAATCCTTGGTGTTTCTGTTTGCTTGCTTGCTTTTGTCAACACTTTAAATATTTAATTCCATTCTCTTCTTGCTTCCTTGATTTTTGAGAGGAAGGTGGATGCAGTTCTTGTCTTTGCTCCCATGTAGATAAGGCTCTTTCCTCTCTCCGGTTTCCTTCAAGACTTATTCTTTATCTTTGATTCTCTACAGTTTTACTATGATATACTAGATGTGGTTTTTTGGCAATTATCCAGCTTGGTGTTCTCTGAGCCTCCTGGATCTGTGGTTTGAAGTCTGACATTAATTTAGGGAAATTCTTAGTCATTATTGTTTCAAATGTTTCTTCAGATCCTTTTTCTCTTTCTTCTTCTTCTGGTTCTATCCTTATCCACACATTATACTTTTTGTAGTTGTCCCACAGTTCTTGTATATTCTGTCAATATTTTCAGTTTTTTTTTTTTTTTTTTTTTTTTTTGCTTTTCAGTTTTGGAAGTTTCTGTTGACATACCCTCAAGCTCAGAGATTCTTTCCTTAGCTGTATTCAATCTACTAATGAACTCATCAGAAGCATTCTTTATTTCTGTTAGTGTTTTTTGCTCTATAGCATTTCTATTTTATTCCTTCTTAGAATGTTGGCTCCCTTCTTATATTACCCATATATTTTTGCTTTTTGTCTACTTTTTCCATTAAAGCCCTTAGCATATTAATTATAATTGTTTTAAATCCCTGGCCTGATAATTCCAACATCCCTACTGTGTCTGTTTCTAATGTTTTCTCTATCTCTTAAAACTGTGTTCTTTTTGCTTTTTAGAATGTCTTGCTATGTTTTGTTGAAATTCACACATGATGTACTGGGTGAAAGTAACTGCAGTAAATAAGCCTTCAGTAATATGGTGGTGAGGTTTGCAGGGAGGGGAAGGTTCTGCAGTCTTGCAGTCTGAGCTGTTTGTGAACCTGGGCCCCTGGGCTGTGGCCTTCACCGGTGCCTCTCAGCAAGCCCCTCCCTTTGGTGGGGTAGGACGGCTGGAGGGACCTGGAGCTGGATATTTCCCTTCTCCTACATGAAAAGGTAGAGGGAGCTGGAGTTGGGAACTCCCCTTCTCTAATAGGAGTCTACAGTGGGCTGGAGCTGGGTATTTACCTTCGCACAGTTTGGTTAGGGTTTGAAAAAAACAAAAACAAAAGCAGTAGGTTAGGTTCTGGTAAAATAGTTTCACTTGAAGCTAGGGCTTCTTAAGAACAGAATCCTTTCATAGTATACGTATAACTAAATCACTTTGCTGTACATCTGAAACTAACACAACATTGTAAATCAACTCTACACCAATATAAAATAAAATAAAATTTAAAAAGGACAGAATGCTCTAGTGTATTTCAAAATAGCTCCTTTTCCCCTTTCTCCTGCCAGAAGCCTGAGGGGATTTTTCTCCAGTTTTCACTGTGAGAAACTGGTAGATTCTCTGGAGATAAACTCACAGAAGTGTGGAGGCCTCATCTATAACTGCCCCCACCCCCAGAGTTGTTACCTCTCAGACGTGTCCACACTGAACCTCCAGCAACTTGTTAATTCCAGTTCAGGTTTTCCTGCCTAGTCCTGCCTCCCACAGAGGTTTCTGCTCCCAGGTAAACTGTTGTGAGGCTCTGTATGTGCCTGACACTTCTGGGGGCAACCATTTGTCCTAGCTGTCCAGCAATTTTCGGATGGAACTTAGCAGACTTGTCGACTTCTTCGGTTTGTTCAGCTATTTGTTGTTGTCGGTATAGAGTAATACAGGAGAAAACTGTCTTTAGGGAAGTAAAATACAACGGATGCTTTGAAGCCGTGGCAACTGACAGTGGCCCCAACTGAGTAAAGAAAAGGTGTGCGATACAGGAGCTAACACTGAGTGGACACATAACTGGTCCCTGCCCCCATCATAGCAGATGGAGTGTTCCAAAGAATTTCATAAGTTTATATATTGATTTATTAACAGTGCAAACCATTTCCTATAAGATTTTCTTTTATAACAATAAGATGGGTCTTACATAAATGGGGATTATTTGTAAACAATTGTTTAGCAGGATTCCAAGAAAAAAGATATGTTAAACCGTTACTTGGCCTGTATTTTTCTAGGTTTAAGAGAAAAGCCAGAGGCTCATGTTGCAGAAAGATAATGTGAAAAGCCAACAAGAAAATAGAATCAGAAATAATGAAGTGAGAAATCTTTTAAAGTAATTTCATGCCTATTATTTTTTTTTCTACTCTTTTTTAAGGAAAGTGGTTAAATCAAAGGTGGAAGCCATAGAAGAAAACAAATTTAAAGTTTAAAAAGTCTGAAAGAAAGTTTGGAACTGTATAGGGACCAAGATATATAGATATATATGGATTCAAGAGTCTGGCTAAGATAGGAATTCATTCATAATGGTCATCTATCTTTCTGATTTAGGAACTGAATTTTACTTTAAGATCAAATACACAACTAAAATTTCAAAATGCTCTTTCTGTAGTTTTAAAGCTGAAATGTTAAAATCATAAATCATGAATATATTTTCCAACATTAACTTAAATCCTTATCAGTATTCACACTGAGATATTATCTAAGCAAAATGGTGAATCGGAAAGCTGTGTCTTAAGAAAAAAGTTTTAGATGTACAGTATTATAAAACTATCATATTATAAGAATTTGTTTAGCTAATGAAAAAAGTTTTTCATCAGTTCCTTAAGAACTTGTAAATGCGTACATATATTTGTTTTAGTATATTTATATTTTGTATATTAGGTATATTATTATATCATATTAAATATACCTGTCTATATATTTATGTATATTAATATAAATATACCATGTAGTAAATATACCTATACATTTAGGTACATTAATATAAATACATTTATATATCTTTTGGATGCTTTTACAAAAGATAATGAAAAGGGACTTGAATTTACCAGATACACAAAATATTTCAACCTTTTTTTCCAGTCTTTGCTGGAACTGAATAGGTTTGGTGAGAAATTCTAGGCAGGAATCCTGAATGCAATAGGTGGTGTATGCTAGATTCTTTTTGAAGAAATTTACATATATTATCTCTTTAATCCTTAAACTATCAATATTTTGGCAAGCAGGTAATATTTGCCTCATTTTGCACAGAGGAAGACCACGGCCTTGAGAAATTAATACCTTTCTCAAGTTCATCCATTTCTATTCATCATTTTTCTGTACATCTTTATTGGAGTGTAATTGCTTCACAGTGCTGTGTACCCCAGTGTTCATTGCAGCACTCTTTACAGTAGCCAGGTCATGGAAGCAACCTAAGTGTCCATCGACAGATGAATGGATAAAGGAGATGTGGCACATATATACAATGGAATCTTACTCAGCCATAAAAAGAAATGAAATTGAGTTATTTGTAGTGAGGTGGATGGACCTGGAGTCTGTCATACAGAGTGAAGTAAGTCAGAAAGAGAAAGACAATTATTCATCATTTTTTAAAAGCAGCTGCTGAGACCCAGGCTAAGTGTCCTGTCACAGCAGCAAATCCTGTGGAGTCGCTGCAGCCTCTTAAGGCCACATGAAGGTGACGGGGGGTCTGACTTTGATAGGAGTCAGAGTGGAATCTCTGATAGCATCACATTGACTTGAGATCGAGGGACACTTGATTAGTGGAAGAAATAACCCTGAGGGGGAAAAGAGCTTGGCATTTTTAGACACTGAAGGAAGGCCAGCGAGGCTGGAACAAGCAAACAAGGAGGGAGAGTCCACTGTGGGGACTCAGATGCCTCCGAGTCCTTGGAAAGAACGTTTGCATTTTCTCCTAAGTTTACAGGGAAGCCACTGGTGGCGTTTAAGCACGGTTGGGGCGTGGCAGGCGAGTGCGTTAGCAGAACCCAGGAGCTTGTGCGTGATGAGCTGGAGGGTGTAGTTATGAAGGGGCAGACTAGGTGAGGGACCGCAGGGGCTTGAACGGCGTGGCGCTGGATGGTGGAGAAGGGGACCGTCAAGACATTGTTGGGAGGCAGAGCTGACAGGACTCGGTGATGGATCCCACGTGGTGGGTGAGAGAGGAGGAGATTCCTCCCCTTTTCTTCACTGCTCGGCCGAACCAGGTAGCTGGGGGCACCATGATTCCACGTGAACAGCAGAAGGAGGGTTCACTTAAGATTGTCAGGTAACTAAATTATGTCTGAAGTCAAGAGGAAGGAAACAGAAGGCAACTGAAAAGGAAAAGGACCATCAACAAATGGACTCATGAGGTGGGCAAGGAATTCCAAGGCGATGCAGCCAGTTACTGCAGATCCGTGATTTGATTCTGGACTTCTCGGACTCCCGATCAGCTGCTCCTAACCGTGGAGCCTGGAGCTGAGAAGCGCGCAATTGTGTGAAAGCTGAAAAACTCCCTGCATCACCGCGTCCTTTCTAATGAGCCACACTGATGTGAGCACCGTGTAATCTGTCGCATGCATGTTATTTCTAACTCTTCATCAACCCCTGCGGGTGGTGGTTATTATCTTCATCTCACAGAGGAGAAAACTGAGGTGTAGAGAGTTAAGAGCTCAGTCTAGGCATTGTTTCTATAGCCTTTTTCTACAGCCTTCCCTCTGCTGCTCCCATGACCCTCACCAGCTTAGAAAGAACAGAGTCCTTACGAGAAAATGACTACTTAAGCCTTGCGGGGAGGGGCGTATATATTCTTTTCACTATTAAGTTGATAGTAAACTGAATGTTATTGAGGGATATTCAAGTTTGTTTTGGAAATAAAACGGTAAAATATATAGAAACATGTGTAAAATGTTTAACAATTTTTGATTAATTGTGAGATTCTCCTGAAGGGATCAGCCGTTATGTCAGATCCCATGTCATCTCCTGTTGATAATGTGTGTCACAGGTATGCATGACTGGTCCACTAATGCAATCTCTGTTCCTAAAGTTAGATCGAGAGCTTTGCCAGCATCTCAGACCCTGCATCATCAGAACAGATTATACACCCATCCCGGGCAAGAGGGGCACTGAAGGCACTCAGGCTAAATGGTGACAGTGTCCCAGGAGGAGCTCAGTTACAGGACAGCAGGTCAGGCAGCTTTCTTCTGAAGGACAATTACTGTGTTCCCAGGACCACTGTAATCATTTTTTCTGTGGACTCAAGTTGTAAATGTGTATCAGTGTGTAACCTAATACAAATGTGGCAAAATAATGTATTATATTTGTAGTCAACTGACAGTAATCTGATGTGGCTTCAGATATAAAGATATTGACCCTAAAATAAACTAAAATGTTGGTAGCAAACAGCGTAAGCCTACAGAAATGAACAATGATGTGAACAAAAACAATTAAAAAAGGAAAATAAAGAACAAGCATTTTCCAAGTCACTGCTGACTTTGTACGAACTTAATATTTTAATGCTCCTGGGGGTTTTCCAGACGTTTTCCTCGTGCGGGACCTGCAGAGTGGCTGAACTCACCTCCCCCGTGAGTTTATGCTTAATTATGCTGTTTAGATATCTCCCCGGGATATATTTTAAGTGATGGCTAATGTTTACTTCCAGGCACATGTTATGGCCTGGAGCCAGAGGTGGAGGGACTGCAGGGCTCAACTCCTGGCCCCTGGCTGTGGGCCCTTGGCCATGGCAGTCCCTCCAGCCTGTGCCTGTGCTTCCCAGTCTGCAGAGCAGGGAGACTAAAAGCGCCTGCCTCGCGGGGCTGATGTTGAGATTAAATGCAGTGATGTTTCTCACCCCTGTGTAGTGCTGCCTGTCACATACTGGAGGCTATTTGTTTTGTATTTTCTGAAATTTTCTAAATATAAGTGTTTTATATTTTCCCTGAACTTTTGCACGCCTGCTTACCTCATCTATTATTCAGAATTTTATAGTCTGTTCCTCGCCGAGTAACTGTTAACATCGCAGAGTTTAGCCCTTTCACTTCAGAGCCAGCTCCTGCGCTTTTTCGTGGAGAAACAGTCAGTCTCCCATTATTGTCGGGACAGTATCTTCTGGCTACACACTGAGATTTATTCAGAGGTTTCCCTCAATGTGTTCTCCCATCCCCCGTGATTCTGTGCATTCGTGCTGTTTCCTCTTCCTGGAATGTCCCATCTCCATTTACCTGCCTGGGAAGATGCCACTCATTCATCAGTGATAGTCCTTTTGTGGCATTGGTGGAGGCTTTGGGAGGTTCTCCTACATTATCTGAGCCAGCTAGTCATTTTCCTTCCCGTCTTTGCAGAGTAACTTGTTTACCCACTACGTATCCCGTGAGCCACGGTTATGGTCTGTCTCCTCAGAACATAGGTGTTTTCTCAGCACACAGACCGTGTGTGCACACCCGACCTCGGCAAAGCCCCCTGCGTGCAGTAAACCCACAGGATGTTGGAATGAGGAGATGGTGTGTAAGCGAATGTCCTAATAAACGTCAGATGAATTTACTGAATTCAGGTTTCCTAATACTAATAGCTCATGCCTATGTTGGCCTTATTCTGCGCCAGGCACGCATCTTCTCTGGTGAGGAAACGGAGACCCTGAGCAGGTCAGTAACTGCATGAGGTCATCACCAAGGAGAGGGAGGATGCCTTGAACCCGAGCATTCTGCGCGTTGAGTGTGGACTCTTCCCTACCACGTGCTCTTACGTCGACATCACCAGAGAAAGTAACTGCGTTTACTTTGCGTGTTTGTTATGTGCCAGACAGTAAAAATGTTGCTTTGGGAATATTAACTCTTCACAGCCTCCCTGTGGAAGAGGTATTGGCAGACCCTTTCTGTCCTTCAGTTTCATCAGATTAGAAAATCGAGGACTCAGACTGTGGCTTCTGCTCTGATGTGGAGAATTTAGATGTCATCACTTCCTTCCTCACAGCAAGAAAAAGCTGAGCAGCTCTCCTTAGATCCGTGAGAACACTGCCACCCCCGCAGCTGGACAGACAGGCCATGCGGGGAATCAGAGCTTCCCAGGAGCCTAAAACACCACTAGAGCCAGCAAATGGGAGGAGGCTTTGGACTAACGGACAGATTGCTGGAGGTCCACTGGACTAGCCTGAGAGTTAAATGTTCCTGGGGGTCCAGGCTTGAGGGACGGCTGAACATTCTAAGTTTTATCTCCAAGGACTCCACCAGGTTCCCACAGTAATAATCAGAGAAAACTATCTACCTGTCTTCTGCAGAAAAGGGGAAAAGTATCAATAAGTCTTTTGAACTAGACCAAGAATATTCTTTTCTAATTAACAGAGACTTCTCTTAGGAAAAGCTACTTTAGCAGAGCCAAACCAACATGGGGAAAGGAATATACTCACCTACAGACCCCTCAAGCCTTCCTGGGGGAAGGGGAGAGAAGCTGAGAAACACACATGAAGGTCACAGTGCAGGGGTACAGTCTCCCTAAAAGACTGAGACATAATCAGAGGACTGTGGAACGTTCCTCCTTTTCTCCAATGGTATCAGCAAGCCTCCAGAAAAATACCAGTGGATTTCAGGTGAGAGAATGCCAAGAAACAGACTCGATTTCAGAAGGAGACTGGAGAGAAACCCAAAAATAACACAGGAGACAAAAACAGGGGCCCAAGAGGAAATCGAAATCTTGGCGCCAGTGGCTACAGTGAACAGTAAACACCAAATAAACACAAAAACTCACACTAAAGTTCCTTTTTACCTATATATCATGTCCAGCTTTGAACAGCACTTTCAAAGCACACTAAAAGACAAAACAACGAAACACAAAACACAGCTTGAAAAGACAAAGCCAGCAAAAGACCCAGACTCAGATGTGGCAGAGATTTTGGAATCTTCAGACTTGGAGTTTAAAAATAACCATAATATGCTACTAACTCTAATGGGGAAAATGGGCAAATATCAGATGGGAACATAAGCAAAAAGATGAAAACTGTAATAAGAATCAAAAGTCAATGCTAGAAACGGAAAACAGTGTAACGGAGATGAAGAATGCCTTTGATGGGCTCATCAGTGACTGGACACAGCCAAAGAAAGAACTAGGAAGCTTAAAGATGCAACATTAGAAATCCTCAAACTGAAAAATCAAAGGGAAAAAGACTGAAAAGGAACAGAGGATCCAAGAATTCTGGAACAATTGCAGAAGATGTAACATGTACATAATGGGAATTCCAGAGGAAGAAACAGAGAAAAGAGCAGAAGAAAGAGGGAAGTAATAATGGCTGAGGATTTTCCAAAGCTAATGATGGATATAAGACCACCAGCCCAGGAAGTTCAGAGAACATCAAGCAGAATAAATACTAACAAGACTAAAAGAAAAAAATCTACACCTAGGCCCATCACATACAAACCGCAGAAAACCAAAGATAAAGAGAAAAACTTGAAAGAAACCATAGAGAAAAACAAAACAAAGAAACAAACTAAACAACTTACCTATATAGGAACAAGGATAAAAATTGCTTTGAACTTCTCATCAGAAAATATGCAAGAAGAGAGTAGAATGAAATATTTAGTGTTGAGAGGGAGGTAACAAAACCACCGCACTGAAATTCTTTATACAGTGAAATTTTCCTTCAGAAGTGAGGAGGGATTAAAGAGCTTAATAAATCAAAATGTGAGAGAACTGGTTGCCAGGAAAGCTCCTATGCAAGAATAGTTGTTTGAAAAGTTCTTCATAATGAAGGAAAGTGATGTAGATCAGAAATGTGTACCCACATAAAGAAAGGAAAATTCTAAAGACGTGATAAGTGTAGGTGGGATAAAATCATTTATTCTTCTTATACTTCATTGAAGTGAAAGCTAGCTCTCCATTCAACATATTAATGACAATGATATGCTTTGTGATTTCAGCTTATGGGACAGTGAAATGAATGACAACAATGCTGTAGGGGTCAGGAGGGAGGAATTGTAACTATTCTGTTATAAGTTACCAGCCCATGAATACGACCCATGAGTGGGTATAGTGTATATGAAAGCAGACTTAGATTAGCTGTAAATGTATATTGCAAACATTAGGGCAAACACTGAAATAACTGAAAAAAATAAATATTTATATGCTAAGAGGAGAAAATGAAAACATATAAAATGCTCAATTAAAACCAAAGAAGAATGAAAGAGGAAGGCATAAAGAAACAAACAAAAAAGGCAACAGATAGAAAACAGTTACAAATACAGGCACACCTCGGGGGTGTTGCCACTTGGGTTCCAGACCACAGCAAGAACGCGAATATCGAATAGCACAATAAAGAGAGTCACGTGATATTTTGGGGGGGCGTTCCCAGTGCATATGAAAAGTATTGTTTATGCCTGAGTCTATTAAGTATCTAATAGCATTATGGCTAAAAAAAAATGTACATACCTTAGTTAAATAATACTTTATTGCCCAAAAATGCTAGCTGTAATCTGAGCCTTCAGCGAGTTGTAGCAGTAATATCAAAGATCAACAACCACAGATCACCATAGCAAATGTAATAATGAAAAAGTTTGAAATATTGGAAGAATTACCAAAATGTGGCACAGAGACGTGAAGTGAGCAAATGCCGTTGGGAAAATGGTGAGGACGGACTTTCTTGACACAGGGTTGCCACAGACCTTCAGTTTGTAGAAGGACAGTATTATTTGAAGAGCAGTAAAGTGAAGCACAGCGTGGTGAGCTGTGCTTGTCTGGTAGCTCTGAACCCCACTGTATCCCCCGTGACTTTCACTGTGAATGGATGGAATACACCAGTGAGAGGCAGAGTCAAAGTGGATAAAAATCAAGAAGACCAAAGACATTTTGACAATTTCCTATAAGACTAGCCATCCTGTTACCATAGGATCCAGCATTAATACTCCTCATATGCACCCAAGTAAGTGGAAAACTTGCTTCCACAAAAATATCTGCACACTAGTGTTTATGGCAGCTTTACTCGTAATTGCCAGAAACTGTAAGCTACCAAAACGTCTTTCAGTAGAAGAATGAATAAACAAACTGTGGTACGTTCGTAAAATGGAATAGTATTCAGTGATGAGAAGAAATGGGCTATCATGCCACAAAACAACAGGGAGGAATTTTAAATGCCTGTTGTTAAGAGCAAAAATGCGGCCTGAGGACTTCCCTGGTGGCGCAGTGGTTGAGAGTCCGCCTGCCGATGCAGGGGACACGGGTCCGTGCCCCGGTCCGGGAGGATCCCACATGCCGCGAAGCGGCTGGGCCCGTGAGCCATGGCCGCTGAGCCTGCGCGTCCGGAGCCCGTGCTCCGCAACGGGAGAGGCCACAACAGTGAGAGGCCCGCGTACTGCAAAAAAAAAAAAAAAAAAAAAAAAAATGCAGCCTGAAATGGGAACGTATCGTATGATTCCAACTATACAGACACTACAAAGCTCTGTGATTTCCAGGGGCTTGAGGAGTGGGAGAGAGGGATGACCAGGGGAGCACAGGGTCTGTAGTCACTGAAGATACTCTGTATGATACTGTAGTGGTAGGTGCGTGACGTTACGCATTTGTCAAAACCCACAGAATGTACAACACAAAGAGAAAACCTTAACCTTGATATAAACTAAGGACTTTATTTAATCATGTATCATCATCAACTGCAACAAACATGCCACCCCATGCAAGGTGTTAATTACAGGGGAGACTACGGTGAGGAGGGATATTGGTTCTGTGCTTTCTGCTCGGCTTTTCTCTAAACCTAGCACTGCTCCCCTAAACAAAGCCTATTAACTTAAAAAGGAGATTGGCAGGTTAACTTATGTGTCCAGAGCAGCAGAGTCAGGATTCCAGCCCAGTTCTTTCTCCCCAAATCCTTTACTTTCAAAAAGTCTGCCTGTCTTGTAGAAGGACATCAAGCCACTTGGAGGGATGGTGACTGATGGGTTATTAGCCAGCACACAAGGAAAGTACTGACAACATATTTATTGAGAGTTATTAAAAAACAGTGTCGTTCTCAATATATTGACTGATTAATAAAGTATTTTTGAGCAGCATTTACCTTTGTTGTTCCCTGCTATTGAATCTCGTATGTTACCCTCAGAACCTTTCAGTTTCTGATTCCACAATTAAAATATTTATGCATGAAAGCCTTCCAACGATTTTACGTGTTTGTAATAAACTTACAGCATGTGACTTGTAATCATACCATCATCTCCGTTTTGTTTTCTTAACTGAGAACAGACTTCTGCAAGAGTTTCAACCAGTGTTTGCATTGGTCTGTCTCACTGGTCCATCGACCGTAAGTAGATTAAAAATAACACACTATGTAAGTCAGAGATGTTGATTTTGTCTCTGCAGTGTCGCTGAAATATAAAATGCTTCCTACTTAAAGTAGGTGCTCAATTTGTTGAATGAGTTTGATTACAGAGTAGACAGGATTCAATTTAGAGCAGAAATTACTTCACTTGTTCACAAAAGAATGATATTTTACTCTTGAGCTGAGGCTTGATTCACCTCATTCAAACCTGCAAATGTGGGACAGTCATGGATGAAAGCAAAGAGGTTGAAGTTTTATGAGTTTTTTATTGCTGCAACTGTTTGTTGTTGTCTTTTGTTTGTTTGTGGCTAAATAACAGTTTGCCAGCTCAATGCAAGGCAGCATAAATAGAGATGGGTCTATCCCAAGCTTCCTTGGAGAGATTGGTCTCTCTTTCTCTCTCTTTTTTTAACTATAGAAATATAAAACGGAGTACTCCTCCTGGCACATTGAGAAGTGATCAGTATTATATAAAAAGGCAGTAAATGTGTTGGAGTTCAAACAGGGACAAATAAGAATTAGAAGAACAATCTCTAATATTTTTTTCTCTGTTCCATAAATGGGACTTTTTCCTTCCCCATCTGTATAATCAGGCTTGAAGTTTAATGAATATTTGCTATATTCCTTTCTATGCAAAACATTAGGCCAATCTAACATATTATTTATTCAACGAACATTTATATTAATTTATTCAACAAGTGTTTATTAGAGTATCTACTGTTTGCTACCCCATTGAATAGTGAAAGCTGATCGATGCAGAAAATGAATTTAGGTGAGGATTGCCACAAAGAACAAGACCCACAGCAGAGACTAAAATGTGACTGGAGGGGGGGAAGAAAGCACACAGGTGGAGAGCAGACGTGACAGTAGAGCAGCTTAATCATTTAACTCTGTCCCCACATGAATGGGATTTACTGTATTACAGGAAAATGAATGTCAGTAGGGTTGGGCTCAAGTATTAGTGGTACCAGTTTGGAGGTGACAATTGTCATTTTTGCCTCGTAATGGTAATTGATATTGAGAGTCTGAATAACCCTCGATACATAACAAGATAATTGTCGTTGTAGAATTATAATAGGCTAAATATAAATAAAGTTACCTTTTCATTCATTCTTAGCTATACTAGAAAATAGTAAAATAACTGACCATTTTCCAAAAAATAAGTTTTGCATGAGTACCATTTCTGTATTCTCAGATTAAACGTACTCTCCCAAATACTGTGATTTTCAACTTCCCTTCATCCAAACTACCCTTACAGTCTGGACCCCAAAATGGCATAATCACTATTTGTACAGTAGCGATCTTGTCATTACATGCAGGACGACAATAAATACACAACTCGTTTTTGTTCCACAGAATAAATAGGCTGCTGTAAAAGGCATTTGTTTTTCTTCTGCTCACTTCAGTTCTACATGAAGTAATTTCAAAGCGTCCGGAATAATACCATGTACCCTTTTAACATCACAGACTGCCACCTACTGGAAGATAAACTAAACGTCTAAAGACAACTGTGAAAACACGCAGTATTTATCTTGTTGATCTCACACAGACACACACGCACACACACACACGTTCAATAGAAGAAAACATCAGTATGCTTTACGTGAACAATAATTGTCCTGCTTGTTTCTATACTATGTTGTAAAGACAAGACATTTTCATAGTTGACCAGAAACTAATTTACTCTGTGCATTGCAAAAAAATAGTTCTTAACGTGTAAATCAATAGGTAGAAAGGACTGTTTTGCTAAGGTAGACAAACCAGAAATATATTTAGAAAGAGGTGTTTTGGCTCCAAAACTTTCAGTACGTCCATTGGCTCCATCACGTCACCTTCTAGGTTGCCTGAAATCTGTCATCTATGTTCCACAAACAAAACTGAAGCCACACAAGTTGGAAGAGAAACCAAGGAAACACATGTTACTAGAGAAGAACGTCAGTCCAAATGAGTTAAAAATAACTTTGAAAAAACAAATGCTCATTCATGGTGATGTTTGTGTAAACTTACCTTACTTGTTTTGGCTAGATAGACCTAAACCTGGTAGTAATCAATTATAGCAAGAGAAGTCTTATGTTGCTTGTTACTGATGCAAAAACAAATGTTTTTCCCCATCTTCTCACTACTGATCTGCTCTTACAAAACTGGAAATGAACTCTGAGCTCTCACAGACTTTCCATACAAGTGGGGAAAACAAATTTCCATGGAAATCAAACATGAAACATAAAACAGGTATTTTGCACTATATTTCTCTATCCTTATTTCTTTCTGTTTCTCCATAGAAGTCATTAAAAACTAGTGAAAGTGGTGAGACACAGGGGCAAGATGAGAGTCACGTTCAGCTGTTGTGTCGTCCAGCTGTAGACACACTGCACTTTGACCATACCCCCCGGAACAACCTTCAATGTCCTAATTCATTTACCTTCTGAAACCCGTGCTCTGCACTGCTTTCCAGTTGTGTTTAGAGATGTTAGCATTGATCGTGTGTGTTGTACTTTTTCCCTGTGGGCTCATTCAAAATATTTGAGAAGTGCCTATGAGAATTAAAACTAGTCACATAATTTCCCATT
This sequence comes from Phocoena phocoena, assembly GCF_963924675.1. Taxonomy (NCBI): domain Eukaryota; kingdom Metazoa; phylum Chordata; class Mammalia; order Artiodactyla; family Phocoenidae; genus Phocoena; species Phocoena phocoena. The sequence continues at coordinate 2,041,379 of NC_089235.1, forward strand.
GTCTTAACTTCGGGCAGAACTCTTCAGTGTGTGTATGTCTTATGTAGAAACACAGTAGAATTGGAGTTACTTTCTCGATGTGTACGTAATGGATCCGTATTTTGGCCTAGCCCACATCATTAGAATTTAGAAAACACGGGTTTTAAGCACTTAACAAGCTATAGCTGGATAGTTTGCATATTTTTCTCTGTATTTTTGTGTGTGTGTGTGTTTTAAATAAAGCTAAACACTATTAATTAGAGCGCCATTTTATAAGGTTGAAACACGCAAAATTGCCATTTTTCTCAGCCCCAAATTTTTCAGTATCGGCAACTGTATATGGATTAACTCAATACTTATAAACAAAATTGACTCAGTTGTCATTTAATGATACGTTTATATTCTCATTTTTAAGTCGTTTTGTTACAAGACAGTGCATGGATAGTACCTCCTGTGGTGATGAGCCCATTCTGTTTACTAAGTCCCAGACTTCCTGTGTCTTCAAGATATAGTATATGTTAATTTGTGACTCCATGACAATTTGTAACAAGTATAAACATATCAGTAGAAGAGAGGACATAATTTTTATTCACGTGTATACATATTGTCTTACAGACATAGTTATATGAAGGCGTCTAGGCAAAATCATCTTTTCATATTTGCTTAACCTGTAAAAGGAAAGGAATCAATCTTTTATCTGATGCTCTAATGCTCCATCTGTACATTCTCGCTAGACTATGTTTAAGACTTCCACTTTGCCATAAAATATGCTACTTTAATCTCTATTTTCTCTTTTCATATTTATAATTGAGCCCTTTATATTATATTTCCTCTCCTCAGGGACTATTAACATCTTATGTGTCTGAACAAAATATTTTCCAATATATCATATCCTGTGATTTCATTGCAATCATTTGTAACAAGAAACAGGCACAGCAGACCTTGTTACCCCACATGAGACATGGGAATGAAGGTAAAGAGGTTGAACTCTCCCCATGGAAGGAAGGGTGGAAACTGAGACTGGAATCCTGCCTCACATCCAAACAGGCTCACAGGCTGGGTGGCTGGGAGTTGGGGAGCCCTAGTAGTTCAGTGCTGGAAAAGGACCGGCATATCCTCTGGTCTAATCCATGCTTCAGAGCTGAAGCCAGCGGGTCCCAGAGACGCCGAGTGGTCTGCCTGGAGCCTCTGACCGATCCATCAGCATGATGGCTCTGGATTAAGCCCAAGTCCTTCTTCAGGCAAAACTGCCTGGGATTTTATTTCCAGGAAACAAGATTGAGATCAAAACCAGAAAAGCCAAGAAACACACAAATCACACAAAGTTTTGTCACTGAAACTTTCCTGCCTTGCTGTTGAATCCAAAGTAATTTCTAATGGCTTTATGCCAGTCAGAGGGATCGCACTCAGTTAGACTTGAAGGAGCTTAACCTCCCAGTGAGTGAAGATTTTTCAATCCTACACTAGAAGATGGGAAAGATAGACAAGGATGCCATCAGCACTGAGTAACGAGGTTACATGGCATTAATTAGAAAGTCGTTTATGAGCCAGCTGCTACATGGAAAACTTAGTGTCAGAACCATGATTTCTATATCAAAAAGTTTATGAAACTACATCTTAAGGATAGAATAGTGAATTGAGATATTTCCGAAAGAATAGCCAGTGACATGAATATTAGAATTGTTGAAAGCAATTAACGATTGATTTACTTTAACCATAAAAACAAAATTTCAAAGGATTGCAAAATCCAAAGAAGGTAAACCCAAGAAAATTGTTTTAAACAGGATACTAATGCTGCATTGGATTTTTTTAATGAATAAGTGTAAATAGGAAACAAATAGCAAAGTATATCAGATTTAGGAAATATTTTCTTTTACTGTGTTTTATCTGTAGGTTTATAAAAATTACTTTAATCATGGGTTAAATTATATTTATGACTCTTATGTGATCACCATATCCAGTTAATATAGTGAGTTTATCAGATAATGAAAAGCAAAGCAATGATCCTATGGATTTTTGAAATAAAAAAATAGTGATTACTCAGTATATATGAGATGCACATTTTTTATCAGGTTATGTTCTAGGCTTAATAGAGTTGAAGCCCTGGGCCTTAACACCCTCACAGTAGTCATGAACGCACACGCTTCTCAGGCTAGCAAAGTCAGGAATAAGACATCAATAAGTAGAGTGGAGAGATCGGGGTGGCTGGCGTTCAAGCCCTGAGGAAGTGATAAGAGTTGAGCAGCTGGCTTGTCTTCTTTCTGACAGAATGGCCTGGTCTCCAATGACAATCTTCCAAAAGACAGTACATAAACGACAATGGCAAAGGCAGTTCACCTTCTGTCTGAGAAGGTTTAGGTTGGGGGTTTACTGCTTTACTCTAAGTCTGTTGGTTGAGTGTGCTATACTCTGAATTTGATATTTTTCTATGAATTTTGATATATGGTCATTTTTGAAAACACACAAAAATTCTCAGTGTTTAAAAATTCCACACAGCTTAGTGGCTTAAAACAACACAGCAAGGTTGATTTTGCTCAAAGATCTTCAGTTCGAGCAGAGGTCAGTGAGGTGGGCAAGTTGAAGGCTGACCCCGTCCCCCTCTGGAGGTTCACTCATTCACTCCTCAGTCTGACACACCAGCTTGTGGCCGGAGCATCCTCACAACGTGGGGACTGGGCTCCAAGGGCAAAGTGACCAGAGAGAGAGAGAGAGAGAGAGCCAGGATGAAGCCACCCGCCTGTCAGGTGTCACCAAGGAAACACACAGCGTCCCTCTGTCCCTTCTATCTGAGCTGTCCCCACACGCACACCCAGTTTCAAGGGGAGTGGAAATGGATTCCACCCCTGGATGTTGGTGGCAGGGTTCTAGAAGAGCATGTGGGAACAGAACTGTTGCCGTGGCCAATTTTTGGATGATATAATCTATCACATTCTGCCCTCTGGCTAGCACAATTCACAACATCCTTCCTACAAGCAAAATCCACTTACCTCTCCCCCAAACTCTCCAAAGTTTCATCCCATTATTGCCCCAGGTCAAGACGTAATCACCCAGCTCACATCTAGGTCTATATAAGGCTCCTCATGTCTGATTCCTTGTCTGGTTCAGAAGGATGTTGTTATGAGCTGAATGACATCGGCTCAAAGTTCAACTCCCGGGACCTCCGAATATGACTGCTTTGAAGATGGGCTTTAAAGAGGTGATTAAGTTTAAATGAGGCCATTAGGGTGAGCCCTTACGCAGTCCGACTGTTGTCCTTACAAGGAGAGGAAACTTGGACACACAGACACACGCAGAGGGAAGACCACGTGAGGACACAGGGAGAAGGCGGCCACCTGCAAGTCAAGCAGAGAGGCCTCAGGAGAAACCAAACCTGCCGATGCCTTGCTCTCAGACTTCCAGCCTCCAGAACTGTGAGAAAATCGATCTCTGATGGTCAGTGGCCCAGCCTGGAATTTTGTCACGGCAGCCCCAGCAAACTAACACTTTCTGCACCAGAGAGAGCCGTCACCTTCGCCTCCTCCATGACCATTACCCGGTGGCGGGGGCACGTGAAGAGCCTGGCAGACCCTCCCGTTCCAGGGCAGGGGACGCCGGGGCCCACAGCTTTCACTGCCCAGAGCAATTCCGAAAGCCAGCGGGACGCGCCTCATTGGTGCCTTGATTAGGTTCAGGTACAGGGCCTGGGATGAACCAAGGGGCTCTTGACTCTGCTCCCTGTGGTCCTGTGTTTCTCTTCTGGGACCTTGGTTCCTCCTTCTGACCTTCTGGCCGCCCTGTGGGATCTTGGACTTGCCCTCTGGGATCCTGGCTCTGCACTCTGAATCGTACTTCCCGTGTGCCACACCTGACAATTTAAAGTATACATTCTTGATTTATAAGGAACTGAGCATACTGGGTACATATTATATCAGCTAGAAATTGACTTCCATTAGATATTCATTTTGACTTTAGGCTTATTTTCTAATTGTTTTTCAAATTCAGACAAAAGTCAAAGTGTGCAATGACCATGATTTCTTATATTCATACGAGTTTCCTTTTTAGTATTTCAGTGTTATATTGTGGTACACTTTATTTATATTGATATGCCAGGAATTTCTTTACACAAAATAATGTCTTTTCAAGTAGATTTTTTGGTTGATATTTTTAACCCTTCTTTTATTTTATCTGTATTTGCCTGGCAGCTCTTTCCACTGAGTTAATTCTTACCATCTTTTTTTTTAGTTTAACAGTTGCATTACCAAATCACATTGTGTTTAATTATTCTGAACACCTGCTCTGTACAGGGCACATGCTATGTACAAAATTGAAAAAACAAGACCCTAAACTGTGGGATCCTTGAGAGTGAGAGCACACATTGTTCATCTTTGTATCTCCTGAATCTTTCTAGAGCAAATATGCATTCCTTCCTTCATTCATTACACAGAAGTCTGACATTATGGGCCCTTCAAAGAGCTTTCAATTCAATTACATGGATAAGTTATGGAAACGCAAATATTCATATATACATACATACTTTTTTTTTTTTAACTTTTCTTTTTTTTTTGCGGTACGCGGGCCTCTCACTGTCGTGGCCTCTCCCGTTGCAGAGCACAGGCTCCGGACGTGCAGGCTCAGCGGCCATGGCTCACGGGCCTAGCCGCTCCGTGGCATATACATACATACTTTTAAATAGGATTGTGGGGAAATAAATCATGCCTGCATTTTCCCATGAGCCTGTGAAAAGCCCTGGCCTCATGAGCCATGGAAATATCTGATATAAAGTTAGGGGATATTTACTTTCACTTCTCAAGAAACATTCTCACCTACCATATGGATGAGATCTGTAGCCAGTTGTTTCTGTAATAATGGAGTTAAGTGCTCTGATGTAAAAGAAAAAAAGAGGTTTCTCTCATTTCTCTCCCCCAAAGCCAACTGGATACATCCTCAAGTAGACATCATCCTAGGTGAGCTCCCAAGCCTTGTCTTTCTGTGTGTTTTCACATTAGGGAGGAATGAGGCCAGGGAACCGGGAGGCATCGCCAGGTCTTGAGAGCCAGAGACAAGGGGTTTACCTGGTCCTTGGAAAGCGTATTTGCATCCTACGATGGTAAGGTAAGAACGCAGATTCCTTCCCTCCAAGTCTCAGTGGAGCAAAAGGGTTTTGTGTTTCCTCCGTCTCTCCTCTTGCGGCCTTGCCAGGTTGCTTTGGGCCCGGCCTTCCTGCTGCCGGGATTCCTCCACTGCTGTTTTCTGTCTCACGGTTCTGGAATCGCGCGGGCTGCCACAATCTGGGGGCTTATTTCTTCCACTCACGTCTGTGAGGGAGCCTGGGGGTGTGGGGGGAGCTGAGGTCAAATGCCCGCTCGGTCCCCACCTCGAGGGGACAGATTCGGGTCATTTTGAGCCAGACTTCCAGACTCGTCTGCCCTTCATACCAAAGAAGGAGCAGGGGTCCAGGGCGCACCGCAGTGCTGTCTGGACAGACCAGGGATTTAGAGTCCAAAGGAAGGGTTCAGTTTTACCATAAACATAAATGTGGTGTTATATTGGGCAATTGCTCTACCCTTGAGAGAGAGCCCGTTTCCTCATCTTCACAAGTAGAAAGTAACTCTCACGAGGCTCCATTCAGGTGGTGTTTGCACAGGGCCTGACCCACGCCTGGTTCAAACCTTCAGGGGCCGCGGCAGGACGAGCCAGCCCGGGTCAGCTTCCCAGCCTCGGTGGGCCAAGCATCACCGTCTGAGCTTTGTGCTCCCGTCCCATCCACAGTTGGATACGCACGTGTGTGTGCACTTAGCACACGCACCTCTTCTCCCCAGCAGCCCTCCACCCAGAGCCAGCCTGGAAGCCGCTCTGCTTCGGGATGGGCTTCACCTCCTTGCGGGGATTCCCTCCTGCCCGGGGCTGCCAGCCGCTGGGCAGCCAGGCATGGCCCTTCCCTTGGCAACAGGGCTCAGGGCCCCGTCACGCACAGCCTGCACGGATGGGAGCTGCGTTTCTCCCTCAGGTCTTCTCAGCCAGGACCCCCAGGGGCAGGACTCTGCCCCCCACCTGCTGCCCCCCTGCCCCCCCATGCTACCCGGGCAGGTAGGAGCCAATCAGTGTGCTAAGTGCAGCTGCCTCGAAATGGCAGACGAAGTCTACGTTGCTTCTGAGACATGTTTTCTTACTGCTCGGGAGTGATACGCATTCCCAGAGCATCAGACACATCCGTGCTCTCAGGTCGGTTCAGAATTGCCTTCCAGAACCAATGTAAATGTTCCTTGCGTTTGGCGATGATCGCTACTCTTCCCATTCCCAAGATGAATAGATTTTATATTCGCGTATTAGCATCGCTTTCTGTGCAGTAGGCCGACCTCGGGGAAATTGACGAGCCCTGACTGTGGAACAGGCTCCCTGCCCTCATCTCTCGATCATGTCCCGTCAGCACAGTCATGTTTTTCTGCATTTCCAGAGTGATTTTCTCTTGGCACCTACGATATTTTCCAGTACGGTAATAAGTGCTGAGTGACGTGATTTTAAGGAACATCAAGCAGTTTAATCTTGTATTCCTTAAAAACTGATGAACTAGGCTTAATAAGAGAAAACCATACAATGAACTCGAAAGCCAACCATCAGTAATTGCTGGGCTACAGGAGCTGCCACTTCCCTTCGGTTGCCTGGAGCCCTGGTATTTGTGTGTGGTTAGAAGCCGTACTTGCTTCCTCTTTTTTTGTTGTCTCAAGCACTTGCCTGGTCTTTTAAAATCCAAAGCCCGGCCTATGCATACCAGCCTTTTCCGGCTGCCCTGACGTAACGTGAGGCCTCTTTCAAGTGTTCGTTGTGTGCCCGCCACGCGGCAGGCTCCGCCTGTGCTGGGGGCGGGGCTGCTATACTGGCCAGCAGTGGGGGACCCGCCTCCTCAAGGGGCTGTGGGCTGGTTTCAAGAGCACCTTGAACTTGATAGGAACAGAAGTTAGAGAAACCTTAGAGTTGCCGCACAAGCTGTGCTGCTGGTCACTTGCAGTGTTTCAGGGATGCTCATATACTCCTGCGTCTGCTTCCTGTTCAGCAGAGCAAGTTTTGTTCTGTTTTGTTTTAACCTCACTCACCTAATGAGGATAAAAGCAAAAGACAAGACCATTTATCTCCACGTGTCCTCAGGAAACCCTCAAACACAGTGGAAGGGAACCAGTCCCATGTTTGCCTTTGACACACTGAGAGAGAGAAAGGCCATGAAGCCAGGTGGGCGATTCTGGAGACAATTAGCCCGGGACCCCAGTTCACTTTTCAAGATTTCTGATGAGCTTTGCAATGATTTAGGGCTTAGGAAATGCTGACGCAATACTACTACGTTCAACTTTCCTAACCACTTCATTCTTTTAAGAATTCTCCCTGTAATGGTTATGTGGATAATTGAAATCACTGTAATTATGAAATGACACTGCTGGAGGTGTAGAAAGGATGGTTTACTTCAGCAGTGCTGGGCTAATGCCATGTTATTTTTCACAGATTTCAAATTCAGTCAGTAAATTATAAAAATTACCAACTTCTATGCAGATACAGAAATGTTTTTTAAGCCTCGATTAACTTTTTCAAGTTCAAACCATCAGGTGCGACAATAGAACATTTTCCTGCCAGACATTGGTATTTCCTGTCATTGCACGTGAAGTTGCACACAGTCGGACACCCTTTGTCTCTCAGTACTTAAGAGCTTCGTGTGCTGGCATTACGTGACCTCAGAAGTGCCTTCCCGCCACCCTCGTCGGCCACCATCCACAGACACATCACCCCACGGAGCTGCCACGTCATGAACTTGATCTGTTCTGCCTTCTTTCCCACTGCAGAAATGTTTCCCTTTCGCCTCTGCTGTCGTAACTGAAGCTGTCAGCTAGTTCCTTCCCTGGGTATGTGAATGTCGAGATTTCCCCCAATAGTCACGCCTTTCACCCTACTCTGCGCTCAGTCTTCATCTGAGTTCACTGCCTTGATCCATGGAGTCGCCCCTGCTGGACGGTGGCTCTGGGTTTCCCACTTTTCTACTCTATTCATACACTCCGTTCCGGGGCCTGCTCTGCACCTGCTGGACTGGCCAGCATGCAGTTGACACCTGGACAGGGCTGGACCTTACACTGCTCTATGCATCCCGCTTTCTGCGTCTGCATGCTGTAACCTGCTGGCATTTCTGGGGTCCCCAGTCCGCTTGCTTTGCATGTTATCACATGATAAAACCCTGGCTTAGCTCCAGTTTTTGCATCTCTGTTTCTCTTGTTGCTCCCAGTGTCATAATTTTTTCAGGAAAGTTTGCTTTGAGCTAATCTTACATCCGTGATAGTAATGTTTTCCAATCTCAGAGTGATTCTGTGAATCAGTCTAAAATACGACACAAATGTCTAAATGAAATATGAAAACAAATGTGTTCTAAATTAAATGTGTGAAAAAAAAGCCCAGAGTGGTCTGTCAACTTCTCCCATCCTAAACGCTTTTTAAAATATCTTTCAGCATCAAAGGAGTAAATTTTAAGGTAAAAGGCTTCAATATTAAAGATTAAAAATCTTATTTCAAAGTAGTTTTCTAGTTCTTCCCGTTGGCTTCTTTCAGTCCTTGGTCCCAGTTTAAACCTCTGGGCTTTCATTTTCTTACTTCCTCCTCTTCCGCTGTGATGCTTTTTTCTCTCTTTGTACATGAATGTGTTACACATTTTTCTGACTATATTGTACTCATTTAATTCACTGAATGGTCATGGTAAAAAAAATAAAACCAGACAGCTTTCCTAGAAATATAAGTCTTTGTGTAGAAGAGATGTTAGGATAAATTAATGATGATTCTAAATCTCAATGAATGTGATAATCAACAGCTATTACTGACTAGTGTTACTATTCACGCAGAAACACTCAACACACCCCACACAGACATACCATCAGCACTCCAAACCTTTCAGGGTTTCTTCCCATCACACTAAATAGGGCAGCAAACGTGACAGTGATTAATATATACCAGGCAACCCATCATCATTTCCAAAATATCTACTACACAACCATATATAAATGTATATTAATATAATTATATATATATACACACATATTATATATAATTACATATATTTAATCCCAAACACTTGGATTGCTTAGTATCTACTTGGTAATCCAGTTTTCTATCAATGTCTGGCAGATCACATTTTTTTTTTCTTTTTTTCTCTTGGAGAAAAGTACTTATCAGTTTTATTATTACTATGGTACGTTGGTGATATCCTGGAAAGCACCTCTCTTAGGGGCGAGGTGACCTGGGTAAAGGGAAACTTCCTCTGACCCTCTCCAATGTCTTGCATTTTTTTTTCACTCCAGCGATTTGCTGGGAACTTCTCCATTGGACCCCCAGACTTCCACAGAGGAACTGTCATCCATGGGTGTTTCTCAAACTTGGTGTTCTTTGGGGGAAAGATGCTAGAAAACTCCTATTCTGCCATCTTTACGATGTGGCTCAGCCTGCAAGCTCTTGAGTCAGGCTCTGCTTTCTGAGGTGAGAACCAGGAGCTCGGGGCTAAGGTTCTTTATTACTCAGTGCTCAGTCACTGCACTTTGTTCATGGGTCTTCTCAGGTCACTCAGTGGACAGTGACACATTCCTGTTTATGGCATTTGGAGTTGGTCTAAGCAGAAGTGTGCCATATTCTGATTTGTATTTGTTACTGTGTAAGACATATGTCATTCTCATCAGCACTGTTGGACATCCACTGTGTGTGGGCACCCTAATTACCTCTTATATATTCTGACTAAACTCCCCCATTCTCCCGGGGGGGGTGGGGGGTGGAGATCATCAACCTGAGATTATAGTGGATGAACAAACCTTAGGGAACTTAAATAATTTGACAGTTACTTAGACAGCAAGTGAGTGGCCTGAATTCAAACCTAGACCCCCTTTACTACAAAGTTAACAGTTCCTTTCAAATATTACGTTCATACTTTGTCTTTCCAGTTATGAATGTGACATGTGTCTCCTATTTCACACAAACCTAACACTGTGGCTTTAAGCCACGATAGGAGAAAGAGCTCATGTAGGTTTAATAATATTGAGTTCTATTTCAAATTTGGACACAAAATTGAGGAATTTTAGAGAATGTATACCACTTTTCTGCACCTCCCTTTCCTCAGTAGTATTCGAGGAGGTTAGATGAAAATGATGGTCAAGGCTATGCTTGTTTTTAACATTTTATTATCTGTTAATCTGATTAGATACTTGATGGATTCATAAATTGAGATAATCTTTAAAGGTCTGATCACGAACCGGTTTGTGACATGTACACACTGCTATATTTAAAATGAATAACCGGGCTTCCCTGGTGGCGCAGTGGTTGAGAGTCCGCCTGCCGATGCAGGGGACACGGGTTTGTGCCCTGGTCTTGGAAGATCCCGCATGCCGCGGAGCGGCTGGGCCCGTGAGCCATGGCCGCTGAGCCTGCGCACTCAACGGGAGAGGCCACAGCAGTGAGAGGCCCGCATACCACACACACACACACACACACACACACAAATAAAATAAAATGAATAACCAACAAGGACCTGCTGTATAGCACAGCGAACTCTGCTCAATATTATGTGAGAGATTTATTTTCATTATTACCATCATGCAATTATTGTTCCATGTTTTGAACATTGTATCTTGCACCTTTTAATAGTATTAATAAATACTAATATTCTTTCTTATAAAATGGAGCTGAATGCACGTGTTCCCTGCTGTGAGCCATGATTTTACATATTAGTGTTAAAATACATAGCTTGTCAGGAGAAGAGCTATTTTGATGGTGAAGGACTCTGTGAAAGGGAAGTTGCCAGCGCTATTCTACCATATTTTGACCACCTTTTAGATGCTCTAGACCTCTCTCTTTGATGCTAAAGCCATACATCTCCTTGCGCCAGATTCCTCCTCTGTAGCCTCGCTAATAAGTGTGGTCCAAGAACCAAAGGGCCTTGACTGTCTCTCGGGAGCTTCACCTCCCCCCAGGGATGCGCTAACAGGATCCCAAGGCCATTCCTTTGCACAGTAAATTCTGAGCTGCCTCTCTCTGAAGTACAACTCAACTGCTCTCTTAGGCCTCTTAATGAGTGAAGATTTCTTTTCTGTAAGTTTTGCCATTTTCGAAAAATAATAGAACATTTTTTCCAATTTATGTCAGCCCCTGAATTTTCAATGGCAGCCATTAATATTGTTCCATTTCCCTCTTTAAATTCACAACAGGATTTATGTCAATAGTTGAAAAGGGAAAAGATAAATCACATGGCTGTTAAAATTTGTCATTATTGTTCAAACCAAGGGCTGGATATTAAAACCACGATGATGAAAGTATTGTTCTTACTATAGAAAAATATGGTAATTGTTTTGGAATAACATGGTGGTCAAACATTTTCCCCTCAGTATCTAAACATTCAGTTAGTCAGAATATCAGAGTTGTTATTTTTGGAGTGATAGAAAAAGATCTTAATAAGTAACTATGTCTAACAACATTATGTCAGCACTTTCAAATTTATTTAATTGTATTACTAGACTTCGGTGTATTGTTAGCATTTTGTGTGGTCAGTAGCTTATCTTTTGTTCCGATTGCAAAGCCTCTGTGGATGGACAGTGTCGCTGCAATAAGGCGCACAAGGGGTTTGATTTTCTGGCCCCGATGTGAGGGCCTCTGCCTGGAACACTTCAGGCCCGGAGGGCCACGGGGACCAGAGCAGTTACCTAGGAAGTGGGCTTTAAACGCGGCCTTGCAGAGCTCTGGGCTTGGAGGACTCCTGAGCCAGCTGCATAGGATGTGTCCACGTGGAATGGATCCGGCGCTTGCGGAATTCAGGACTGAGGGTGCAGAGAGGGTGGATGAGCTAGAGGTTTGATATAAAGGCGCGTGGCTGAAGTGTTGGAGTGGTAAAATCTAGGCGCTGTGAAGCCAGCATCTTCATTAATCAAAACTTTGGGGAAAAATGGAAGAAAAAAAATTGAGTGTGTAGCAGCATGAATATTGACACCCACTTATATATCCCTTCCTGGTTTATTTCTGTGCACAGTGAGAAGGCTTTACAGCTTTGTACATAATTTCACGTGTTTTTTCCATTTTCTAGATTTGGAGGAGGAGATAAGTTTTGCACAATAGGCATTCCAGAAATTTTTGGAGGGCTCCCTTTGGCACATATATCTCTTTCAACATCCTGTTTGTTTCATTTCTGATTTGGTAGGCTTGCAGTGGTATTCATAAATTTCCAGAATTCCTTCTTTTTTTTCTAGGTATTAAGTGTTGAAACATACTTTCTTCTCTTTTTCGTGGAGTATTATCAAAACTCTATAATTAAAAACAAATATTCACTCAGAAATATAAATATCTAGCTAAATAGATTGGGTGAAAATGAGTTAGCATCAAAAAGAAATGACTTAAGGACCTGACGTAATTGCCTAAATACACATTTAAGTGCTGTGAAATCAGAGTAGACATTCAGAGTCCCCGTAAGTTATCAAAACATCAATAAGAGATTGGAGTTGTTTCATTTAAAAAAAAATCTCAGAGAGAGACAGAAAATCCCAAAACTTCTTGACAACTTTGCACACAAGCAGAGTAAGCATAGCTGACCAAAACTGATAGAACATTTAGGGAAAAAAAAATTATACATACATATATATATATATATATATATATATATATATATATACGCTAAAAAGTGCAAAAAATGCCTTCCATAATCTCAAGACCTGCAAAAAACGGCCTTAAAAGGAGGTCTCTTTCTAAGGGGACCGAGCAAGTGGGGACAGGGGAGTTCTCAGCTGGGGGCTGGGGGCTAGCTGCCGGCCCCTCCCCTGGGACACCCACGCCAGCTCCGCACAGGCTGCCCCTGAAGGGCTGCTTTCCTTGTCCTTGTGTTGCTGCGTGTGGCACTGTGATGAGAAGGATGAAATGTGGTGGACGTGCTGTGTTCAATTCCCATTCTCTGCCCCACCAGGAATTTGGACGTGAGGGCAGAGGCTGACCTCTCTCAGACCACAGGAGCTGAGGGCGGCCAGGTGGGTTTCAGACCCTGTGAAATCACCTCTTAGCTGCTTGGCTTGGCCCTTACAGGAGGCAGAAGCAAAAGCACTCTCTTAACCAATATAGAAAGGGGAACGATGCATACAGACTCGCCCCCAAGGTACCCAGCACAGAACGTACAAAGGCATCACGAGAAGATGTGAAAGCGTGTAGAGAGGGTATAGGCTGGGTTTGACTTTGGGATACCCCAAAATATGAAAGATAAATTTTGCATATTTTATAATTTAGCCTAGGGCGAGTTCTATAAATAGACAACATTTTTCCATTCAGTAAACTGAGCTGTCATAGTAAGCAGAGTGTGACAGAGACTTTTTTACACTCACTAAAGCATCCTGGAAAGTAACTAAATAATTTAAATTCACGTGTATTTGCACTGATGCTTTCTGTGCTGTCTTACGTAACTACCTGCTCAGGTCTCAGATCCCCACGTGTTGTGGCTTTGGAAAGAAGTTCTCTTTATCTCATCAACCTCATACCAAATGAAGCATTTTGAGAGAAGTAGTATTTCCACATGCATGAGTCTGACTGTTTGTCTAACTCCGCTTTCCCGGTTTTGGTTATAAAGATGAGGTTTAATCAACAGGATCTGGTGCTATTCTCAGCGTGATTGACAACAACAGTTGCAGTTAACTTCTTAGTCTTAGGTTTAATCATAGGAGGCGAGACCTTCGCACAGAGGCCAGGTCTGAAGATCCGTGACATGTAAGTGGTACTCTGAGCGTACTCGGGAATATCCAGCTCCGCTCTCACTATTCAGGGACGAGGCTGGCACTGTTCCTTGGGTCACAGGTGTCATCATGGTAGAAACAGGTTTCCTTAGGCTTGGACTTTTCCATGCTGTGCGGCTTCTCCCTGCTGGTCAAGGGGATTCTACATTGATCAGGAACGTAATAGGTCACATTTATATGTTGTGATTCTGTAAACATTAAAGTGAATTTTATCCTTATCCGCCCAAGCTCCTTATGCATTACTTTTCTCATCTCCATATTTTAAGTGATGAAGTTTTCTAAGAATCATTTTAAGAAATTCATTTTCATAAAAGTTTTATTTTTTCCCTGATAAGACATACTAAATACTAATAAGTCAGTAAGCTATTTTTCCTTATCCTTGGATATAGAGATGAAAGCTTTTGGAATTGTATATTTGTTATTGCTTTACATTTTACTACAGATTAATTATTTAAAAACAATCATATAGAGAAAGCCCTAAAAATCTGTTTTTTTAATTTCTAAGTTACGCAATAAGAGCTATGAGAAAAGGACTTCATTCTTTGCAGTGAATGTGCCTCTAGGAAAAACAAAAGACATTTTTTGTTTTGTGAGGAAAAAGAAATTCTTTGTAACTTTCCATGAAGGTATTAGTTAATTTATCTTGTTAATAAACCAATTGCAAAAAATCAAGTTCTTTTCTCATAGTCCTCATTGCATAACTTAGAAATACCTAGTATATATTCTGGAGCTTATGTCGTTGGGCTTGCTGGCACTGATTAGCTGTACTTAATGTATTTTCAGAAATACATAGAAACATGCTGTTTCATTCAGTTATTGTCACACTAATACTGCCTAATGAAACCGTAGAATCTCAGTGGCATACAAAACGGTATCAATTGGGATTCTCCAGATGAACATAACCAGTAGGATACCCATATATCTACATACAAGTATTAAGAGATTCATTTCAATGAGTTGGCTGCCACCATCGCGGGACCTGGAAGTCCAGAGTCTGTAGGATGGGAGGGACTTGGTGCTGCCATCTTGAAGCAGAATTCCATCATCAGAGACATGTCCCAGTTTGCTTTTAAGGCCTTTCAGCTGATGGCATGAGCCCACCGCTCCCCACATTATGTAGAATAATCTCATTTACTTAAAGTCAGCTGTTTGTAGATGTTAGCCATAGCTACAGAATACCTCACCGAAGTACCTACATTAGTGTTTGATTCGATTACTTGGTACCGGGTTGAATAACTGGCCTAATCAGGTCAGCACATGAAAACTATCCATCATAGTTCACCCTTGTCAACTTGACATTCACACTCTTCTCCTTAACCTCCCAATAAGGACGGTAAAGTCTTACTTCCAACCGAGATGAAACAAGTATCCTGCATGCAACCCAGAATAACACGAATCTTTTCCTCGGAAGGGAACACTAAGTCCTGAAGTGACGTTCACTCCTCTCCTTGATGTACTGTGACTTGAATGCTGCGATGTAAAAGCCTACATTATTAATAAAACTTATGTTAGATCATAAGAGGATACAAGAAGGAGAAAACAAAGACTTTCATCATCGTATTTATAATAAAATAAGGAAGAAATCCTCACACAATTACAGTTCTCATTTCTACAGCCGGACACATGGTTGTAACTAGTATTGAAAACTACCTTCTACTACCTTTGCCCTCAGCAAGCACCTCAGCTAGTCATGGTTCTGTTTAAGGTGGAGGGTTAGCGTAATTTTGACTGGATAAGTGTAATTGTGGTGCTTCCTAACAATGGAATTTTATCCCGATGAAAATAAATGACCTATTGAGCCATGAAATTACATGGACACACCTTAAATGCATATTTCTAAAATTTAAAAGACAGTCTGAAAAGACTCTGTCCTGTGTGATGCCAATTATATGACATTCTGGAAAAATCACAACTGTAGAGACAGTAAAAAGATCACTGGTTGACCAGGGGTTCACAGGGAGGGAATCTTCAGATCTGTGAAGTGATCTGTGTGATTCTGTAGTGGTGGATGCATGACAATGCATGACATTGTCAAATCCCATGGAAATTTAAAGCGCGGAGTCAACTTGATGTATGAAAAATTTTAAAAACTTCTCAGGGGATCAGGAGACCCTATTATGGCAAAGAATCTAACTGTAATGCAAGGTCTGAAATAATCTCACTGAAATGGGGGAGGAGAAAAGGGGTTCACACTCATCATTTTGGAAATGAGTGCAGCTTGTAGTATTAAAGGCAAAATAAACTGTGCTCTAGTGGATAAAATTGTTTCCCACAGGGATATGTGTTAACAGTTCCTGTGTGGCTGTCCCTGTACGCTGGGGCTGAACAACTAGGTAAGTGAACGGTGGGTCCCTGCGGGAGTGGGAATCTACAGACAGACAAGGGGAGAAATTAGGAAGGTCCATGTAGTCATGTGTTAGAGACGCAACATCACTAAGAGCTCATGGTTAGCTTAACAAAGATACAGATGCTTCTGCATGGAAACCTTTATAAATGCGTGCGTTCCAACCCGGGTTATCATATGCACATATATTCCTTGCTCTGTGGGCTGAGAGGTCCTAAGTAAATGATTGGATAAATAAATAAATGGGGAAGAATAGATGTATCTCCTGTCTAGAGCAATTCCAGATAATCCCTGTAGATACTCAACCCTCAAGGAGGAGAAGCACAACTCCCCACCCTTTAAGTGTGGGCTGTTTATAGTGACTTGTCTCTAGAGAGTGCAGTGTGGAGAGTGGGACCGAGAGGAACTTATGATAAACGTCATCTCAGCCAGACCATCAAGGTCAGCCTCAGCAGCAGGGATAAGGCGCGCTGACTGTGATTCTCTGACGTGAGGTGGTAAAGTGGCATTTATCTCTGGTCTTCCTCTCCAGAACCCATGACCCCACTACAGTCATGAGAAAAACGTCAGAATAATCCCAATGGAAGAACATTCTACCAATTACCAATAATCCTCAAAACTGCCAAGGTCATTAAAAAAAAGGAAAGTCTGAGAAATGGTCATAGCTAAGAGGAGCGTGATGAGACACGGTGATTAAATGTAATGTGGCATCTGGGATGGGACCCTGGAAACTACAGAGGACACTGGACGGTGAAAACAAGGACATTTCAAAGAAGTAGGGCCTTAACAATAAGATCACAGTACCGGTTCATTAGCTGTAACAGTGTCACACACCATGTGCCATACTAAGGCGTGGTGTGCATAAAAAGATGTGAATAATAGAGGGGAAGGCATGTGGGGTACGTGGGAACCCTCTGTGCTATTTTCACAATATTTCTGTAAATCTAAAACCACTCTAACATAAAACTTTGTACAGAAAAGGTCTCAGAAATTTTTAAATGTATAAAATACAACTTTTATTCCAGTTTTTAAATTTATAATCACTGAAAACAGTTTTATGATAGCTATGAAATTTATGTTGCTTTGCATATGACATTAATTCTTTTTCTGAATAAATACCTGATATTATTACCAGATATTTTCATGAAAGCCAATGGAAAATTAAGAAAACAAGGAAGATGTGTTAAAAATGGTAGAAGGCATGGATACACCCCCTACTCAAATAGAGATTGAGTTTAGATGGTGGTTAAATACCTTCAGGTCTATTTTCTCTGGTTGCACTTAGTAGCAGGGAATTGATTCTAGAGACACCGTGTTTTTATGTAATCAATAAATACTGAAATTCTCCTACTTTTATAGAAAAGGAATAGCTTCATGTCAGAGTTGGCGATAAGTAGATATTTGCAGTTCTTTCAAATACAATCTTAAGAGCAATTTTGAAAAGTAATAGTTAAACTAATGGCAAATTTCTCACGGACACTAAATAAATAGTTCATATCATCAGGTTATAATTTCAACATCAAATTGCCCTTTTATTTGCTAATGATTTGTTCTTACTTAACTTTACTAAAATCGGCCTCCTTATGCTTTCCAGTCACACCAAAGCAGGCTCACAGCCCACAGACTTATTTATGGAAAATAGCGTATTATGTGGCTTGTTCAGTTACTACTGAAAATGGTCAATCTCTTTTCTTTCAAAAGCAACAGTGATAATCCAGTGACAGCGTACTCCATTCCACTCACACTTGATCAAGTGTTCATCAGTCTCACACAACAGAAAATGACAAAGAGGACAAGATAGTTTACTGTCCCCAAAGCTGAGAGGAGCAGTTGTTTGAGGTGTATAAAGTCTTCTATTTCGGAATTCACCATTCATTTTACTTGGGAGTCTTATTTACCTAAACTGTTAGCTTTTGGCTCCACATTTTTTATACTGACAGGATGTCAATTTTCTATGAGAACCCTTAGTTTTATTAAGTTCATCACATAATTAAAACAAAACTCTCCAAAAGCATTTAAAATCAAACAAGACATACGCATTTATGTGCATTTAAGTCTATGCCTATCATTTAGAAATTACAGTGACCACTAAATGAATCTGTATTAGGTATTTCATACGTTGATTTATCTTTATATTATTCACCCTGATAAATAGCTTGCTTTCTTAGATCACTCTGTTTGTGAATTACATTTTAAGTTCCGGAGAGAATTACTCATGCATGTAGCTTTTTAATTAGAAGGAGGAAGATTAGTCAACCTTTTATCAAGAGATAACCACATGAAAGGCAACTTTTAATTACTCCTTTTGAAGTTTCTTGCCCAGTTGCCAAGTGGGGTTTCACAGTGGATGCAGGGATGAGCCAGCCCCTGAGCGGCAGGCTGATCCCGCCCTGGATCCCATCCGGATGCTGAGTGGAGGGAGAGGGGCCTGGAAATGCACATCCTCGGCCCGCGGAACCATGGCCGTAGGGTTATTCTTCACAGAAGCTGGAGCTGAAGACGTTTCATCTCCTCCTGCCGTCTCTTCATTGTCCCCTGGGAGCTCTTGTCCTTACAGGTGGCTGTAAACAGTTTGCCTGCCGGCCCCGCTGCCTCATTTATTGTACTTCGTTACGGCCTCCTCTCTGCCCCTCGATGCTGTGCTTGATGGCCTTTCTCTGTCTTTTCAGACGACATCCTCTGCTGTGCCGCAGCACATGGATTTCAGGACTACCTGTGAGGAGGTAGGTCGCATGCCTTCCGCTTTTGATGAGGGGAAACAGGTGATAGACAGGGAACGCCGGGCCCTCCCTTACGTATTTACGTGGAAAATGGCTTTCCACAGAGGGACGGGTGATGGGCCCACGGTGTTTCCAGAGCACGAGCTGTCTCTGCAAGAGGCCTCACAGGCCTGGGGAAGCCCCGGGATTTCAGTCTTCCTTCAAGAAGACTGGCGCATGTTTCATTGGACTGAATTGTCTCTCCCCACAAACTGTGCGCTGAAGGCTTCAGCTAGTGAAAGAGCTGGAACTAATTCTTTTCACAGAAATGGTTATAAATTAGAAGACATCTAAGGTCTCTTTCAGCACTAAAAGCCTTTGACTTTATGATTCCCGTACTCTTTAAGTATTTCAGTATTAAGTATTGATGTATGGCGACTCTCTGTAGAGCTGTCATCACATTCGGTGTGAGCGGAAGTGATGCATTCATTGCTCTTGAAGGATGTTAAAGGCCATCCATTCAAGTGTGCAGTCAGCAGTGCATGGACTTGGGGCTCCAGGAATGCAGCTCTTCTATTGTAGGAAGGAAGATTATCTTTCCAGGCAACACTCAAAGCATTGTCTTTTCACTCTTCAGGCAAAATGCAAATATTCATATGTTAAGATATTTCATATTTGCTTAAAAGGTTTAAAATATTTTAGTATGTATAAATAACTCAAGAAAGAAACAGCCATAACTAGATTACCTATAATAAAGTTTAAAAAATCTTCAGTATTAACATTTGTCAAAATTGTTCTTTTAATGAAATGTCATGTATTATATTTCTTGAAAAAATATCTTTTTAAAAAAAATATTTGTCACAGTAGGTTCAATTTTAGGTTGTTCAGAAGAAATAATAAATTACTTTCATTCCTTCAATACTTATGCTTATTTTTTTATTTTCAAAGTTTAAGTATGGTAATACTTTTAAAAATCCTTTATACATGCTAGCACTTTTCAAATTATATTATATCATAGCTATTTGTTTACAAACCTCTCTCACATGCTACCCTGAATATTATGAGGTCAGAATGTGTAACTTATTCATCTTTTAATTCAGCCCCTTTCAAAGGTTCATACTTAAAAAAAAAATTACTGTTTTCCGAGCGTACACTTAGAAGCATAAATTTTAAGTGTGTCATTTCTGGTTGTAAATACAGTACGTGTTATCATACTGTTAATTTTGTATGAATGTAGTAAACCTACAGTTTCTTGTAAAGTTTTATCTTACGTTTTGGGTGGTAAAGCACCCATCAATCTGAATGGATATTTGTGTGAATGAGACAACGTGACGCACATTGGAGACGCATGTGGTAGAGACTGGACAGTGACCAGTGTTTCTAACACATGGTTCACCTTGGACGTGAGAGGCTGTATAAGATTGATTTCCCAGACCGTTTCTTACACGAAATGTTTTGATTCATTGATTTGAAACATACATCAAATTCTGTCCAAGGTTCAGCTGTTTTTTATAATGGTGATGCCGTTGAGGTCCTCTTACCCTTACTTCTGTAATAGATGTTCTTTGCTCTCCGGCAATGATCCCTTGAGGATCTCACCATTTCAACGCTGCCAGCGTGGAGCAGACCTTCTCAGAACTGTCAGGGCAGTTCCCGCGTGTCTGCCACATGCTGGCTGCACCGGAAGTGATGCAGGACTCTATGGTGCCCTGAGGATGGTCGAATCGCCCTGAAGATGGACCGGAATCAAAGAGTTTGCCAGAAATTCACAGTCTTAGAACGTTTAAGTGGACCTGCACCTTAAAGACAATTCAGCTTAACTCTGCCACTTTGCAGCTGAGCAAATGGAGAGGTTTTACGAGAATGCTGAGTGACATTTAATGAATTAGGTAAAAGCAGAACCATAATGTATAGCTTGGAATGCCTGAGTCTAATTTTGGGCCTCTTTCTTAAGTACTACATTGCTGAAAATTATATCAAAGATACATTAAATGAAACTTGTTTTCTCTTGACTGATAATAAACTACTAAGGATGAAAATTTGATATCCACGTCCATCAGACAGATCCAGATAGAATATTACCACGCAGATGCCAAGAAGTCTCTTCTTTGTGAAGGAATAGAAGTGTGGCTAGATAAGTTTCATTTAAACATCTTAATTATCTAATACAGACTTTTTTTCTAAAGGAGGGTTATTTATTGTTTAAAAAATTCTTCTCTTAAAAAGAAAATGTTGTAATTATCTTAAAGTAATTGGGATTCAAAAGTATGACAAGAAACAAAAATGAAGAGAGAGAATACAATCAGGACAAATGCAAAACCCACATTATAGAAGAAAAAGTATGTGCGTACCCAGGCAAAAGTACTGACTTCTCCACGTTTAAAAGTGTCGTCAAGGGCTTCCCTGGTGGCGCAGTGGTTGAGAGTCTGCCTGCCGAGGCAGGGGACACGGGTTCGTGCCCCGGTCCGGGAAGATCCCACAAGCCGCGGAGCGGCTGGACCCGTGAGCCATGCCGCTGAGCCTGCGCATCCGGAGCCTGTGCTCCGCAACGGGAGAGACCACGGCAGTGAGAGGCCCGCGTACCGCAAAAAAAAAAAACCTATGTGTTCCAGTAAACCAATATTCTATCTTTAGTGTGGGTTTTCCTCATTGTTCACTTTCATATCCACATTCTTTAAAATAGGATCACATCTAGGTGTTGAGTATGAAAATACATATTTCTCTATAACATATTTAATAGTTGAATAATTCATGCACACTTATAATTTAGTCTCATATAATAACATATAATCTGGGACTATGATTCAATCAACAAATATTGAAAATCCCAGTATGAATAAAAGACTGTACTAGGTCCTATAGATTAATAATCCTTAAAAATGAAGAGTAATAACTTATTAAGATTTTCTTTAGATAACAGCATATAAGGTGAAGTCAGATGATGTGACATGGAACTAAATGTCATGGAAGTCACTACATGTCATGCCTAAATACACGATTAACTGTTAGGTGAATGTATTTATTCAGTGAAAGCCCTGAGTTCCAAATGTTAAGGACTCATCTTTGGATGGAACGGTCTCTGAAGATTGCAAGGAGATACGAGTTTTGTACAAGTGTTTGAAAAGTGGCTGGAATTTAGCTAAGGAGGAGGCCAGGTAAGACTCCATCCCAGCAGGCAAAGGAAAGGGTAAAACGCAGTTTGAAACATCTTGGGTGAAACAGCATTTAGTGCACTGCTATTACAAGATGGTACAGTAACAGTTCCTTACAACTAGAGGCTCACAGGACAAGTTAAATTAGATTTGGCAACCAAAATACAGAAATATGAGGATTCCTACAAGACTATCGTGCATAGAATGGTCTCTGCCTAGTTTCTTGCAGTTTATTATATCTGATATTGCAAATTCCACACTTCAGGGTTAAAGGAACACAGATATTAAAGTTCCATGAAAACACAATTTGTGTTCTTTCAAGGACTAGAACCTAAATTAAAGAGGTCTTAGCTTTCAAGTAGAAAGTGGGTGGCAGTCTGCTTTTCAAACTTCCAAAGGTACTTGGTTTATGCAAAGCATACATTCTTAATAAGTTTACATGTGAGGTTTGTTTTTAAAACAAAGAGTAAATCCATGGAAATTCTTGAACACACTTCATTGATTCACAGAAAACAAGTCAATGACTAGATGTTTAAACATATTGCCTTTTAAGTAATTAAGAGGTATTGCCTTTTAATATTCCTCTGAGCAAATAGTCTTCAGTGTGGGTTTTGCAGAATCCAGCTGCAATGTAGGATCATCCATCAGGGACAGGAAAACAACCTTTGAATGTATTTATCACTTTTCAAGTTTTACGTACGTTTTATAATTACGTAATATATTTGTATGTTATATGTAGCACATGCATTTCCTCACTCATGCGTGATGCATCCCCAGTTAAAAAAGTCTGAAGACAAATGACTGTTATGTTAGTAAAGAAAAAGAGGCGGAGTGCAGGTCTTAAGTTTATACTAAAATGTGGGACTGATCATTATTTGAACGATTTTTTTATTTTTTGCACAATCTGGGTCCACAGATCTGTAAAGACTTTGCAGCCCTCAGTGTTTTAGTTTGTGCCGCACCGGTGGCCACACTCAGTGTCCTGTTGCCCGTTCTCACCCCTGTAGCAGTCCATGGGGGATGAGCCCATGTGGGTCAAGCCCCTCCCGGTATCCGCTAGTGTCCTGTGCTCCCTCAGCAGCCTAGCTTTGGCAGGAAAAGCATCCGTCAGGCCCACAGTGGTTTCTGTCTCATTTTTCCCTCACTGGCCATCGCTCTGATCCATGAAGAATGGCTGGTTCAAGATGGTGTCCTTCTCAGAACTCTCTGCACTCCCATAAGGAGATGCTTGGTAACCAAAGTGCTACCTGGTGAGAGACACGGATAGCCTTGTCCTCGTGTGTGGGAAGACTGGGGGAGGCATCCCCTCAAAGACCTCTGCATGAGGGGACCAGGGCCAGGGGATAAGAGCCTGGAGCCTGGAGCCGGGCAGTCCGTGTTCAAATCCTGACTCACCCATCTCCGCACCTCTGCTGCCCTGGGTTATCAGAGCCAAGGGGATTAATACTTCAGGGCGCACAGCCCGCCTTCACAGTGGTGATGCCAGTCCAGCGGTGCTGCTCTGAGCTGGGGGGTGCCCCAAATGGACTTTACCCCTCTTCTTCCAGCTACTGTAGCAGCTCCGGGTCTGAGCCAGTTGCTTCCCGTGCCCAGAGTTTCCTGCGCAAGGTTTATGTTTCTGCAACAGTAACTATGTTCTCACTTCCCCAACCCCCATCCATCTTCTTCTCTGCTGTAAGAAATACATTCGTAAGACCTAACTCTAAACGTTTACGTTATTTCACGGCTCTCAGGTTCCTCCATGGCACCTCCCGCCTGTTCACACGCTGGGCACACCATACAGGGGCCTGAGCGCCCCGCCCCCTGCCCTTCTGCCGCGGCCCCTCCCACATACCACGGGCTGGGCCTCGGGGCTGCGTTTTCCATCATCCAGGGAGCATGTGTCCTCATGCTTCTGTCTGTTCGCTCAAGTTTTTCCCTTTTGGATGAAATTACTTTTGCCTTCTCTAATTATTGTTTTCTTGATTTCTTTTTTCAAGACAAGCCACACATTTTCCTATCTACAGAGCCTCCTCTAATGCCCCTTCTCTCATGAATAGTTAAGTCCCTTCTCTATGTTGCTGCTGTATCAAGTGCTCCAGTATCATACTGCATGTTATTTATACATGTACATTTTTAGAAGTAGGAATACTCTGAGGCCAGAGATGATTGTCTAATTCACGTCTGACTCGCCGTTAATGTTACACAGTATTGGCAAAGCGGATGTGTGTGTCGGATTTTTAATGTATTTTCGTGTCCATAGGCTGAATTTTCGTAATAGAAAAAAATGTAACATCTGTAATGCCTGGAAAATGTATTTTAATGTGAATGTGTTGTTAGCTTCATTATCTCTCAGTTTGTTATTTTCTCCAAACAGCTATGTATTGGTGTATACATATATATATGTATATATATATATAATTCTAACAAAAAGTTGCCTCATTCTTTATTTTCCTTCAGTCTTGTCCTCTGAAGAGTCAAGCATGGGCTCCAAGTCTGTGTTCTGTTTTCCAGACAACCATCTCATAGTTAGGGGACATTTCACACATTACTTGAGTGAATGGAGCTTTGACCATATCAGAAATGTGATGCGAGAAACCTCATAGCTGTGTTTTAGTTCCTCAGACTTTCCCTGGCGATCTTTGCGATCTCTTTGATGTGTAACAATAATGTATTTATGGGATCTCAGGGAAAAGCCCCTCTTTCATCCACAAGTTGAGACAGGGCTTTATTTGTGATTGCCAGCTATTCCATTACACTTCTGGGGAAAAAATGGCTTGGAATGTACTGTACATCTAAAAATCAGCAAATGTGCCCAATTTTGTTCCCTTAGCTTTGATATTATCTCCTGCCTGTCTCTCCCCTGCATCTCAGAAGTCCCGATGTTGGCCCCTGGCCAAGATCACCTTGTAAGCATGAGAGACTTTTCCATGTGAAAAATGTACAAAAATTGTGTCTGTATTAAGGAAAATATAATTTGCTTTTGCTGACATTCTTTTGTCTTTTAGACATACGCACTTGAGTTAAGCTCTGTGGTAGATTAATGGATGCGATTTAGGGGCCCCAGCTATGCATAGCCTCAGAGGAGGGACTGATGCCATCATGGCTCCTGGAGAAGCTTGTTTTTCCTTAAAAGATATTATAACACTTACAAAATAATTACAGACCAATTTAACATTGTATATAATAGAGGGTATAATGGTATGTATTTTCACATGGGAAAAAGCAATTTACAGAAAGAGTTATCTCTGGAAGTTGCGATATCTAAGTACATTCTCATCAACATTATGGAACATTCTTTTAAAGAAACAAACCCCTAGCAATCCACGTCTAATTTATATTCCAACGGAAAGAAAGTCTCATATTATTTGTCTGGAATTTTGTGCTCATTACATAGTAAGGGTAAAAATGTATTTCTATGTACTTCTCCCTTTATCCAAATTAAGAATGGCTCAATGGTTATTAAATGAAAATGTAATTTCCAAGGTAGTCATTGGTTTTGTTGACTTTTTAGTTCAGAGTAACAGCCAGCGAGTATATTCTGTTTCAAAAGAATTTCCATTTGCATCTCTGATAAATGAGACCATAAAGTGCCCTTGCTAAGGAGAATATTTCCATTTATCTGGCAAATATTATAACCCTGACCTGCTTCAGGAGGGACGAGATGTGTGGACTCCCTCTGTGATCACTAAGCTGATGGTTTAAAGCCATGCAGTACAAGTTTGGAAATATTCACAGGCTGTTTCCACAATTCCCGGAAATGTGTGAAGCAAAAACAGCGGAAAGGGAATCAAAAATCTTGGGTCTCAAGCCAGGCTGTGTCTTAATTAGCTGTGTTAATTCAAGCAGTTCTTCACCTCTTTACCCTGGTTCCCTCCTCTGTACAAGGTGCATGTGTGCTGGTGAATGGGTTGATCAAATAGTGGAGGGTAGAGAAGATAAGAAGGTATGTTTTTACAGGTTTAAAATTCTGTGAGAAAGACAGTAAGTAGATGAGTGGTTGCCTAGGACTGGGTGTGGGAGGATGGAGAGATGGGAATATTAGGTTTCTTTACAGAGTGATCAGAATGGTCAAAAATTGGTTATAGCAATGGCTGCATATTGCTACACTAAAAACATTGAACACTTTAAAGGGTTGAATTGTATACAGTGTGAATAGCATCTCAATAAAACCGTTATGAAATTTATATTGATTGTAAGTATTAAACAAAACTTTCACTATTTTTAAAATATACTGTAAAACTGTAATCCTTACTTTCCAAATCTTTGTGGGGATTTTCTCACATAATCTCTATTATCCGAGGTCTACTTTATGTGAAAAGGTTATACTTTTCTGTGTACCTGTATTAAGTTTCAGACTCATCAGAGTGCATTTTCCCTAGCTTTCAGATGTTATTCATCATGTTTGGCTATAAATAAGCCATAAAATTATAATCTATAAACTAAGTATAATTCTTTTCTCTGTTTTGCTTTCTTTTTTTTTTTCTGTCTGAAGACAAAGACAGGGATTTGTTTGCTGCAGGATGGTAATCCGGAGCCTTTCAAAGTGCGGCTACACCTGGCCAAAGATATACTGATGATCCAGGAACAGGATGTGATATGTGTGTCTGGTGAGCCTTTCTATTCTGGTGTAAGTAGCTCTTCCTTCCCTTGAAGTTTTCTGGGTTTTTTTTTTATTGTTGCTGTTAATGAAAATGTCTATTCACAGAACATACTTAATATTCTTTCTCTTACTTTCAGAGCCAGTAATTTTTGTTTTCAGTATTAGTAAGCAGTGTCCTTGTATAAGGACTTGTACTTGGGTCCAAAGGCGTACAGTGGGCCCGTCTCCAGCTCGGTGTCTCATTGACTCTGAGTTGTCATTATGTGGCTAGAGTGACACTTGTATTTGTAATCACGAGAGAGTGGGTTCCACACTTCAACACCGAGGACTAAATGAGAACAGTGAGTGGCAGGTTCCCTGCCCTGATGGCATCTTGCATCACAGTGAACCTTCAGAGGTGGTGCAAAGGTGGAGCCCACCTCTTGGCATCGGAGAAGCAGGAGGCTTTAGGTAGTGGTCCCGGAACTCAGTGGCAAGGCTTCTCCCCAGGGGATTGTGCATGAGTAATTCCGTGGGCCTCCTCGGTAGAATCAAGCTAGGTGCCGTAGCAAGCTCTGTCTGTGCTCTAAACAGTTAACGTATGACCCTGATGCTAATCCAGTCTCTGAAGGAGCCATAAGTTGTCTCAGAACCCATCGGTCTGCTCCCTGGTGCTGAAGTGCAGCTCTGGAGGACATCCTCAGGTGTGTTAAATAACAAAATTTTAACTGAGCAGATTTAAAGATCTAATTAGCTTTGTGCAGTGATCCATGAATCGGGCAGCATCCCATCTGCCAAGCTGTTTAAAAGAAGAGGTTTTCAAAGGGAGAAAGGGGGCAGAAAAAGGAAATTTTCCCCAAAGAATGTCTTGTTTCAGTGGAGGTTGTCCTCCTAAGGGGAAAAGATGGGGTCTGTGAGGGCAGGAGGTTTACTCACTAGCATTGACCAGGGAATTCCAAGTTGACTGGTTAAAGGTGACGGTCCTGGGAGAGGCTGAAACTTCAGTTAGGTTAAGTATTAAGATTCAGTCTGGTGACGTGGTCCTAGCACAAGTGATTCCATCTTGGGCCTATTGTCTCTTTTTTAACAATTTTCCCCTTTTGCTCAGACTCTCAGCTTCTCTGAGAGATGTGATCAAAATGTAAGGCATGAGCGCCACTCTCAGCTACTGCTCTGAAGCTCTCGTGGTTTTATCTGATCCTCTGTGTGGTATCGACAGGGCATGCTGTTTGGTTTAATCCCTGGACATTCACGGCTTCGGGTTCACAATATCTAAGTTGGTCATTCTCGTTGTTCCTTTTCTGGAGTTCTTGTATTAGGGACATCATTTACTTGGTGGTTAGTGGCTGAGAACTTGGATTTAAAGCTCTTGGGAGAACACAATTCACCAGGGAAACTACTGTGATTGTTATAAGCAAGATAATCCCCAGTATTTGGAGTGCACTTTGGAGTCATGGTCAAGACCCAAACCAATTGAAGTCAAATAAGTCATAGAAAGACCCCACTGATGGAGTCACCTTTTTAAGCCAAGTTGCTTGATCTTGTGTACGTGAGGGTCAGCTTCTCCAGAAGTGTTAACCCAGGTGTAGCAGGAGGTATTGGCCACAGCACAGACACCTCCTGGCTCAAGCTAAAAGCTAATCAAGGGCTGTCCTCTTATCAAAAACAACTTTGGCCAGAGAGTCAAAGGATCTTTGTTGGGCAGCTGTTGTTTTAATAGTGGCTTCTGCAATACTTTCAAGAGTTAATGAGAGGTTCCTGATCGTAGCCTCATTTACGTTTACTCCTAACCAGGGCGGGACAGCCCTACCAAAGGAAGCAAACCCTGAATCATGGATGCTTCCTGGTAATTCCCATCCGAACCTGTGGCTCAGGACTGGAAAGGTGCCAGCCGTGGAGGCAAGTAAAGTCTTAAGGGTGAATAGACCACGCAACAGTGTTTCTCTTGCCTTGGGTGTTTTCTTTTCCTAGGCGGAGCTTAGATGCAAATTTCCCCAGGTTTGGGATTATTAACCAGAGAGAGGGGTTAACAGACCAGGGTGTCTCTAGCATTCTGACAAGTACAGAAACCTGTACTTGTCAAAAGTCCTTTCCTGGAATCTCCTTGAAGATGAAGTACTTTTGCATGTACACTTCTGAAAAAACATTAGAGTAAAACAATAACTGTAAATGACAAAGGATTCAAAACTGCTCATTAGTAAAAATCTGATGAGAGTTCATTGTAATGGAATTGGCAAGGGAATGTGGTTATTTTTTGTAACATACAACATTTTAAGATAATAAATAGAATTATGACTGATAACATTATACCAGGACATATCAGATTTCTAGGAATTTTATACAATTCAGGAACACTTGTAACATATACCCATACAAGTACAGCATAAAGAAAGCTCAGTATTACTTTTTTTTAAAAAATAAATTTATTTATTTATTTTTGGCTGTGTTGGGTCTTCGTTTCTGTGCGAGGGCTTTCTCTAGTTGCGGCAATTGGGAGCCACTCTTCATCGCGGTGCGCGGGCCTCTCACTGTCGCGGCCTCTCTTGTTGCAGAACACAAGCTCCAGACTCGCAGGCTCAGTAGTTGTGGCTCACAGGCCTAGTTGCTCCACGACATGTGGGATCTTCCCACACCGGGGCTCGAACCCGTGTCCCCTGCATTGGCAGGCAGATTCTCAACCACTGCGCCACCAGGGAAGCCCCTCAGTATTACTTTTTATTTGGCAGTATTTCCCATATAGCCTGTCAGATAAGCCTAATGTCCCCCCTTTCATGAGGAGAGAGAACAAATCTTTTGAGATGTTTCAGGGGCCCTCTGGAACATCCCAAAGTTATGTCCATGTCAAAAAGACATTATTTAGAATCTTAATTTTGGGAAGTTTGTCAAAAATATCAAATGGTTTGGACACTTGACTAAATAGAATCACAGATAAGTATGAAACAATATTTAATGATACATTTAATTAAGTGACAAAAGATTTCAGAGGCATATATAGAAGGTTACATTGTTCTGAGCAAAACAACTCTTTTAATATTGAGAAGACTTGGTTTACTTAAGTAATCAAAGACCAGATGATAAAGATAACATGAAACACAGGAAATCAGTTTGATAAAATACAAAAGTTTTGCTTTCTAAGTGGATTACTTAAATGGTAAAGAAAAAACTTTCAGAATATCTTATCAAGAACAGATCAATTGTCCAAGGAAAATTTGTCATTTTAGCATATAAAAGAAAGCTGTTTTAGTGTTACATAAGTACACTATTGGTATTAAAGCTTAATTTAAAAACATTTATAAAGATAACAATTCAATTTTTAGCTAACTTGACCATAAAAAGTACTCTCCCTCCCTCTTGTCTCTCTCTCTCTGTTTTCAAATTTCTATGTCCATTGTTTGTCCTTTTTCTCTTTTGCATTTTGAAACAGCCAGCTTTATTTTAGGAGAAATTTATTTTCTTTTTCCGTAACAAAAATGAATCTCCATATCCATACCTTCTTTTACCCCAAAACACATCTATTTTCCTTGCATCCAGAGTTGTTTCTCTTATAATTTCTAGTAGTTTTAACTCCATATATTAGAAATTTTAACCCTAAAAAGCTTTACTTTTTAGTGAAAACAAATAAGTAAACAACTGTGAACTATCTTTTACATTAGCATTCTGTGGCTTGTAAATATTTTTATCTGTAAATCTGTAACTATTTTTTATAATTTCTAGAAATGCGTGTTTTCTCATAGTAAATTTCTCAGCATGGCACGGGACTTGTTTATTAATAAACCCAAATATCTTTAGTTTTTCTGTAAAAGGAAGTGGAAGTGGATAAACCTGTCTTCAATAATTAGTGTTTCAGTATTTTAGCTTGTTTGGAAATGATCTGGTTATTCAAAGAATTTAACTTAACTCATCATTTAACTTAGCAAAACTTAAAGGTTTCAGGTTATCAAAAACACTTAGGGAAATTAAAAAGTTTTCCTAAAAAGTTTTTATCCTACGTACATCTATTTATTTAAATTATTCTTACAAGGACTACCCAGAAACACTTCATTAGACATTGGACAATGTCAGTCATTATTCTGAGTTATTTTTCTGGCTGACAATTTTTGTAATAGAGATAACATGAATTAATTTGGTTAGTAAATTCAGGTAGGATAAAAGTTTTATTTAACGCTGATAACTCTAAAGACGTGCCTATTTCAATTAAACCAACAACCTTAAACTAGCTTTTATATTTTCCCATATCACATGAATCTGAAATTCATTTGGGTTAGTTTCTGTTATATTTCTGAGAATTTCATTTATATAAGAACTTTGTTTTATTTAAGCCAATTAAAAAGAGCCTTTTTACTAATTATTTTTTGTGGTACCATCAGTGGTAGGAAAATATCACACAAGATACATACACATATACCCACATAAACATATAGACAGACATAAACTGAGACCTCATAGATTCTGTTTTACTAGTTACAAAAGAAGTTGGATCTAAGTTGCTTTTCTGGAAGATGGAATAAGTAAAGGCTACCTGCACAGATGTCTAAAACTAAGTTTCAAATGACCTTTCCCTCTTTTGATTTTTTTTCGGTTAAGCATTACCTCTCTGAAGTTTGTACTTTAACATTTACAGCTTAGAGGCACAGAGAAAGAATGCAAGTTACAAGCCTTTTAAGATAAATAGGGGAAGTTTGGGAATTGGTAAGAAGGAATAGGTAAATTTTGAATTGCCTCTTTAGTGGCAGTTTTAGATTTGCAAAGATTTGTAAGATGAGGACAGTTGCCTTTAATTCCTCAAGGAATTTGATTGCAACTTAAATGACATCATAGGTTGATCGACCCCATAAATCCTTTACAAGGCTTTAGGTTTTCTTTTTAAATTTTAATTTCTGCTTTTCATAGTTGTTTCAGGAAATAATGCAGCAGTCTCCCAGAAAGCCCTCAGAGTCCTGTCAGCTTTGGGAGGGGCCCAAATTGGGGTCCCCCTTTGAGGGTGGATACGGTGTTGTTTGTAAGGCCACTGACTTGGCAATGCTTATGGTCGAGTCTTCTCTTCAGAGGGAAAAGACAATTCAGACAGGTTAGTAGAGCAAGTACTGCATTCCAGCAAAGGAGGAGAGGGGTCACCAGGGTTAGGTCAGCCTCACAGTCTTTCTCTTTTTTTTTGAGGGGGAGGGTACCTCTCATGTCCTTAAAATTTTATTAGTGTTTTGCAATGAATTTTTTTAAAATGAAGCTACACGTATACCTCACTTTGCTGTACTTTGCTTTATTGTACTTCGCAGGTATTGTATTTTTTACAAATTGAAGTTTTATGGCAACCCTGTGTCGAGCAAGTCTGTTAGGACCTTTTTTTGAACAGCATTTGCTCACTTTGTGTCTCTGTGTCACATTTTGGTAGTACCTGCAATATTTCAAATGTTTGGGCTATTACTGTATTTTACGGTAGTCTGTGATCAGTGATTTTGGATGTGACTGTTGTCATTGTTTTGTGGCACCATGAGTTGTGCCCATGCAAGACGGTGAGTTTAATTGGTAAATGTTGTGTCTTCTGACTGCTCCACTGGCAAACTGTTCCCCCATCTCTCTCCCTCTCCTCCAGACTTCCTGTTCCTAACACACAACAATATTTGAATTAGGCCAAATAATAATCCTACAATGGTCTCTAAGTGTTTGGATTTTAAGTTTCCCATCTTTATTATCTATTTATTTGTTGTTTGGTTTATTTTATCTTTTTTAAGCTAAGCCTTCAGTTCTCTTGGAGCCAAACCAATACTTGAAAGGGATGTGCTGCTGGGCTGGAGATTGTGTGATGGTTTACTGTGTACTTCAGCACACAGAAATTTTCTTGAGGTTGGCGGGTGACCTAGCGTCAGTCTAACCTGTTCTGACCCATTATTCTAACAGATGAGTCTTGTCCTAACACAGGAGGGTTTGGTGGCAAGCGTCTCACAGCTCTTAAATTCTTGACTTGTACCCACCAATTTTTGTGGCTTTTTTTGGCTTCCAAGATCCCCATTAGCAATAGCCTTTATCTACACAAAACAAGACAAACAAGCTCATGTACCTTAACACGCCACCAGCAATTCCCAGCAGTGAACCATCAGAGCCCAGTAAGCGGGGACTGGGGAGGGGACCTGGAGATGGGGTCCCAGACAACTGGGAAATGCAGGCTGAACCCAGGGCCGGGGACTGGGGTTCTGGATGGAGCCCTCTGCCTCTGCTCAAGCTGACCTGCTGAGCCCTGGATGGGAAAGCAGATCAGATACCTAGTTCGGAACCGAGAGCTCTCAGAAACGGTGATGAAGACAGTGGGCTCAAAGGCTTCTCCGGAGCCACATCTGTGTTTCTCATCGTCCCCAAAGCCTTCAAAGGTCTCCTCTGGTCCTACCGCGGGCACCAGATCTGATAAATAATGAAAATCAACGGAGTAAATTTAAAGAGCTAATTGGCTTTATTCAAAATTTCACGAATTGGGCGGCACCCCATCTGGCAAATAGAAAGGCGGCGCTCCACTGAGCTGCAGAAGGGGAAAGGTTTTTAAAGGTGGAATGGGGGAAGAAAAAGGAACTTATTAACAAAGAATGCTCTGTTTCAGGGAAGTTCACCCTCCTGAGGGGAGTTTTAGGGGTCTGTGGGAGAGGATTGCTCTCTAGCACTGAGCAGCGAATTCCAGGTTGAGTGGTTAAACCATGCGATAGTCCTGCGAGAGACTGAAACCGCACTTAGGTTAAGCGTTAAGTGTCTGGTGACGTGGGCTTAGCACAAGGAACTCCATTTGGGCCTGTTGTCCCCTTTTCAATAGGTGATGCTAAATTGAATTTGACAGAACAAGTTTACCATAAAACAGGAAGTTTTAACGTTTATCATTGCGTAATAACATTGAAGACATCGTCTTAACAGTGTTGTCGTGTGTGATTTCAGAAGAAAACTACAGCAAGTGTCATACGGGCAGCTCCCTGGATTCCCTAGACATCAGCAGTGGCTTAGCAGGTAGATTTGATTTGTAGCTTATTAACAGACTTATCTCAGTGTTTTGCTGGGGTGAATAATGCTGAACTTGAGCTTCTACCACACTTCTCACTAACATCCCGTGGAGTCACGCTGGGTCCTTCAGGCTCCTGCTAGCGAAAGAAAATGGACGTTCTGCAGACTGTCAACTGTTCTTGTGTCACAGACCATTTACAGTATCCTGAATCACGGTTCTGGCTGTCAAGGCTGATTAAACTGTGCCCGCGGGGTTGCCCTTTCTTTCTTTTAGTTAATAAAAGAGTAGTGGTCAATTTCTTTCTTCCTTCCTTTCTTTCTTTCTCTCCCTTTCTTTCCTTCCCTTCCTTCCTTCCTTCTTTCTCCTTTTTTTTTGGAAAAGATTATATATTACATATATATATACACATATGTTACATATATCAGAATGATACAGAGCAATTGTCCATCAGGTAGAAATGTGAAAGCTTCAGTTACTGTAAGAGGAAGAAATCACCTTCCCTTGTGCTCAGAAATTGAATGTTCGGTCCCTGTCAGTCTCCTGAGTGGCCCGCCCCCTAAGTCAGAGGAAGCTGTGTCTGTCCCCGGGATGTTGTCTCTTTCAGTACTGCCCTGAAGGAACATCAGATTTAGCCAAGGCTGGTTTTAAATGTTGGCAGAATCTTTTTAAAAGGCCAATGAGACTGAAATCAATATGAGACGGCCGCGTATTTCATCACAGACACACCAGTTTCAAAGGTGTTGCCCGTAAACAATAAGAAAATCTTGGAGACTGAAGTCTAAATATGGCAGAACGACCAGATATATAGCGTCACTATAATCAGAGTTCTAATGAGCGTCGTTAGGATTTAGAATCAACAAAGTGAAGCAACTTCCTTTAGCTTTCCTTGTGGGAGAAAACACGCAGTTAGTAATCCCACGTGTGAAACCATAATTTCCTGAAGGCAGCGTTAAGAGAAGCTAATATCTGCCTTTTGCAATAAGAGTCAGTGTTCACGCCACATGTGGTGGGATGGGATGGGATGCAGAGAAGTCGGGGGTGAGGTTCCTTATCTGTGGAAAATTTGGTCAGGAGAGAGATTGCGGCTACAGTAGGCTGTGTGCTCACTGGGGTGGATTCTCACCAGGTCATCTAAGATGGATGGTATGTGTATCCTCAGATTTTTTTTCTCTTTTTTCCCGTCAAAGAGCCATTTAACACAGAAATCAGAATCTGTGAACACACACACGCACACGCACGCACACACACGCACAGTATACACATTATATATTTTTTTCAAATTTAAAAAAGAAATCTCGATGCCAACAAGTACCTATTAGAACATGCAATAACATTTGATCTATTCTGAGTAAATATATGTGATTTTTCCCCAATCGGTTTTAGAGGTAAAAGGGGTCATTAGTAAAGTAAAATCAGAACAGAAGGTATCGGCTTAATCCTGATCTTTTTACATTTGATTTTATATTTATGAATGAAGCAGTGAAGGGTATTGTATGTGTCTGCTTCTCCTTTTAACCTGTTCTTTTTTGGAGACAGCCATTCCAAAAATGCTGCTAGTAAGATTAGGAAAGGAGAGGGTATGGTTACTTCTAAAAATTAAAAAAAAAAAGTTATAGGTAGGTCACTGTGGTCTAGCTCACTGTGATTTTATAAAAGAAGGATGAACAGAGGATGATCTTGAACCAGGGCGCTTTCTCTGTTGTTGTCAGAGAAGTTGCTAACTTCACAAGACAGTGCCGGAACCCTTCTCTCCTGTTCCTCGTGTGCTGTTTGTTTTTTGCAACAGTCAGCAGTCACCACTGGGGCCACTGATGTTCCTAAATTTCCCAGGGCTTAAGCTGCAGTAGATGAGGAGGTCCTGGAAGGAAGACTAGTTCCAGTAAAGATGTTGTCTCCAGACCCCTGGTGTTGGCCACGCGGGGATGGTCCCTCAGTGGCAGCAGTTGTGATAGGTCACCGGCAACAGCAGTGGTGCCCCGGCAACAACGAGGTCATGATGCTGGCAGCTCCTGGGATGGTGACACACAGACCAGATGCAGGAGACAGTCTGGTGTTATTAGTTGAAGAATCTCCCAGATGAAAAAGAAAATGAGTGATGATATTTACCCCAAGAACAATAATGGTAAAGAAATGGGAGAAGTACGCTTTATAAACTGAGCTAATTTTTCTCACGAGATCGTCGTTAGGTCTACGATGTATATAAAGGATGTTAAGGACATTATGCTTAACGTGATGTGTAAAATGCAGACTTTTAAAGGCGTTTATCTATCCTGCACCGTAAGTTTTATTTTACCCTCAAAACAACTTTAACAAAAGATTTGCTTCTTACGTATAAAGCAAATTTATTGACAAGTCTTAAATCTTTCATGTGTAGAACAAAATATCATTTCTTTATTATATTACTTTTGAAGTTTATTGCCACTGAGTCTTTGTAAGAAACATCCAATTGTATGCCTGAATATATTATAATGCTTACATGCACAATTACTGAAATAAAAGTAGGTAAGAATAATAACAAGCTTACATGCACAATTACTGAAATAAAAGTAGGTAAGAATAATAACAAGCTTACATGCACAATTACTGAAATAAAAGTAGGTAAGGATAATAACAAACACTTTTTCTGAAATAGTGAATGAAATGCTTGAATGGACAGAATAACAAGTCATCACCAGAATACATACTGAATTAGTCTTCTAATTTATAAATCCCATTATGGTTGTCATACGTTGGACATACACATAATAGATTTTGCTGCCTTAGCAACCATGGCTTCTCAATCCAGATTGCTAATTTATTTGGTTTGAAATGTAGTTTATCTGCCAACTTGAATCAGCCTACAGTCACCGGTCTGGGTGTGTCCCTTATTAATAGTATATTTTAAAATCCCTATTATTTTATGTTTAGCATTTTCAGACAACTCATGCAATAAAATCATTTTTCCTTTATTAATCTCAACACTTACAATTTACATGCACAGAGGTGGTCTTCTGGATTGTTGCTCACTATTTGGTAATCTCTCTACTACCGAGTTATCCAAGAAAGGAATGCATTCTCGTAGGAAAGGTGATGTGCGTTGTCACAGGTGCACCAGGTGAGGGTTAAGGACTGACGTACATGAGAGCAGCCCCGCCTGCCAAGTGAGTGTGCTTCCACATCAACAGACAGAGCACGGGTGTTGGCATTAGACCAGCTCTAGGCCAGATTGCTCCACTTACATATTCATAGAAATGAATTTTTATAACATATAATTTGAACTCACAGAGCAAGAAGGATATGGTCACCCATGTGCCCGTCACCAGTTTAAGAAGGAAAATGTTACCCTTCACTCTGAAGCCGCCCCTGCCCTCACTGATGCCCTTTCTTCTTTCCATAAAAAAAAAAAAAACAACAAAAAACTGTTTGGCATTTTGTGTTTCTAATCTTCTTAATTTTAAGTTTGTTTACTACATATAAATAATATAAATCTTTCCCTAAGCTCACTCTATCTATCATGTATCTATCTATCTCACATTGTGTGTGTGTTTGTGTATATGTATATGTATAGAATATTGTCTATCTATTTATCTACCTGCCCATGTTCAATATATGTATGTAGATAATTGGTAGATAGATATTTAAAATGTTTTGTTTGGTGGCTTTTCTTTATCTTGTAAGAAGATGGACATTTTGCTTTACTTTACTATACATTTTTCCCCCAACTGTCAGGTTGAGGTGGAGTTTTGGAAAGTCTACCATCTATTACTTACGTTTTCTTTGTAGGGAGCCTGACCCTTCTTTCAAGAGCATTGGATATTTAGGAATCCCCACCTGTGGTGACCTGCAGTTTCACTGTGATGCAACTATGAAGATTTATTTTTATGTACTTTGCACGGGAGTCAGGAATTCTTGAATACGAGGATTTATGCATTTCTGCAATTCGGAACACTCATAATGATTTAAAAAGCTTTTGCTTATCGCCCGCTCTCTGTTCTTGCCTGTGGTCCTGACCTGTAGGTGGGCGTTACGTCAGCCCCCGAGTCCTCACTCTCTTCTGTTGCTCCACACTCTGCGGCAGATGGTCTGGCCTTGGAGGCCAAACGGCAACTCCCTCTGCTCTCCTTTCAGTTCAGGAACTCTCTCTCTGGTTAGATTTAGTCTGTTGCTTAAACTATGTATTGAAATTCTGATTCTGGAAACTTTTTTTCTTCTAGAAGTTCTAGTCTGTCCCATTTTATATTTGATGCATAATATATGATATCACTATCGTACGTTTGATATCTCCTCCTGTTCTAGTCATCATTCTAAAAATCCTACTTACGTGGTGCGTCTGGAATTCTAGGATCTGCAGTCTCTACAGAGCCTAACCCGCCACTTGTTCCTTGTTTGCCTGTTTGCTGTTCTGCCGACTCACTCGTTGTGCTCTGCGAATTTTCACCCTGAGTTCATGTCCTTTGGTGCTCTGTGGGAATTTCTTGGGTTTGGCTCTACAGTGTGTTACAAAGACAGAATTTTCATTTTCATTTGCTTTTTCAAGGTGCCTGAGGCTCCTGGCGACCCAGGTATTCTTTAAGCTAAATTCTCCACTGGGGATTCGAGACCACACAGGTAGACTGGATATCATCTCAAACGCACATGTAGGCCAATTCATGTTGACAAGTTCTCAGGAGAATTAGCTTTTAAATCTTTCATCCAGAGCCAGATTCAAAATGGGCAAGTAGTGGAAGAAATGTTCATTCTTACACACACCACGAGCCACTTTTCTCCCTCCCTGGTCCTTCCAGTCCTGGGCCCGCAGTGGATGCGATCAGGGTCAGAGTTTGGGTGGAACCTTCTTACCTATCAGGAGACAATTAGTCTTCCTTTCTGACAACCATGAAATTTTTGTCTTCTTATTGCCCTGGTTACACTTTGACATTATTTTTTGTTTGTGTGCCTTATTTTATTCATCATTTTGTTGTGTGTTATCCTAGAGAAAGAATAGTATATCTGACTCAAAAGAGTGTCAGAACCAAGGTTACTTGTGTGTGTGTGTGTGTGTGTGTGTGTGTGTGTGTGTGTTACGGTGAAAAATCTATTGGCTCTAAAATCTGACAGATCTGACTTGTCATCTCAGCCTGGCCATTTGCTAGCTTTGTGACCCTGTGTGAGTTAACCTCCTTCTCTGAATCTCGGTTCCTGTGAGTGAGAAGGAGAGAACATCTAATTTACAGAATAGGCTGTGACAGCATTGAATGTGACCACATTACCGTAGAAGATTGTAGAAGTGAAAAATAAAGCCTGGGTCCCTTCTTCCCACTTTCTGCTTTCTAACCACTTCTAACTTGT
This sequence comes from Phocoena phocoena, assembly GCF_963924675.1. NCBI lineage: Eukaryota > Metazoa > Chordata > Mammalia > Artiodactyla > Phocoenidae > Phocoena > Phocoena phocoena. Next base: position 2,080,142 of record NC_089235.1, read on the forward strand.
ATTCCTCTCAGTTCTATAACCTAACGTGGGGTCGTAGTTGTTTCCTAAAATAACTGACGGACCCCTGCTCTGGATACTTGTCCCTTTCTCTAGTTCACTTTGCCTCCAATGATTATCCTGGATGAGCAATTTAAACTGGATAAGTAATCTTTCTGTATAATATTAGGAAACAAAACTTCTTACCTCAAAAGAATCATTCTGTGAGTCAGTCCTTTTTAGATGCAAAGCAGTTTCATTATTATTGCTTCAAACAAAAGTGCTTTTTTTTTTGGCGGTACACGGGCCTCTCACTGTTGCGGCCTCTCCCATTGCGGAGCACAGGCTCCGGACGTGCAGGCTCAGCGGCCATGGCTCACGGGCCCAGCCGCTCCGCGGCACGTGGGATCTTCCCCGACCGGGGCACGAACCCGTGTCCCTTGCATCGGCAGGCGGACTCTCAACCACTGCACCACCAGCAAAGCCCCTCCAAAGTGCTCTTGATACGGTATTAGTGAAAAGGAGCCTAAGGATATTCTAAAGTTTATAGGTTTATGAAGGTTATATTGCTTCATATAAATTATTTTAATTAAATTTGTAATACTTCAATGAAATTAAACGTAGATTGATAGACTAAAATTTGCATTGTTCTGGAAATGAAGACTCATATGAACTAGGTGAAATGAAATAGATAATAATGTGAAAATAAGGCCTATATTATTTATGTAAATACTATCCTACATGTTTAACATAATAGATTAAATAGTGAAAGTTTTGGTCAAAACTTTCATTTTTGTCATTGGTATATTTATTATTTTTCTCCCTTGGAACTGACTTCATCAGTTGTTTTGTACCACAGATAGAGAAATCTGCTGTTTAAAAATATATTGTTTCCTCCACCCTGCCCTGGAGAAGTACCGGAGGAGGCCTCGTGGAAAGTCAGGATTTACTGTAGCACGTTGATGATGAGACCGCGGTGGAGGCCTCTGAGGGAACAGTGACCAGGCAGCCCTGCACTTCCCACCCAGGCTCTTGTCAGAGGAGGCCTGGAGCAGCTGGAACTTTCCCACCTATGACCAGGAGTAACAAGGAAATTCTCACCTCGAATAAGAAAAGACGATCAACAGATGCCCACCTTGCAATGTCACAGATGTTACAATTATCTAACAAGGATTGGGAAGTAGCTGTCATAAAATGGTTTCAGGTCTGTTACAAACAGGATTGAAACAAATGAGAAAAGAGAAAGTCTCAGCAAAAAGCAACTGGAAATTGTAGAACTGAAAATTCAACTGAAATAAAAACTCAGTGGATGGGCTCAAGAGCAGCATGGAGAGGACAGAGGAAAGAACCAATGAACTTGAAGACAGAACAATAAAAATTACCCTTTCTGAACTAAAGAGAAAAACTGGTCTGAAAAAGATCAGGGACCCATGAGACTATAATGAAAGATCCAGCGTTTATATCATCAGAGTCCCAGGAAAAGAGAAGGAGGTCAGAGCTCAAGCAGTGCTTGAAGAAATAATGCCTGAAAACTCCCCAAAGTTTGCAGATGACATAAACCTAAAGAAGGGGGGCAGATCTCAAAAGGATAAACCCAAGAAACCTGTGTTAAGACACATCATAGTCAAATCCTGAAAACTAAAGACAAAGAGAAAACTTAAAAGCAGCAAGACACAATAATACTTTAGGAATAGGGGAAAAACCATTCAAATGATAGTAGAGTTTTCCCCAGAAACAATGGGAACTGGAAGGAAGTGGCATGGGATTTTTTCAACTGCTGAAGAGAAAGAACTATCAACCCAGATTTCTATATATGCCAAAAATATCTTTCAAGAATCAGTCGGAAACTTATGACTCATTAATAAAATGGGCAATAAAAAATGAGCAAAGGATTTGAATAGATGTTTTTATTACAAAGAAGATGCATAATTGGCCAATAAGGAAATGAAGAAATGCTCAACATCATTAGCCATCAAGGAAATGTATATCAAGACCACAATGAGGTACACTTTATAGCCACTAGGATGTTTATAATCAAAAAGACAGATAAGAACAAGTGGTCCTGAAGATGTGGAGAAGCTGGGGTCCTCGGACAATGCTGGTGAGAAGGTAGAATGTCCAGCTTCACTGGAACAGCCTGGCAGTCCCAGTTTTCACTCTTTGATATACACTCGGGAAAAACGATCACGCATGTCCACGCAAAAACTTGTCCACAGATGTTCATAGCAGCCAAATCCTATAAACACCCTAAATGTGGAGGGAGGGATAAACTGTGGTATACCCATACAGTGGAATGTTATCTGACAATTTAAGAAATGAAGTATTGATACATGCTACAACATGGGTGAACCTTAAAAACATCGTCGTTAGAAGACAGACACAAAGGACTACGTACTGTATAATTTCATTTATGTGAAATGTCCATAATAGGCAAATACATAGAGATAGAACATAGATTAAATGCCTAAGGTTAGAATGGGGGGGGAGTCAGGAGTGAGGGGTTCTAGGTACATTTTGGAATATTGAATACAAATGTTCTAAAGTTGATTGTGATGATGGATGCATAACTGTGAAACTACTAAAAGCATCTAAATCGTACACTTTAAGTAGCTGGTGTTAAGGTACGTGAATTATAGCCCCGAAGAGCCATCTTTAAAAAGACAGACAATAACCTTTGTAGATTCACTTATCTATGAGTATTTCTATATGTAACCACCTCTGTCTGTATTAAGCTAAACATGGGTTCATACTGATACCTCCCCGCTGTCTTCCTTGCCCATGGACTGTTCTAGCTGTCCCCCTGCTTGTGTCTGTAAATTCCCACCCCACAGTGAGAAGCTGTCCCCTGCCAGGTGCTTGTTTAATTTCAGTGTGCGTGCATAGCAGTGTCAGGATTGTAACTACACCCTCGTGTGGGACAGCTTCATCAAGGAGGGTCTCAGCCCGTAGCCTGTGTCTCTCAGACGCCACTCGTTTCCAAAGTCGCTCAGGCAGCGCGTTTGCCCACCCGTCTCGGTACGGGGCTGACGCACACCCGTAATGCAGTTAGATTACTTGTCACACTTCGCTTTGGGCCCCCTAGCTTCCTAACGCGCATATGTGAAGGTGGACTGCTTTTTCTCCCAAGTTCTATGGGGTTTGACAAATGCACAGTGTCACGTGTCCATTATTACTGTATCATACAGAATGGTCTCCTTGCCCTATAAATCCCTGTGCTTCATCCATTCAACCTCTTCCCTCTGCCCGAACTCCTGGCAGCCACTAGTCATTTCACTGTCCTTTAGTTTTGCCTTTTCAGAACGTCTTACAGATGGGATCAGAGTATATATCCTTTTCAGACTGGCTTCTTTTGCTTAGTGATACCCACTTGAGTTTTCTCCATGTCTTTGTGGAGCTGGATAGATCATTTCTATTTATTTGTTCGTTTGTTTATTTATTGTTCATTCTATGAATAAACAGCATCTTGGTCACTTCAGTTTTGGGCAGTTATGAATAAAGCTGCTATAAACATTTGCATGCAGCTTTTGCGTAAACATAAATTTTTAAATTAGTTGAGTAATTACCTAGGAGTGCAATTCCTGCACTGTGTTAGCTTTGTAAGAGACCCCCAAACTCTCTTTTTGAATTCCCACCAGTAAGGAATGAGAATTCTTAGTGATGAGAATCCTCCCCAGCATCTGATATTGTCAACGTTTTGGGTTTTAGCCATTTTAAAAGGTGTGTAATATTATCTCATTTTTTAACCTGCAATCCACTAATAAATTTTGTTGAGTACCTTTTCGAGAGCTTTCTTGCTATCTGTATATTCTTTGATGAGGTGTTTGCTCAAATATTTTGGCATTTTTAAAATTAGGTTGGTTGTTTTCTTGCTGAGTGTTGGGTTCTTTGCATATTTTGGAAACAAGTCCCTGTCAGATAGATATTTTGCAAATATTTTCTTCCAATCTGTGACTTTTTTTTCATCCTCCCAACAGTATCTTCTACAAAGCAGAAGCTTTCAATTTTAATATTTCCTAACATCAAATTTTTTCTTTTATGGACCATGCTTTTGGTGTTCCTTTTAAAAGCTCATTGCCAAACCCAAAGTCAAACAGGTTTTCTCCTAGAATCTTTATATAAGACTGTGATTATGTTTAGGTCTGTGATTCAGTCTGTGTTAACTTTTGTGAAAGGATAACATTCATATTTGGATTCCTTTCTTTCTTTTTTTTGGGGGGTGGGTTATTGAAAGACTATCCTTTTCTCCATTGAATTGCCTTTGTTCCTTTGTCAAGATCAGATTGACTCTGTCTTTTTTCTTGGCTCTATTTTTGGGCTTGCTGTTCTGTGCCAGGGATCTATATGTTTAGTCTTCAAAAAAATTGCACTGTCTTGATTCCTGTAGCTTTATAGCAAGTCCTGAATCAGGGACCCCACGTCCTCGGGTTTGGTCCTTCTGCTTCAGCTTCATGTTGGCCGTCATGGGTTCTCTCCATAGAAGTCTGAGACGCAGCCTCTTGATACCCACAGAGAGCTTGCTGGGATTTTTATTGGGATTGTACTGATTCCATAGATCAAGTTAGGAGGAATCGATATCTTGAAAATATTGAGTCTTCTAATCCATGAATATAAAATCTCTCTCCTTGTTTATCTTGATCATCTTTGATTTCTTTCCTCAGCACTTTATAGTTTTCCACATAGAAAACATTACCTGTTAGAATTATACCAAAGTATTCCCTTTTTAATGGGCTATTGTAAATGGTACTGTGATTTTAATTTCAAGTTCCAATTCTCATGGCTGATATACAGGGAAGCAGTTGACTTTTGTATATTAACTGTGTCTCCTACAACCTTGCTGTAATTGCGTATTAGTTCCATGGGATTTTTGTTGGTTCTTTGGGATTTTTCTACATAGACAAAGAACAAAGGCAGTTTCCGTTCTCCCTCTCTAGCCCGCAGGGCTTTCATCCCCTATCGCTGCTCTGCTGTGCTGTAACTGTAACTTCAAGCACAAGCTGAAGGTCGGTAGTGCTAGGCAGGGGTTGTGCTTGCCTCATTCCCAGTCTCGGGAAGAGCGTTGTTTCTGACGATGCCTTCCCTTTCTGCTCCCTAGTTTTCAGCATCTTTGCTTCTTCCATCTATTTCTCCATCTTGTATTGGGCCTGTGTGATGGAAAAGGTGGTGGGAATCAGAGACACTTTCATGTCGATCATGATTTGGATCTTGGCCAAGTGACTGTAATTCATTTGCATTTTAGTTTTTTCACTCTTAACTGGGAAAATATTGCCTACGCAGGTGGGATGTTGTGATGATTACGTGTTTGAAATGAAAATGTTTGGGGGAAAAACCTCTTTATTCATTTAGCAGATGATTATCTAACTTTGATTCAGGCCTGATGCTAAATTCTAAGGACAGCTGTGAACAAGACATAGGTTCAGAACTCAGAAAACTAGAGGGAAGAAACAGTCGAGGTCACAGTGTATTTTAATAAACAATCACGAGTGCTCTGAGACCCATAAGGGCACGTAGTATTTATTTATTTATTTTAATAGATCTTTATTGGAGCATAATTGCTTCACAATACTGTGTTAGTTTCTATTGCACAACAAAGCGAATCAGCCATATGCATACACATGACCCCGTATCCCCTCCCTCTTGCGTCTCCCTCCCACCCTCCCTATCCCACCCCTCTAGGTGGTCACAAAGCACATAGCTGGTCTCCCTGTGCTATGTGGATGCTTCCACCAGCCGATTATTTTACCTTCGTTAGTGTATATATGTCGGTGCTACTCTCACTTCAACCCAGCTTCCCCCTCTTACCCTGTGTCCTCAAGTCCATTCTCTATAACCACATCTTTATTCCTGCCCTGCAACTAGGTTCCTCAGTATGGTTTTTTTTTTAGATTCCATATATATGTGTTAGCACACGGTATTCGTGTTTCTCTTTCTGACTAGCTTCACTCTGTATGACAGACTCTAGGTCCATCCACCTCACTACAAATAACTCCATTTCGTTTCATTCTATGGCTGAGTAATATTCCACTGTGTATATAAGGGCACAGAGTTTTGGTAATTAGAAGCTACCGTTTTATTCTTAGTCCTTTCTGAGGTTTAGTTGCTCTTCCTGAATTGTCGAGAGAGCTCGTGACTTTTCCTCTCTCTTTCCTGTGCATCTTCTTTGTTCCCAGCGCACAGTCAGTACGGTTCTTCATCGCGATCTCTCTAGTTTCTGCCTTATTCTCACCACTCCCTCCCCTTTTTCACTGTGTGTCTCAAAAACGTCCATTCCTGGGATATATAAGAGCAACGTGTTCTGTCTGGTAGCGTGTATGTTGGTTCCCATGTAGTTCAGACAGTAAACACAGAGAGTATGTCAAATATAATACTCCAGAGGGCAGGGGTGATCATAATTATGTTTTTATATAACGCAAGTTAAGCACTTCAACGTGTTGTCCATAACATGAATGAATTTAGGTGTGTGGCACAGCTCCTTACAGGCTGATACCACTCTTGGGCTCCATCCTTTCATGTTGTAAGGAATAGGAAGAATAAATGAAGGCTTGTCGTATATATGAGTGTGTGGGAGCACGTCTCAATTGTGTTTTAAGAAATAAAATAGGGCTTCCCTGGTGGCGCAGTGGTTGGGAGTCCGCCTGCCGATGCAGGGGACACGGGTTCGTGCCCCGGTCCGGGAAGATCCCACATGCCGCGGAGCGGCTGGGCCCGTGAGCCATGGCCGCTGAGCCTGCGCGTCCGGAGCCTGTGCTCCGCAGCGGGAGAGACCACGGCAGTGAGAGGCCCGCGTACCACAAAAAAAAAAAAAAAAAAAAGAAAGAAAGAAAGAAAAAAACCAATTATACTTGGTTTCCCAAAGGATGGGGCCTTGTTGCTAGGCAACGTCTTTATGAAACTCACACTGTGTTAACTAAATACAGCTCCCGAGCAGCTCCCAGATACCCTCTGATTTATGAGGTGAGCAGCTGAAACAATTCATTAACATCCCTTTCTTTCCTCTGATTTTTGGGGCAGGTGGGGAGGGGCTGGAGGGCACAGCTGACACGACATACAGATGAGCAGGAGGGAGTCAGCAGGTACCGTCTGAACAGGGGTGTGCCTTTCCATGCCTCCTGCTACCTGCAGGCACCAATTTAAAATTTTGGCTTTAAAACGCGAAGTAATTCGTCCTGCCCGTGTCTCCCCACTTCCTTACGAGTCAGCTAATGAAGCAGTAGCGTCTAGAGGTGCTGTCTGCGTTTGCAAGAGTGTGCGTTTGCAAGAGCGTGCGTGTGTACCCGTGTGTTTAAGAAACATTAAAATAAGTGCTGCTTCTGAGCTTTTCCACAGGTTCTGCTGACTCTTTAGTCAAACTCTTCTCTGCATCAGCAATTTTGCATCCAATTTGGAATATGTGCTAAATATTCTCCACCAAAGATGGAAGGCAGTCTTGTACAGAATGAATAAAGGCACTGCATACACCTTTAATAACCTGCATGCTTGCCGTTCCTTCAGAAAAAAGCAGGGCTTCAGCACGCACTCTGCTGCTCAGGAGAGTTTACTCACCAAATTGCCCTTGCGGCTAATGATTGCTATGGAAGATGTTCTAGAAACTTGAGGTGATACCATTTGCTATCAAAAATGCATTTGCTTTGACAGATTGAAATCTTTATTTTGAGACGGTTGATGTGGGTTTTCTGAGCTAACTGTACCCTTGGTTTTGATACTATTTTAAGGAATCAAGTATTTATTCCTTACAGAAAAGAATTAAGAAAATAGCTGTGCCGTCTAAGAGCTTTAGTTTAGTTTGATAGGCAGTGGGAAAGCAGCTCGCCTGTCTGTTTGGTAAGACTGAAGATGACCATGTGATCAACTTATCCCTCTGAGTCTCCCAGTATTTGAGCTCCTCTGTGATATAGCTGTTGGAATATGATGTGGATAAATATTAATTAGTTATCTAAATGTGTGGAGTAACTTTTCTTTCTTCAGAAAGAATTCTATATAAAGATATATAAGAAATAATTTTATTAAATGTATTTTTCCATTGTACTTAAAATTTGTTTAGAATGTAGTTTTTAAGCTACCACAGGTGGAATACCTCAGGTGACTATTAAGTAGGGGAGTAGATAATGTAGCCAGATAAACTGAGCCTTTGTGGAGACACAAGGACCAGAAAACAAATATCTGTTCCAGGTACCAAGGAAGAAGGGTGGAGTCTAAACCTTTCTAAGTAGGGGAAGGTTCAAGAAGATGGGAAGGTCATAAATAAATGGAGAAGGTTCTAAATAAAAGCTCTCAGCCCTTCAGCATGCCAGGAGATATGCATTATGTAGAGATGATCACCATAAAAAAGTAATATTGATTTTTTTTATTGGAAACTAAAGGATTTGTCCAAATGTGGCTCTTTGCGATTTTTAAATTTCATATGCCAGTGGTTGAATGATTGGTTCCATTGTGGAAGGCAAAAGAGAACTGCTTTTGGAAACTGATAATTTTATTATAATTATCAGTTAACTGTAAAATGCATTCTTCTTTCAAACAAGCAATCATTGTGAACCTGGTATATTTAGAGTTCCAACCACAGACATACACATGGACCATTTATGTGCTGAAACATGGCAGTCTTCCAGCCCAGCACTCAAGTCTCCACAAACCACATGACCGGTAGTAATGGAGATATGACCTTGGTTGGCAAAGATAATATTTACCATGTGATGCTGAATTATTTTTCAACAACAAGAATACATAATGTGAGGATGAGAAGAGGTTTTAAAGTTCAGATTCCAAACTATGTCCAAAAAATCATTGAAAGAAGTTAACTTGAGAATTTAGCAGTTTAATAAACTGCAGTCCCTTTTATCTTGACAAATAGTTAGCCTTCGATTTAAAAATTCCAAAATACTCCATTTATTGCAAAGTTTGGGGCCTTTATGCTGTCACAAAATGTCCTTTTTTTGAAGAGCAAGCACAAAACCGAGAGGAGGAAAATGGTGTGTAGGTACAGTAGCAGGCAACACTAACCACTTTTAAAATCTGTCTTTCAGGAAAGAACGGTGACCATTAGAAGACAAACTGTAGGAGGATTTGGATTAAGCATAAAGGTAGCCCGTCTCTCCTGTCTATCCTTACAAAGTCTGTGCCGTAACGCCCGCGTTTCTGTGAACTTTAACTTTCTGCAGATTGATAAGTAGACGAGAATGGCTATAGCAAACTCCTCAATATTTGGACCGAGAGGAAATTAAGCAGGCTGTCAAAATCTTGGCCACCTTTTGATTAAGAGATTTTAGAAAAGTATTTGGGAAATTTACCTTACCTGGAATTGAATATAACCCATTACTTTTCTTTATCTTGTTTCATCTAAAATATCAAATATGGCCTTGCGGTGTGCATATCTTTTAACCAGCCAGAGCGGGAAATACTGGTCTGTCAGTGAAAGGAGCCGAACACGTTTTAGGTTCATATAAGGTCTGATAGTAAGTTAAGTATTAGCTCTGCTCTAGTCATCTTTTTCTTTTGTGCAGTTTTCTTTTTTTATTTAAGAAATCAGTAAAATCTCATGTTCCAATGCCAAGTATATAGGATAGATTTAAAGTTTCAGCACCTCAATTCTTCTAAAAACAGACCATATCTGTTCTTTTCTAGTTATTATTACATTTCAAAGGGCTTTTCTTTCTGTATATCACTGACTATTAAAGATGTACCACACCTGCAATGTATCATCAATGAAACAAAATATAAATTTTAAAAAAGGACAGAAAGTTATATAAATATTGAGAAAATTAACTCAATGATTTTAAATGCCCTTTAGAAACCTGTATCTCTGCAGAGATCAATGAAATTTAACTTTATCTTGGTTGTCGGGTTAGGCATTTTGCCTGTGTAGGGTGAAAATCATACATCTCAGGGGTACATTTCATGAAATTTTAACACAGCTTGAGGTACATACACTTGGAAAGTGGAACTCTAAATTTGGTGACTGTCATCTCTAGTTGACATTACGAAAATGATTCAGAAAACTGACCAGTGTTGACTGGCATGGTCTTCGTCAAGTGATGAGAGTATTTACTATATAAAATGTTAGTTTTAAGGTTTATTTTTTCTTTCACTCTGTCTGTCATCAGCTAAGGCCAAGGAGATATGTAGGACAAATTACAGGATGTGGAAATGATGTTGTGGTTTTCTTGTTTTTGTTTTTTTCCATATTTATTGAGATTGCCACGAAGGATTTAAAGGTACCCCTGAAGATAGTAAATGTCCATGAAGAGAGAACAGGAGCTGAGTGTGAATAAAATCCATTCACGAGAGCTGCTTTCATTTGACATAAGCACTGACTCTCTTTCTGGGAGTGGAGCCGTATGAATTTCGTGCAGGATGGAAATGTTCTTTTCTTTCTGTTCTATTTCCATTTAGAGTGAAACTCAATAATACGATATTACTTATTTTTACTGAAATGCCACATTTTAACCTAGACAGTTTTTAAACATTAAGAATTTTGCTAAATAAATCATTTTCGTTTAATATTTACATTATTTCAACCCAAACAAAACTCATATACATGTAATAAATAGAGTTATTTTTTAAATCAAATAAGTATATATTTTCCATTCAAAATACTGGCCACAGAAGTAATATTTGAATTGTGATGGGGGCCATATATTAAGAGATTTGACAAAAAAAGAAATTATTTTATAATTCTTATGACACACAAACCAACCAGAAATAAAAACATCAATATTTTTATTTAGAATATTATCCATTCAGCCTGAAGACTTTCCTTTTAGGGTTTTCCATTTTAGGTTTCTCACTACTTACCTCTGACCTTTGCTTTTCTATTTTTAAACTATCTTTCATTCCGTTAACATATTTCAACATGTGATTATTTGTTTATCATTCATTTATTTATTTTAAATAGCAATATTTTATACCAATCCTTTTTCCCTTTACCCTGTCATATGTAAATTGGAAGAACTGTGTTTATCCATTTGCACTATTTTCTTTAGATCTGAGAATTAAAATACACATAAGCAACAGTTTAAGAAAGTATTCTAGCCTAAATGCAAAATTCATGTTTTGATGCTGACCATTTATTTATCTATCGATTTAGCAAATCTAGTGACTGGCCCTGGGGTGCAATGAGGTGGGATCTAGAGGCATGGCATGCACACATGTCCACCTGGTCCCGCCTGTGTCTCTGAGTCACAGTGCATCCCCAGCCCCGTCCATGACCAGCCCTGTCCAGGACCCAGCCCCATCCATGACCTCAGAAAAGAGCAGAGAGGAACTCCGGCCCTGCCTGCTGACCTGACACTCGGCCATGAGTGGCTTCTGGGGTTTGTGCAGCGTGCTCACTTCTTTCTCAGTCTTCCAGGAATCCTTCCCTTTTACACCATTTTTAGTCTCGTGCTGCTTTTTAGAGCCATTCCCGTATCTGCTGTAACCTTGGATCTTTTCTGACAATTGTTTGGGATGCTTTGTGGCTGTTACCATTACTCAGTCTTCCTTGATTCAAACATCCCTCAGAAATCACAAACTTGGGTGTTTTCCCCCTTGTATTAGTTTTTGTTTTTGTTTGCATCTCATTAAAACGCCAAGCTCTTCTAATTACATTTTTAGATTTCAAAAAAAAACATTCTCCAAAAGCTGGACAAAAGAATCACTAAACTTTCCACTTATGATCAACTATTTTTCTGTGTCCTCAGACTGAAGCTGCTCCTAGAAGCGCTCAGGCTCCTGCATCCACCTGGTTTATATCCTCCTGCATCCACCTGCAGGAGTGCCCTCTTCACCTTGACCTGCACGTGGCCTCTGGCTCTGCTCTACGTGCATCAGTATTCCTGTTGCATTTTCTGGTCCGCTTGTCTGAGCCATCCAGATACTTACCATTTCTAAATATAAATTAATGGTCTCCACACTACACCCCCAGTAATCACCGAAGTTTCTCATCAAGGGATCTAATAGTCTTGCATTTTTGCCCCATTCTTCTTGTAAGAATTACCATGTAATCACCTTAAAGTAAGCTGCCATCTTGACTCCGTGAGACTTTCATTTTTCTTCTGTGTCTCTTAAAACGCAATACCATCCATTCGCATATTATTAAATCATACCTCCGGTCATTGTCATTAAAAGAATTACCTTTTAGAGAAAGAGTGTTTTGAATATTATTACTAGAAAAATGTTTTGTGGAGTATTTTTCGAAAGACTCAGCTTTTCTTCCCTAAACAATAAGTTATCCACATCCATCAGGGAAATGTTTGTGATCAAAGGTGATTTCCATCTGGAATCTTTAACTTCGCAGCAATCAAAGTGAAATTATAAGTATTATTACCATTAAAGTCTTATCATTTATAAACAATAATTGCTAATATTTATTAACTGCTCTTGAAGTGCCAGATTCTGAGCTAAATACTTTCTATTGTTTCCTTTGGTCTTTAGTATCCAGAAAGTGGATAACTGTTGCTAGACCTCTACAGACAATGATTAAGCATTAAGAAGTTAAGTAATTTACCTGTTTGTTGTAACCGGCAGAGCTGGGCCGCAACCCCCATCAAAGCTCATGACGTAGTCCTTATTCCCAATAAATATGCCCTATAGCTGTAAAACCTGCACTAAATTATCTCTACGCGCTCTATTTGGAAACACAAATAATGTTTCCTCTCTAAGTTATTCACATTCTGGTTTATTTAAAACTGAAATAAATGGATTGAAATGTCCAGCGTCAAGCAAACAATTTCTTAATATCAAGGGTTGCGTATTAATTATATCATATTTACCAAACAAACATATACATCTTCATAGCAGTTGTCATAAATGTCTGTATTTTCATTTATTAGTGATTTCAGGGCAAAAGTCTTTAAATATCAAGTGTTGCTACAAGCACAGGCACATTTGCATTCATTTCCTCATTCTGCCCTGTTCTCATTATTTGAGTCTGATTCTTCTGTTTCCCCCAAAGGTATGTACAGGGTACATACCTTTGCACCACAGAAATAGGAGGGTAATAAGCAGGTAATAAAGCTTAGCTAGAAGAGTGTGCATTAGTTCCAAGAATCAGGTAAAACCACTGATGAATTATCATTTGAAGGATGATTTTTTAACTTAAATAGCTTATTGAGATGTAATTCACATACCATACAATCTACCCACTTAGAGTGTACAATTCAATGATTTTCATTATATTCACAGATGTGTGCACCCATCACTACAGTCAGTTTTAGAACATTTTCATCCACTGAGGAGAAAACCCATACCGTCAGCATCTGCCTTCTATACCCCATCCCTGGCTCAGGTCTGAGCAACCAGCAGTCTACTTTCCGCCTCTATAGAATTCCCTACTTTGGATTTCCATTTGAAGGCAATCATAACTTACGTGGGAAAGCCAGTAATTTTGCCAGAGCTAGACTAAGTGATTTTGGCAGATAAGCATGGCATTCAAATGTATAAGGGTATTTGTCCATGTTCTTTCAAATGATATTCCTTTAGGTGCCTCTCCCACACCTGTTGACTGGGCTCTAAACCTTAATTACTGTCTGTTATTATCTGTTTGTAAGTATTTTCCATTCTCTAAATGGATATGTAATGTTGGGGTCTGTGTATCCTTTTCTTTCCAAAGCCCAGAATATGATTGATTGATTGTAATGAAAATATTGAATTGAAAGGATTTATTTGGCAAGGTTCCCAGCATAATAAAAACATTCTGGGTTTGATTTAGTGGAATTTCAGAGTTGTACTGGCAAAATCATTGGATAGACTCCTGCACAAAATGCTTTAGATGGGACTTTATATCCTTGTTCCTATCTAGCTATAAAATTAATTATGCTTTGTAGAAAGGCTATCTCAAAACTGAATGGTGTGTCTTTTAATATTTTCTGGGATGCACTCTAGAATGTCACCTCACTTTTTCTAATCTCATTTTACCCTGGATCAACAGAGCTCAAGTAATTCATTTATTCTCTAAACCGTGGCCTCAAGCCATACACCCTGGCGGGCCTCAGGATAGGTCAAGGAGAAGATGGTAAAGGAAACCTGCCCTGACGTCAGGCCCTTCACATTCTAGAGGGAAAGCAGACATTGACCAGAGTGTCATGTAGAGAAACGTAAACCCCAGCCATGATCCAGTGCTATAGAAGTAATCACCGCAGGTAAGGAGAAACTGAGGAAGGAGCCCTTTGGCTGAACTCCTGGATGTGGCTAGAGTGTATACAAGGTTAAAAGTAAAGGTAAACAGCTCTCCAGGCAGAGGGGACCGTATATGTAGACGTCCTTGTCAGAATGAGAAGGGTCCAGGATAAAGCTTCAGGGGATGCTGAGGGCACATAACAGGGGATGCTAAGGACCTTGGCTTTTATTCTGCGTGTAACATGAAGCCTATCACCTATCTTGAACAGGGTGAGTCACATTATTTGATTTCTGTCTGGAAAACTTGGAATGTCCCCAATTAGGTTCAGAGCTAAATCTAATTTACTTTAATAGAGCTGGACTGCTCTCACATTTTATTCAATAAATGAAGGCACTGTGGTTTTATGTTCCAATTTTATCCCCTGAGTTTTGTCTTAAAATTAGCTCTCTTAATCAATTAATGAAGTAACCTTCTTAAACTAGCTTAAAAATTCTCTCAGAGCTCCAAATGTCTGATTGAAGAAATAAAGTTAAAAAAAAAAAACCTTTGGACTCAAACCATTCAAATTTCAGGAGAAATTTTACATATAAAAGGAAAATGTTGATAAAATAGGGGCTAGTTGTATCTTATTATTAAAAGATATTTATAAGTCTCAGGTGTTGAGGGAAGAATGGGATTGCTGAGTTGACTCTCAGAAAATCGATATCGCTAGACCAACCCTGAGGAGAGGTTTCCCACCGTCCCACCATGGTAACCTGCATTAAAAATCTGAGCACTGAGAAAATCTTTAAATTCAGTAGTGCAAGGACAGAAAACTGTGAGAAGCAAAATCAGTTAAAGGAAAACGCTCTTGTAACAACCACCAAACTGGAGTGACATAAACAGCGTTCTTCTCTGCCCCCAAATATCTGAACCATAATATCTGGATGAGTTTGTTTTCTCTTTCTATCACGTAAAACTTTTCATCAGTGCTTGATTTATATTAGCTAACCAGCATCTTATTCTAAGAAATGGAGATGTATTCTTAACTTTTTTCCCAGTTTCCAAGGATCTCTAGAAACTATCTGCAACCGTGCACGTTTGATTTCATTGTTCACCGTCTTAGTTTCTCCTTAAGATCGTGAGCCTTTTAATGTGCTGTTGGATTCTGTTTGCTAGTATTTTGTTGAGGATTTTTGCATCTATGTTCCTCAGTGATATTGGCCTGTAGTTTTCTTTCTTTGTGTCATCTTTGTCTGGTTTTGGTATCAGGGTGTTGGTGGCCTCATAGAATGAGTTTAGGAGTGTTCCTCCCTCTGCTATTTTTTGGAAGAGTTTGAGAAGGATAGGTGTTAGCTCTTCTCTAAATGTTTGATAGAATTTGCCTGTGAAGCCATCTGGTCCTGGGCTTTTGTTTGTTGGAAGATTTTTAATCATAGTCTCAATTTCAGTGCTTGTGATTGGTCAGTTTAAATTTTCTATTTCTTCCTGGTTCAGTCTCGGAAGGTTGTGCTTTTCTAAGAATTTTTCCATTTCTTCCAGGTTGTCCATTTTATTGGCATATAGTTGCTTGTAGTGAGTCTGGCTAATAGTTTATCAATTTTGTTTATCTTCTCAAAGAACCAGCTTTTACTTTTATTGATCTTTGCTATTGTTTCCTTCATTTCTTTCTCATTTATTTCTGATCTGATCTTTATGATTCCTTTCCTTCTCCTAACTTTGGGGGGTTTTTTGTTATTCTTTCTCTAATTGCTTTAGGTGTAAGGTTAGATTGTTTATTTGAGATGTTTCTTGCTTCCGGAGGTAGGATTGTGTTGCTATAAGCTTCCCTCTTAGAACTGCTTTTGCTGCATCCCATAGGTTTTGGGTCATCGTGTCTTCATTGTCATTTGTTTCTAGGTATTTTTTGATTTTGTCTTTGATTTCATCAGTGATCTCTTGGTTATTTAGTAGTATATTGTTTAGCCTCCATGTGTTGTTTGTATTTTTTACTGTAATTGATATCTGGTCTCATAGTGTTGTGGTCTGAAAATATACTTGATATGATTTCAGTCGTCTTAAATTTACCAAGGCTTGATTTGTGACCTGAGATATGATCTGTCCTGGAGAATGTTCCAGGAGCACTTGAGAAGAAAGTGTATTCTATTTTTTTTGGATAGGATGTCCTATAAATATCAATTAAGTCCATCTTGTTTAATGTATCATTTAAATCTTGTGTTTCCTTATTAATTTTCATTATGGATGATCTGTCCATTGGTGAAAGTGGGGTGTTAAAGTCCCCTACTATGACTGTGTTACTGTCAATTTCCCCTTTTATGGCTGTTAGCATTTGCCTTATGTATTGAGATGCTCCTATGTTGGGTGCATAAATATTTACAATTGTTATATCTTCTTCTTGAATCGATCCCTTGATCATTATGTAGTGTCCTTCTTTGTCTCTTGTAATAGTCTTTATTTTAAAGTCTATTTTGTCTGATATGAGAATTCCTACTCCAGCTTTCTTTTGATTTCCATTTGCATGGAATATCTTTTTCCATCCCCTCAGTTTCACTCTGTATGTGTCCCTAGGTCTGAAGTTGGTCTCTTGTAGACAGCATATATATGGTTCTTGTTTTTGTATCCATTCAGGCAATCTATGTCTTTTGATGGGAGCATTTAATGCATTTACATTTAAGGTAACTATCAATATGTATGTTCCTATTACAATCTTCTTCATTGTTATGGGTTTGTTATTGTAGGTCTTTTCTTTCTCTTGTGTTTCCTGCTAGAGAAGTTCCTATAGCATTTGTTGTAAAGCTGGTTTGGTGGTGCTGAATTCTCTTAGCTTTTGCTTGTCTGTAAAGGTTTTAATTTCTCTGTCTAATCTGAATGAGATCCTTGCTGGGTAGAGTAATCTTGGTTGTAGGTTTTTCCCTTTCATCACTTTTAAATATGTCTTGCCACTCCCTTCTGGCTTGCAGAGTTTCTGCTGAAAGATCAGCTGTTAACCTTATGTGGATTCCCTTGTATGTTATTTGTTGTTTTTCCCTTGCTGCTTTTAATATTTTTTGTTTGTATTTAATTTTTGATAGTTTGATTAATATGTGTCTTGGTGTGTTTCTCCTTGGATTTATCCTGGATGGGATTCTCTGTGCTTCCTGGACTTGACTATTTCCTTTCCCATATTAGGGAAGTTTTCAACTATAATCTCTTCAAATATTTTCTCAGTCCCTTTCTTTTTCTCTTCTTCTTCTGGGAACGCTATAATTCGAATGTTGGTGGATTTAATGTTGTCCCAGGGGTCTCTAAGACTGTCCTCAATTCTTTTCATTCTTTTTTCTTTATTCTTCTCTATGGTAGTTATTCCCACTATTTTATCTTCCAGGTCACTTATCTGTTTTTCTGCCTCAGTTATTCTGCTATTGATTCCTTCTAGAGAATTTTTAATTTCACTTATTGTGTTGTTCATCATTGTTTGTTTGCTTTTTTGTTCTTCTAGGTCCTTGTTAAATGTTTTTTGTATTTTCTCCATTCTGTTTCCAAGGTTTTGGATTATCTTCACTATCATTACTCTGAATTCTTTTTCAGGTAGACTGCCTATTTCCTCTTCATTTGTTTGGTCTGGTGGGTGTTTACCTTGCTCTTTCATCTGCTGTGTGTTTCTCTGTCTTTTTATTTTGCTGAATATACTGAGTTTGGGGTTTCCTTTTCACAGGCTGCAGGTCCGTAGTTCCCTTTGTTTTTGGTGTCTGCCTCCAGTGGCTAAGATTGGTTCAGTGGGTTGTGTAGGCTCCTGGTGGAGGGGATTCATGCCTGTGTTCTGGTGGATGAGGCTGGATCTTGTCTTTCTGGTGGGCAGGACCACATCTGGTGGTGTGTTTTGGGATGTCTGTGACCTTATTATGATTTCAAGCAGCCTCTCTGCTAATGGGACGGGTTGTGTTCCTGTCTTGTCAGTTGTTTGGCACAGGGTGTCCAGCATTGTAGCTTGCTGGTTGTTGAATGGAACTGGGTCTTAGCATTGGGATGGAGATCTCTAGGAGAGCTTTCGCCATTTGATATTTTGTGGAGCTGGGAGGTCTCTGGTGGACCAATGTCCTGAACTCGACTCTCCCATCTCAGAGGCACAGGCCTGAGACCCAGCCGTAGCACCAAGACCCTGTCAGCCACGTGGCTCAGAAGAAAAGGGAGAAAAAAAAGAAAGAAAGAAAGAGAGAAAGAGAGAGAGAGAGAGAGAGAAAGAGAGAGCAAGAGAGGAAGGAAGAGAGAGAGAAAGGAAAAAATAAAATAAAAAGAAATAAAGTTATTAAACTAATTTTTTTAATTATTAAAAATTAAAAAGTAATAAAAGAAAGAAAGAAGAGAGCAACCAAACCAAAAAACAAATCCACCAATGATAACAAGCGCTAAAAACTATATTAAAAAAAAATCAAACAGAACCCTAGGACAAAGGTAAAAGCAAAGCTATACAGACAAAGTCACAGAAAGAAGCAAACACACAGACACACTCACAAAAAGTGAAAACTGAAAAAAAATATATATATATAAAAGGAAGAGAGCAGCCAAATCAATAAAGAAATCTACCAATGATAAGAAGCTCTAAATACTAAACTAAGATAAACATAAACCCAGAAACAAATTAGATGCAAAAAGAAAACCCCAAGTCTACAGTTGCTCCCAAAGTCCACCTCCTCAATTTGGGATGATTCGTTGTCTATTCAGGTATTCCACAGATGCAGGTACATCAAGTTGATTGTGGAGATTTAATCCTCTTCTCCTGAGACTGCTGGGAGAGATTTCCCTTTCTCTTCTTTGTTCGCACAACTCCTGGGGTTCAGCTTTGGATTTGGACCCGCCTCTGTGTGTAGGTCCCCGGAGGACGTCTGTTCTTCGCTCAGACAGGACCGGGTTAAAGAAGCCGCTGATTCGGGGGCTCTGGCTCACTCAGGCCGGGGCGAGGGAGGGGCATGGAGTGCGGGGCGGGCCTGCGGCGGCAGAGGCCGGCGTGACGTTGCCCCAGCCTGAGGTGTGCCGTGCATTCTCCCGGGGAAGTTGTCCCTGGATCCCGGGACCCTGGCAGTGGAGGGCTGCACAGGCTCCCCGGAAGGGCGGTGTGGAGAGTGACCTGTGCTCGCACACAGGCTTCTTGGTGGCGGCGGCAGCAGCCTTAGCGTCTCATGCCCGTCTCTGGTGTTTGCCCTGATAGCGGCGGCTCGCGCCCGTCTCTGGAGCTCGTTTAGGCGGTGCTCTGAATCCCCTCTCCCTGCGCACCCCAAAACAATGGTCTCTTGCCTCTTCGGCAAGTCCAGGCTTTTCCCCAGGGTGCCTCCTGGCTAGCTGTGGCACACTAGCCCCCTTCAGGCTGTGTTCACACCGCCAACCCCAGTCCTCTCCCTGGGATCCGACCAAAGCCCGAGCCTCAGCTCCCAGCCCCACCCGCCCCGGCGGGTGAGCAGACAGGCCTCTCGGGCTGGTGAGTGCCGGTCGGCACCGATCCTCTGTGCGGGCATCTCTCCACTTTGCCCTCCGCGCCCCTGTTGCTATGCTCTCCTCCGCAGCTCTGAAGGGTCCTCCCTCCGCCACCCGCAGTCTCCGCCCACGAAGGGACTTCTAGTGTGTGGAAACCTTTCCTCCTTCACGGCACCCTCCCAGAGGTGCAGGTCCCGTCCCTATTCTTTTGTCTCTGTTTTTTCTTTTTTCTTTTGCCCTCCCCAGGTATGTGGGGAGTTTCTTGCCTTTTGGGAAGTCTGAGGTCTTCTGCCAGCATTCAGTAGGTGTTCTGTAGGAGTTGTTCCACATGTAGATATATTTCTGATGTATTTGTGGGGAAGAAGGTGATCTCCATGTCTTACTCCTCTGTGGTCTTGAAGGTCTCCCTCTGCAAAGTACTTTAAAGAATGAACAATTTTACAGGACTTCCCTGGTGGTCCAGTGGTTAAGATTTGCCTTCCAATGCAGGGGGTGTGGGTTCAATCCCTAGTCAGGGAGCTAAGATCCCACATGCCTCGGGGCCCAAAGCACAAAACACAAAACAGAAGCAGTATTGTAACAAATTCAATAAAGACTTTAAAAATGGTCCACATCAAAAAAAATCTTTAAAAAATTGTTTTAAAAAAAAAGAATGAACAATTTTAGGTCTGGAAAAGTTTTAGACTTCATTTATTCATTCACTCATTCACTCAACAAACATTTCAAAGCTTAAAAAAGAATCATTATTCCAGGCACTGACATTACATCAATGCAGGAAACAAATAACCAAAATAAATAAATAAATAAATCTGTTGTGCTTGTGGAACTTGCTTTGTGGTTAGGAGAAAGAAAACAAATAATGTATGTAGGAAAGGTGTAAGATTGTAGTAGGTAAGAAGCTAATAAGTATAAGGGGGAAAGATAAAACAGAATGCAGGGATTGGGAACTTGGAACCCTAACTGGTAAACATGAAGGGCCTTGGATTCTGTTCCGGGTTTACTGTGCCAACAAAGCACTCCTTTTGTACTGCACCCTCAGTCCCAATCCTGTGCTCTGATCAGATGAGAGATTGTCTTGGACAGGATCAGGGCTTGTTATGGACACAAACACAGAATGCAAGAGCAGAATCAGAAGCCAAGGAAGCTTATGCCAGAGACCTTCTGCACAGACTTAGTGAGGGTGGGTGGGTGAATGTCAGGTTGGTGGGAAATGGTGAGAACAGGAGATTCAGGGGTGGGTTTGAATTTCACAGTTTTCAGTATTTTATTTATCACGTGTCTTCTTAATATCCCAGAAGTAGAAAGGACTACTTGCCAAGAAAAGCTTGAAAGCCACTACTGTTCTCTACAACTACTGCCTATCTTGTATTTAAATATATTGACAACTGAGTGCTAAAAATGGACATTCATGGGAAAAAATGTCTGTTCTAAAATAATTTTTGTCCTTGAAGGAAAAAAGGCTTAGGAGGTTTACTAATTCTGAAGCTACAGAAACCCCATGGAAATTTAGATTATCTTTTCAACTACCCATGTTAAAAGTGCTGTACTTGTTTTCTACATGAAATCTTATTCTTTGATGCACTTACTTGAGTTTTCAACTATTGCTTTCAACGTTCTCAAATCTGTTATATAAAAACCATAAGTTTATGCAGTTACTTCAGGGATTTATTTTATTTCCGTCCACATAAGTTTAGCTTACTTATTTTTCTTTATTTTTTCTATCTTATTTGGTCAATTAGACAAAGCACTGTTGCAATATTCTTGTCAGTTTACTGTATTCTGTTAATTGTTTACTATGCACTTTCACACAAAGAGGAATATAATGACCCCTTCCCCATCAGGCATATACACAGTGTGTTTTTTTGTACCAATTTGTGTATGTAGTCTCTCCAGCCATGCAGCATCCAAAGGGGCCCTTGCTTGGTCCCCAGCATAGAACAACTTAGCCAGATAATGGAAATAACATAATTATCTACTGTTTGGAACCCTAAGTATGAATTTCTACAATGGGCAGCACTGCTACACATTGGAGGAAATGCCTTCTTAAGGAATCACCAATCTTAATTTAAAAAATTGACATTTTCAAAGTCAACTGCTATTAATTATTGCATGTCACAGAGAAATTCTAAACAGATAAGTTTCTTGGGAGGACAATCTATTTGGTAGAAAAATTCCAGGGGTCTGTTTTAATTCTATTTGGTGTCTATTCACATGCTGTTCGTAACTTGTATAGTTTCCTAACTAAAGGCTGTGTATTTAATTTTTGAGATTAAAAAGCACGATATATGATTTTCTCTTTTCAGGGGGGAGCGGAACATAACATTCCAGTTGTCATTTCAAAAATCTCCAAGGAGCAAAGAGGTAAAGTGTTAAGAGAGCTGTTCTGTGAGTCCCTGTCACTGAGGAAAAAGACGATAGTTAGAATCATAGATTCGTATGGGACTGACCAGCCGGGGTCCCATGACCAGGCAGCAGGTGACGGTTCTGACTCCCGAGTCCAAGTCCTTTACCCGCCCGGCGGGCAGGGAGGGAAGACAGTAGAGCAGGTGGCTGTGTGTGAGCCAGAGACTGCATGACTGCACAGTGTCTCATTAACAAGTAAGCGTAGAAACGGCCCTGATGCTTACAAGTCTCATCAGTTACAGGCAACTCCAGTTATCTATATATATTTTTTCAGTTTTCATATGCAATTTAACTCAGCCCTTCATATGAAATTTCATCCAGGAAAAACTCCAAGGATGTAAACCAACTGTTACAATGACCGAAATCACTGAGACAGCCTAGTGTTTAAAAAGAAACGGGGAGCTGATTCCATTGCTGATGGAGTGAACGTCTAGCTCTAAACGTTTTCATAGATGCCTTAGTGCTCTCATAAGAACATGAGAACATTTAGTCCTCCACCCAGAAGTGTGGCCAATTTCTGGCAACTAAGATCTAAAATGATAGAATGAAACGGAACTGTCACAGCACGTGTTTCAGTTCGGCTCATGTTTCAATCATAGGAGTTGAATCATGTGATTGTTTTTGCATTTCTATGACCTGTGGATCTTCTAAGATGCTACCCATATAAAACATTTCATTTTTTCCCTTTTATCAGTTTTGACTTTATTTAATTAAAAACTCTTTCATCTGTGTGAAGAAAGTAGACGATGCATAATCAATTGTCCTTCTCCATTCACAGCTGAGCTCTCAGGACTGCTCTTTATTGGGGACGCAATTCTGCAGGTATACACCTTACCATTATTTTCCACGTGCAACCAAAACATAAGGTCAATTCACAATATACCACATGAAGCTGTGTCTCTCTTTCCATTGCAGATAAACGGGATTAATGTGAGGAAATGCAGACATGAAGAAGTGGTGAGTTTTCTTTACTTTTTCCTAATATCATAATTTTCCCCATGTGCAAATGAGGATTTAGGGCATTGCTAAAAACTTTTCATTTATTCATTAGGAAACATGACGCTGGTCCAGTGTGCTGTCAGACTTTCGGATAATCTCTTACTTGGTGTTTGGGGTTTTTTTTGTATATTAGAAACAGATCAGTGAGTATCACTAAGGAAAAAATGTAATTCAAAGAAATACAGCTGTTTGCTATGTTTTCCAGTTTTCAGTTAATTCCTACTAGTCCGTGCCCACTAAGTGCATCTCTAGGTGAAATATATCTCTAAATCTTTGCAAATGTTTAGAAGCTTATAAACAATAAAATTTATGTTTGTAAAATTTCATCTAGTAGCTGGGGCAAGGGGAAGAGCATGTAAAGACCGTGTGTGTGTGTGTGAGAGAGAGAGACAGAGAGACAGAGAGAGAGACAGAGAGACAGACAGAGACAGAGACGACATTTAGAGACACTTCATCTCAAGGTTCACAGGTTCGGCTCACTAGACAGCTACACCGAAAGATCAGCAGTGTTTACTGTGGTATTTTCTTGGATGTTGGTAATGTGCAGATTTGAAGCCCGGCTTCAGATCCTTTAATTCACTCAGCTTATGTGACCCAGGAATTTGTATTTTTAACAACGGGCCCAGCAGTTTCACTGTCAGCGGCCTCTAATCTACACCTTGGGAGAAGCTGGAAGGTTGAGCAGCTTCTGTGGAGCTGAGGGAGGACATAAAAAATGATGCAGAAAAGTGATGCAGGCCGGTGTCGGGCGTTTGGGAAATGTTTTTCACAGCTAATTCAATAACATTCGTAGAACCTTCACTGAATCTCCGTATCAGCTCACAGGGGAAAGGAGAGAGGAGAAAATATGCCTAAAGGTTTGTACTCAAGGGTCAAACAAAATGAAAATACCGTAAACCTTTGGCTTCTCGCGGCTCCAGTTCACTTGGTTTGTGAAGACGTTGCCCTGCTACAATTTGGAGAAAACTCTTCTGACATATTTACGTATTTCAGGCCTCGAAGAGGCAACTCCGAGCATCTGAAAAGCCCCAGCTCCACAAGCAGAGCTGTTGGAGAGCGTTCTCTGTGGGACAGGCAAGGTGTGTCCATATTCATGGCTCGGTTTTTCTCTCAAAAATCCTACTTGATTTTTGAAAAATCACCCCGTGGTGAACCTCGCATAAAATATACGTACTTCAAATCTCAGGCTTATGTCAAATAGGTACAGGGAAAAGCAATATTTGAGAACAGAGTTTTAGACAAATGAGAAGAAGCACATCACAGACTACTCGGTTCTGAATATACACAGATTTCAAATACAGCCCTGTAAGCAAAGATATTTTAACTTTAGTCTTTTTTCAAAAGTACAACGTGATTTTAAATTCATTGTCCAGGGAGCAAAAACAAGTGCATTCTCTTCCAAAACCGCACGCTGTTCCATGGAGTCCTGTTTGCAATTTGCCCTTCAGAGGCAAGCAGCAAGCTTACACTTACTGTGATGAGGCTTTGATTAAACAGATCCACGTGGCATGAAAGATTAGAATGCGCTAATCACGCCACTTCCGAATGGTGTTCATTCTGTTTCAAAGAAGAGGGATTTAAGATTGTATTGCAAATTGCACGTGGCCCTTCACAACAAACTTTTACTCTTTTGAGAGGTTTAACCATATCAGCTTTGAAGTGTAGGTGGTGATATTCTTATTTGCTTCCAATCTTTCACTTTGCAACAGTGATTAGGTGCTTTTGTCTTCACTGCTAATTATCTAAGCAAACAGACTGACTTACACCTCAGTGGGACCGAGATATTAATTAAATGTTTAAGAAGGGACTTCCATGGGCAGAAAAGGTCACCGCAAGCTCAGAGGTGTAGATGGTTTTAAGTACCATGCTGACGGACCGCATTCCTCATTCCAAGTCAGGGCCCCCAGAGGCCCAAATTCAGAAAGCAGCCTCGGAAGGTATGACAGTAGGTTGTCTGTGCCTGTGACTTTCTTTTATTCACCTACACTATTCACTGCCATTGTTAGAAGTCTGCATCATTCGTAGATGCCGTCA
This sequence comes from Phocoena phocoena, assembly GCF_963924675.1. Lineage (NCBI taxonomy): Eukaryota > Metazoa > Chordata > Mammalia > Artiodactyla > Phocoenidae > Phocoena > Phocoena phocoena. The sequence continues at coordinate 2,105,070 of NC_089235.1, forward strand.
AGGATGTGTAGCCGTAGCTTCTGTGGTGGAGCTAGCTACAGGCTTGATCTGTGTGGCCGGGGATCCCTGCTCTCCGCTTGGGCGCTCAGTGGACTGTTGTTAACGGATTCTTTAGCTGAATAACTAGAATTAGGTCATCACGGCATCTGCGTCTGTATGTTTCTCATGTCTGGGTGTGCGGTCATCAATTCTGGGCTTCACCCACACCACCCCGGGCATTCTTCTTGCTAGAAGATTGCGAAGGAAGAAAAGCTACCAGTTTCCTGACCACGAAAGATTAGAGCAGGTGCCAGCTTTGAGACCGAAAAAGAGTTTTTTTGTTTTTACGGTCTTATTGATAGAAAACATTAGATAATTAGAAGTGCAAATAACCATCACCCTGATTCTGAGTTTGCGACTTTGAACCAAACTCTAAAATTGTGTAATTTTTACAGGAGCAGAATGAATAGCTCAGATTATGTAAGTTAAAATGATATATTCATGCAATGAAAACAAATTTCGATAAAAGAAATACAAAATGTTGTTTAATAACATTTTAATTGTTATGATATATGCTTAACTTAATTCAAAATTTCCATTGGAATTTTCTTTTTTAGCTTAGATGAATCAGAAAGTAAAATTACAAGAGTTACATTATATCATCTGAAAATGAGGCATTATTTTATATATTGGAACCATTTAGGAGATTTTATGAGTTATCAAGGAACATATTTAGGATGTGATTTGGGAACATAAAGCATTTGAGATCTTGGCAAAACGCTTAAATTGTCATTGAGTAACATATCATGTTTCACCTAACTGCTAACAATTCTCAGTTTGTTTTCAGTTTGGAAATAGGTTTTGAGGTCTAATGGATTAAGATTGTCCTCCAGAATTCTGACTGCAGTGGACTCTTTTTCTTTGAATTAACTACCACAGAGGAAAGCCATACATGAAATCACTTGACTTTTAATATTTCCCACCGGTTTGGGAGGGGTGTTAAATATTGTTTATTGTATCTCTGATTTTAAAAAGTAATAAAATATCTAGAACTTGACTAATTTACATCCTTAGATTCTCATTAACACCCTTAGGAGTTCCTTCTCTGCTGGACCCACAGGTCTGTCCCCTAATTAGGCTATGAATAGAGACAGCGCAGGTGACAAGTTCCTTAACTGCATGCTATTTACTCCTGGCTACTGATTCCCATCACATCCCTATTTGTTGTCTTACACACACTAAAGACCCGCTTCGCAGCGCCCTCGATAATGAGACAAAGCCAGGCCAGATAAAGCCTTCCTTAGTGGAGCACGAGCCAGTTCCCACCCAGAGGAACTTGCAGGGAGGACACACAGCAGAAGGCCCAGGTGGACCCTGTGTACAGAGAAGAGGAAGTGACCGGCGGGTAGAGACAGGCGTGTGGACATCACCACACCCCAACAAAGACGCTGCCCAGTCACTCTGCTGCCCCACAGATCAGAGTGAGAAGGGGAGGTGTGTGTCACCCAGATTCTACAATTCTCACGTAGCTGACATTGTACTTTCAGAATGATCAGACGGAAAGGCAAGGAGAAGAAAGTGTCTGAGGATGGAAATGTGAACACCTAAGTTAGAATTTGTGTTATAGGTATTTTCCAGCTGTCTGATGATCATAAAGGGCCTACATTTCTCTGACCCTCATTTTTTATCTGAAAGATGAAGCGTTTGAAATAGATCACTCTTGATGTATTTTGCAGCTCACTCATGAGAAAGTGCCTGGGAATGTGTGTGTTTTTTCTCTTTTTCAATTTTAATAGACTTTATCTTTTAGAAGCCTTTTAGGTTTACGAAATAATTATGCAGGGAGTTTTCTCCCCATCTGGTCTCACACAGAGTGTCCCCTCTTACTAAGACCACAGGCTGCTGTCGACATATCTTATAGTTGGTGAACCCCTACTGACGCATCACTTTTTTTTTTAACATCTTTATTGGAGTATAATTGCTTTACAATGGTGTCTTAGTTTCTGTTGTGTAACAAAGTGAACCAGCTATACATATACATATATCCCCGTATCCCTTCCCTCTTGCGTCTCCCTCCCTCCCACCCTCCCTATCCCACCCCTCTAGGTAGTCACAAAGCACCGATCTGATCTCCCTGTGCTATGCGGCTGCTTCCCACTAGCTATCGATTTTACATTTGGTAGTGTATATATGTCCATACCACTCTCTCACTTCGTCCCAGCTTACCCTTCCCCCGCCCCGTGTCCTCAAGTCCATTCTCTACGTCTGCGTCTTTATTCCCGTCTTGCCCCTAGGTTCTTCATGACCTTTTTTTTTTTTTTTTCTTCCTTAGATTCCATATATATGTGTTAGCATACGATATTTGTTTTTCTCTTTCTGACTTACTTCACTCTGTATGACAGACTCTATGTCCATCCACCTCACTACAAATAACTCAATTTCGTTTCTTTTTATGGCTGAGTAATATTCCATTGTATATATGTGCCACATCTTCTTTATCCATTCATCTGTTGATGGACACTTAGGTTGCTTCCATGTCCTGGCTATTGTAAATAGAGCTGCAGTGAACATTTTGGTACCTGACTCTTTTTGAATTATGGTTTTCTCAGGGTATATGCCCAGTAGTGGGATTGCTGGGTCGTATGGTAGTTCTATTTTTAGTTTCCACACCCAGTTTTCCCCATTATTAACATCCCACATTGTTACATTACATTTCTTACAAGGAATAAACCAGTACTGATAGGTTATTATTAACAAAAGTCTATACTTTATTCAAATTTCTTTAGTTTTTACCTAATACTTCTTTTCCTGTCCCAGGATCGCATCCGGATTACACATCACATGTAATTATGTCTCCTTTGGCTCCTCTGGGCTGTAATAGTTTCTAGGACTTCTTTTTTGATAACTGTTACACTTTTGAGGGGGACTGGACAGGTATTTTGCGGGCTGAATCTCGATTTGGAATTTTCCGATTTTTTTTGTGCTTAGACTGGGCTTATGTGTGTTGGGAGGAAGATGACAGAGGCACAGTGCCCGTCTTATCATGTCTTATCACGTGTACCTGCCGTCATGACTGCATCACCAGCACCTGGATGAGGAAGGGTATGCCAGGTTTCTTTCTTTCTTTTTTTTTTTTTTGCGGTACGCGGGCCTCTCACTGTTGTGGCCTCTCCCGTTGTGGAGCACAGGCTCCGACGCGCAGGCTCCGGACGGGCCCAGCCGCTCCGCGGCACGTGGGATCTTCCCGGACCGGGGCATGAACCCGTGTCCCCTGCATCGGCAGGCAGACTCTGAACCACTGCGCCACCAGGGAAGCCTGTCTGCCAAGTTTCTTACTCTGTGGTTCTTGTTCCCTTTCCATGCTGTGCTCCTCTGAAGGAGCTCCTACATTTAGTGGGGGATATGCTTTACCTCCACAGGGGTGGACTCTCTGCCTACGTTCCCTGGAATTCTGCTACGTAGGAGATTCGTCTGTACACCTCAATTTTTCAGACAGATCAGTGTGGACTGTGGATACTTCTTTTATACTCTGGGCTGTAAGCTCTTTCACTTGATTTTAATGTTGCTTTGAAAAGTCCTTGGGATTTTTTTTTTTTTTTTGGGGGGGAGCACTTTCTCAGTCTCTGGCACTGAAAGGTGTTTCAGGCTCATCTTGTACATTTCCTGCCACTCCAGGAATCAGCAATTCCTCCCAGAGGCCCTGCTTTGCTTTGTTAGAGAATGTTTGAGAAACCACATTCTGGGAGCTGGTGTGCTCATTGCTTGTGGAGTAGCTGTGTCTTCTAGGCCCCTCAGCTCACAGAACAGGAGGCGTGTGTGTGTGTGTGTGTGTGTGTGTGTGTGTGTGTGTACAGAATTGCTCACATACCTACTCTGTACCTACATTAAGCTAAACGTGAGTTTACGTGGCTGCCGCTAAGGGAACCCGTCATCACACAGACAGTCCTAGCCTCCTCCCCTTGCTTATGTGTAGCCTCCCACCAACAGATGCTACACCATCTGCCATCTGCTTGTTTAATTGTTCTAATCCAGTACATATGTACAGCAGGATCAGGACAGTTAATCCACTCCCTAGTGGGAAGATTTGACTAGGTAGAGGATTGACGTACTGTTCTTTTTAGCCTTTAGTCTTGCAGATTTCATAAACTTCCAGATTCACTCAGGTCAGTTCCACTCTCCTGAGCCCTTCAGTGAGGTTGTTTCAGATGTTCGTAATACATTCAGACTCTCTTGTCATATCCTGCATTCAATTGTGATATCCCTTAACCTCCAAAATGATTTTTTTTAAAGATTTGCACACATTAAGGCTCACTCATCTTTTAGCTGCAAATTCTACAGGTTTTGACAAGTGCATAATACCATGTATCCACCATTATGGTGTCCTACAGAAGAGTTTCACTGCCCTAAGAAAATCCTCTTCAGCTATTTCCTCCCCACATCGTGGTCCTCTAGAAATGACCATTTCACTGTCTGTATAGTTTTGCCTTTATCAGAATGTCATATAATTGAAATCACAGAGAATGTAGCCTTTTCAGAATGGCTTCTTTCACTTAGCAACATGCGTTTAAGAATGATTCATGTCTTTTAGCTCTTGATAATCTATTTCTTTTTGAGCACTGAATAATATTTCATGGTCCAGACAATGGAATATTAAGCAACTTCACTACAGTTTTATAAAAAATCTATTTACCTATTGAAGGACATTGTGCTTACTTCCAGTTCGTGGTGATTATGAATAAAGCTGTTATAAATATTTGCAGGCAGGTTTTTGCATGGACATAAATTTTAAATAAATTGAGTATAACTTAGGAGGTGTAGTGCTGAATTATATGGTAAGATTATAGTTAGTTTACAAGAAGCTGCCAACCTGTCTCCCAAAACGGCAGTACCATTTTGCACATCCACTAGCAATAAAGGAGAGCTCCCGTTGCTCTGTATCCTTACCAGCAATTGGTACTTTCCGTTTTGTGGATTTGAACCATGTGTACAGTGGTATCTCATTGCTATTTTAATTTACAATTCCTTAATGACAGATGATGCTGGGCATATGTTCATATGCTTATTTTCCCTCTTTGTATTTTCTTTGGTGATGTCTAGTCACATACCTTGCCCATTTTTAAATTCAGTTGTTTGTTTTCATATTGTTGAACTTAACAAAGTTCTTTATATATATATGTTGGAGATAGCTCCTCGTTTTATTGGCTACCACATCACATATATGTTTTAAAAATATTTTCTCCCTCTCTGTGGATGGGTTGCCTTTTAATTTTCTTTAAAAGTAGACTTTGCAGAACAGAACTTTTTTTTTCTCTTTATTAATTTTATTTATTTATTTATTTTGACTGTGTTGGGTCTTTGCTGTGTGCGGGCTTTCTCTAGCTGCGGTGAGTGGGGGCTACTCTTCGTTGCGGTGCACGGGCCTCTCATTGAGGTGGCTTCTCTTGTTGTGGAGCACGGGCTCCAATAGTTGCAGCACACAGGCTCATTAGTTGTGGCGCATGGACCTAGTTTCTCCATGGCATGTGGGATCTTCCCGGACCAGGGCTTGAACCCGTGTCCCCTGCACTGGCAGGCAGATTCTTAACCACTGCGCTACCAGGGAAGCCCAGAACAGAACTTTTTAATTGTAATAAAGTCCAACGCATGAATTATTTCATGGCCGTTAAGATGGCTTTATTTCCTTCTTTAAGTCAATGTAACTTTATTTTTTCATTATTGTCATATTGCAGTAGCCTGGACTTCCAGCGTAACTTGAATATTCATTGTGAGAAAATACGTCCTTTCCTTGTTCCTGGTCTCAGTGGGAACGGGTCTGGTTTCTCATCATTAAGTGTGATATGAGCTCTGGGTGTTTTGTAGACGTTCTTTATCAAGTTGAAGAAGTTCCCCTATATTCCTACTTTGCAGGCAGTTTTAATCATGGATGTATGTTGAGTTCTTTCAAGTGCTTTTTCTGCATCATTTGATATGACCATACTTGTTTTGTTCTTTAAACATTTGATGCATAGATTACATTGATTGAATTTACAATATTGAATCATCCTTGCTTACCTGGAATAAGCCCACCTGGTTGTGATATATAATTCCTTTTATACATTACTGGGTTTGATGTGCTAGTAACTTTTTGAAGGTCATTGCATAAATTCTGATAAGATATATTGGTCTTAATTTTGTTTTTCTGTAATGTTTTTAAAATCGCTTTTGGTATTAGGATAATGCTGGCATCAAAGAATTACTTAGAAAGTGTTGCCTCTGCCTCTATATTCTAGACAAGACTGTGGAGGATTGGTTCCGTTCCTTCATTAAATATGTGACAGAACACACCAGGAAAACTTTCTAGTTTAGGTGGTTTTTTTGGGTTCAATTTATTTAATACATATAAGCCATTTCAGAATATCGATTTCTCCTTGTGTGAGTTTTAGTAGCTGTGTCTTTCAAAGAATTGATCCATGTCACCGAGGTTACCAAAGCTGTGGGCATAGAGCTGTTGATAGTATTCTACTATGAGCCTTTTCTTAATGTCCATGGGATCAATCGTGATGACCCCTCTTTCATTTCCAATATTGGTAATTTGTAACTTCTCTATTTCTTGATTAATCTGGTTAGAGGTTTATCGGTTTTTATTTATCACTTCAAAGGACAGGTGTTTAGTGTCATTGACTTTTCTCTGTTGTTTTTGTTTGTGTGTTTTCCATTTCACTAATTTCCTGTGTGACTTTATTATTTGTTTTCTTCTTTGTGCTTGGGGCTTTGACTGCTCCACGTTTTCTGTTTCCTATAGTAGAAGCTTAGATCATTGACTTTAATCATCTTTTTGAATACATGCATTTAATGGCATAAATTTTTCTCTAAGCACAGCTTCCCACAAATTTTGAAGAGTTCTATTTCATTTTTATTTAGTTCAAAGTATTTTTAAATTTCTCTCCAAACTTCTTCTTTGACTCCTGTGTTATGTAGAAAGGTATTCTCCAAATATCTGGGGGACTTTCAAGCTATCTTTCTGGTACTGACTGCTAGTTTAAATTCCTTGTTGTCTGGGGGCCTAGTTTGTATGATTTGTATTCTTTTTGATTTGTTAAATTTTGTGTCTGGCCTAGAATCTGGTCTATCTTTGTGAATTTTCCATACAAGCGTGGGAGGAATATGCATTTTGCTGTTTTTGGACAGAGTGTTCTGCAAAAGATAGGAGTCCCTCCTTATCTGCGGTTTCACTTTACTTGGCATCAGTGACCCAAGGTCAACCACAGTCCAAAAATATTAACTAAAAGATTCCAGAAATAAGCAATTCCTAGGTTTTCAACCACGCATCATTCTGAGGACGGTGATGAAATCTCGCTATGTCAGCTCCGTCCTCATAGGACGGGAATCATCCCTCCATCCGTGTTCCACTTCAGTCACTCTGCAGTCGCGGGGGTAGCAGGCCGACTCCCGGGGTCACAGCGCTTGGGGTCAGGCGACCTTTCTCCTACGTAATAATGGCCCAAAGGGCACGAAGAATGATGCTGGCAGTTCGGATACGCCAAAGAGAAGCTGTGAAGTGCTTCCTTTAGGTGAAAAGGTGAAAGTTCTCAACCTCATAGAGGGCGGTAAGGACTCTCCCACCCGTGAACCTGTGAAGAGGGAAAAGGAAATGTGTGCTACCTGTGCTGCTGCGTCTGGAGCTGCACAAGTTACAGTCAGTGTGTGATGAGTGCCTAGTTAAGATGGAAAAGGCTTTTCATTTGCACAGGAAGGTATTTTGAAAGAGAGAGGCCACGGTCGCCTAACTTTTATGGCAGGGTATTATTCTAGTTGTTCTATTTTATTATTAGTTACTGTGCCTCCTTTATAAATTCAGCTTTATCACAGGTATGTGGAAAAGACATCGTATATACAGGGTTCGGTACCACCCAGGGTGTCGAGCATCCCCTGGGGATAAGGGAGGGCTGCTGTGAGCCAGTTTGAAGGATAGTGCTGTTTACTTCAACTGTGTCCTCACCGAATCACTGCCCGTCTGAACTCACAATTCTTGAAAGAGGGCGGTTGAGGTCCACACCTCCAGTAGTGGAGATGTCCGTTTCTCCTTTCAGTTCTATCAGTTTTGGCCTCACGTGTTTTGATATTTTGTTGTTAGGTGTTTAGCATGACTACATACCATTGGAGATTCTACCATTTTATTACTATTTATTTCCTCACTTTAACCTGGATAATTTTTCTTGTTCTCAAGTCTGCTTTGTGTGTAGTTGATATGTCTCCTCCAGCTATGTTGGTCAGCGTTAGCAAAATACATTTTTCTATATGCCTTTACCTTAAACCTATCAGTCTTCATATTAAAATGTTGCGTGTTTTTTGTAGAACCTAGAGTTGGGTCTTTTATATCCCATTGACAATTTCTGTTTTATAATTGAGATATTTAGACCATTCAAATATAAAGTAATTACTGATAAACCGAATTAATATCCACCATGTTTAAAACACTTTTCTATTTGTTGCATATTTGTTCTTTGTTTCTCCCATCACCACCCTAATTCTTTTTTGACTTCCTTGGTTTAAATTAAGCTTTTTGTGTAAAAGAGTCCATTATATCTCTTATCTTATTGTATCAATTATACTTTAAAAAACAATTCGTGTTTGACTTAGAGTTTCCAATATACATTTTAAATGAATCCACATGCACTTTCAAAGAGCCCTGTACTGCTTCTTGCATAACTCAGGTACCTAATAGCAGAATATTCCTGATTTATCTTTCTCATATATTACGGACATTATTGTCATCCATAGCACTTACCTGTGTTCTTCAATAAAACCAGACATTGTTACTATTGTTATTTTAAACTAAAACTTGTTTCCAATCAAGCAAGAATAAGAAAAATAAAATATTTTACTTTCATTTATTCCTTCAGCTCTTGCTTTCCTTATGTTGATCTGAGTGTTGACATATTTTCCTAAACCCTAAAGAAATTCTTATAACACTTCTTGCAGTACAGGGCTTCTGGTAAGGCACTCTCCGTAGCTGTGTATCTGATACATTTTTTATTTCTCCACTTTAGAAGAATAATTTCACAAGATATAGAATTCTGAGTGTATGCTTTTCTATTTCAACACGTTGACTATTTCACTTCACTCTCTTCTTGATTTCAAGATTTCTGATAAGTCAGCTGTAATCCTAATCCATGTTCCACTATAGGTAAATTTTCCCCCAACTCAATGGCTTATTTCAGCATTTTTTCTTTGTCTTTGATTTTCTGCAGTTTGAGTTTCTGTAGTAAGTACCCAAGAGAAAGAGCATATAGCCACACAAAAACCTGTACACAAATGTTCGGGGCAGCACAATTCATAGTAGCCAAAAAGCAGAAACAACACATTAACTGATGATGGATGAACAAAATGTGGTGTATCCACATAATGGAATGTTATTTGATAGTAAAAAGAATAAGTACTGTTACAGGGTAAAACATGGATGAACCTTGGAAAACACACTAAGTAAAAGAAGCTGTTCACAAAAGACCACATATTGAGTGACTTCATTTGCATGAAATATTCAGGTAGGCAGATCCATAGAGACAGAAAGTACATTAGTGGTTGCCTAGGGCTGGGGCAAGGGGGTCATGGGAAGTGAGTGTGGATGGGTTCAGGGTCTCTTTCGGGTTGGCAGAAAATGTTCTAAAATAAGATCGTGGTGATGGTTACATAGCTCTGTGTATATACTGAAAACCACTGAGCTGTCTATTTTAAATTGGTGAAATTCATGATGTGTGAATAATTTATCAATAAAAATGTCAGATTAAAAAATACATTTTTCAAAAAAAATACATTTTTCAGAAGTCATTGAGTATGGTTTAAATGTGGTTTTAACACTTTACTTAATTTCATTTCATTTAACTTTTTGTGGTAAAATAAAAGGCAAATAAAGAAAACCACATACAACAAGTGTATAGCTTGGTGAAAATTTTTGAGGCAAATAAGCTTTTAATCATTTCTACGCCAAGAGGTAGAATTTCGTCCACCTCCCAGAAGGCCACTGTGTACTTTAATCATAGCCTCAATTTCATACTCATCAGTTACTTGAATGACTTTTCTTATATCTCCACACAGTATTGTTTCATTTTGCCTGTTTCTAAAACACTTGCTACATAGTTTAGTTTCTTAATCTCCAGACTTCCTCTGGAATCTCATCTGGAATTTTGAATTTTACTGTTCATTGATAATGGGATACTTTACACAAGGAATGTTAAATACCATCTCTTTACCTTATGTCCTAGAAATACAGCACAACTGTAGTCCTAATTATATCACATGTTAATTAAGCTTTTTGTTCTTATTTAAGTGTAGACTCACATGCAGTTGTGAGAAATGATACAGAGAGATCCTACGTGCACATTACCCAGTTTCCCCCCAAGAATAACATCTCACACAACAGAACAACATCACAACAGGATACTGACACTGATACAGTCAAGACAAAGCACCTCCATCACCAAGAGGACCCTCCTTTTACCCTTTACGGCCACACCTACTTCCCCCCTGCCCTCACCTGCTGCTAAACCCCTGGCAACCACTAATCTGCTCTCCATTTCTATAATTTTGTGATTTCAAGAATGTTATATAGTGGGATCATAAAGTCTAACCTTTTGGAAGTTGTTTTTTTCACTTAGATTTCTCTGGAGATTCATTCAGGGCGTGAAGACTTAGGTTCACATAAAACCCACACATAGATGTTTATAGGGCTGTATTCGTAAGAGCCCAAAACAGGAAACATCTCAGATATCTTTTAATGGTTAAATAAACTGTGTTATATCCATACCATAGACTGCTACTCAGAAAATAACGAGTGAACTGTTGATGCAGCGTGAATGGTTATAGGCCTTTAACATCTATTCAGAATTCCTAGTAGTGCTCGCTTCAGTGTAGAACCATGAACATGCAGACGTTTCTCAGTCCTAGTTAGTGAACGTCAGTGTACAACTTTTCTTCAGTTTTACTGAATTTAGGAAAACAACTGAATATGTAGCACAAGCAGGTTTTATGAACTCAAACCAAAAAAATGTAAGAAAAATGCTGCAAGTAAATTCTTCTGTTGACTTATTGAGTATTCGTTGGCAATACTGATTTTTGGAATTGGGCCAGCATGATTGTTTAATTGTTGACAGAGATTTAAAAGGTAAACCTTAGGGAAGTGGCTCATTCTAAACAAATGTTTCTATTACTTGTTTTACAATTATTCAGCATTCTGAAAATAGGTAGTAATAATAATGTGAGAAATTACAATGAAAACAAGTTGAGAAGTTTTTCTATGTAAGATATATAGATAGACAGATAGATCCAGGGTATGTGTGTATATATTTAAATAATCTCTATTTATGCTACAAGTTTATTTCCCAATATAATGTTACTTTATCTGTAGTATAAGTAGTATAAGTCTCCTTGCTGGGTCTGAACCTAAGCCTGGCAAATAAAATGAGATTTATTAAATTTTTTGATATTTACTTTTTAAAAATGTTTACTGGGAGGAACAGAAAACAGAATTTCAGACAATCATTGTTTTGTTCATTCGAGAATCTTTTGGAGATATTGTAGTGATAGGATAAATCATATATGTGATTGAATTGTATATTTATGGGCTTTTATTTTTCTTGGGTGTGTATTACTATTTCCTTCTTTTTCAAGGTTAACTGGAGTCTATTTGCAAATGGATTCCTTAACATGAAGATATTTATAATATATAACAATATTTAGTTGAGTTTTTGAAAGTAACTTGCATAAGAATATACATATCTTGTCTAAATTACAGTTTAAAAATAAAAATATTGAATATAAAGGCTTAAAAGAGGTTAACTCAAGTGATCATAATTTGGATATGGTATCACAGATGGTATTTATATTCTACTTGTGAACTTTTATAATTTCTAGATTTTCAACAAAAAATGTATAGAAATAATTTTAAGAATTATTTATTTTATAATGACGAGTTACTTAGTCATTTAGTAACAGTATGAACCAAGCAGTGCATCAGGCAATGTCATTACCTCAATTATATAGAAGTCATTACTATTCCACTTCTATCTGTGGGGAAAGTAAGGCCAAAAAACATGGGAGAAATTGGTCCTAATTTGAGTAAAAATTGAGTTTTGGTAGAATTAAGTCAAATCCAGTTCTGACTCCAAAGTTTACGGCCAATGCTCTACAAACATTATTGTCCATATACCTTAATAAATACATGTTTTGAAAAAACGTGATTACCCTAAATTAGAGACAAAACAAAATAAGCATATTTGTTAACAGAAGATTCTCTTCAGAGTGATTTCAATACAAAACTGCCATAGTTTGGAGAGTCGTTAGAAAATACTTCCCCTTAATTATCAGTATTTCCGTCACAGATACTTCACATTAACACTTCGAAAAAAGGATTTAAAATGACGTTCAAACTGAAGTTAACTTCAGTTACAATTTAGGTGGAGATGGGATTTTAAGGCCCTAGACATTCTCGTTTTTCCAGTGATATGTCTCTCCCATGCTCACTACGATTTTGAGGTCTAAGGTGTTCCATTGTGAATGTCAGAGACCTATTTGCTCATCTCACGAAGGGAAGTATACAAATGGAAGGGATAAACATTTTATATTGAAGAGATAGAGATACAGATAATTACTTTGCATTATGGAAGAACACTTCCTTTGTCATTCAAGGTAATTAAGTACAGACGTGAATTTTTAAAAATTAAATTATAAACAAATGATTATTAGTTTGTACATTTAAGTACAGAAATTTACACCAATTAATACTCTTCTCTCAATTCCAGCTTGGTCCCTCCATGTGGTCCTTCCATGTGGACATTTCATACTTAACACAGCAACAAAAGTCTGAGTTAACCAAAACCCAGATGAGGGGAAGGAACCCTCCCTTTTGCTCTCCTCATCTCTGTAGATGACACAACTTAGTAATTAGTCTAAAAGGCAAGACACACAGCTTTGATTCTTTTCTTTCCTTTCCCACTCCTCAGCCAGTGGACTCTTCCTCTCAAGTAAATCAAAGCTGTGTTCACCTCTCTCCTGGGTAACCACCTCCTCATGTGTGATGCCGTCATGTTTGTCTGGACTTCCACAGTGGTCTCCTAACTGCCCTCACTACTCCTCTGTGTGCCCACCCTCACCATGAACAACCTGCCGTGCCGGTGGTTCCCCAGCATGCAGGGAAGGAGTGCAAGCCCTTCATCTGGGCTTACGTGAGCTACAGGCTCACCTCTCCAAAACTCATCCGGTACCCCGGTCCCTTTATCCCTCCAAGTGTCAGCCCCACCCCACCCATACTTCCACTGGGCCCTCCCACCCCAGGCTCACAGGCACCCTAGCACCTTTGCCCTGGTCGTGTCTCTGATCGCCTCATGGTTGGGGCATCCTCCTCATTCAGCCCTCAGACTAAAGTTCTGGTCAGAGGCCTACCCTGAGAAGTCACTCACCTATTTGACCCTCTCCACTTGCCATCTGGGGCTGTCCAGCATCACACCAACGTTCCTAGAGGGGGATTTTCCAAGATAATTGGGAACTAGAGCCCTGCTTTCGATAACAAAAGCACAATGGAAGGAATACATATTCCCTCACTCAGTTCCATGGAGAGTAGAATGTAAACCAGTAGACTAATTTTGGCCAAATTGGTGTTCTCACTAAGAAATTTTAATCCCAAGAGCATGCAAGAGAGGTAAAGGTTAGTATGAGATTCTGTTCTGTGACTGAACCATGGTCAAGACTTCAGTGCAATATGTGAATCTCCTCATGTCACCCCTGGTACAAACAGCTTAAACAGTCCATCATCTTAAAATCACATTTTTTGTGTGAAGGCAACTTTGCTCCTTCCTACCTGAGCATGTTTCTCTACCCATCGCTTCAACTTTGTGAGCCGATACCTTCCAACATGCTCATTTCCTGTATGTTTAAAAAATTGTCGTCTATCATGCACAACAAACAAAACTGAATAGAAAACAACAAGATATCACCATAAACCTATTAGAATAACACGACCCAAAAAACCAACAGTACAAAATGCCGGTGAGGATGTGGAACAACAGGAATATTCACTCATTGCTGCTGGGGGTGCAGAATGGTGCAGCCACCGTGACACACTGCTCGATGGTTTGTTACAAAACAAAGCATTCTCATACAACCAAGCATGCACATTCACAAGCGTTTACCCAAGAAAAATGAAAAGATATGTTCACACAAAAATATGTACAGGAAGTTTTAGTGAAGCTTTTATTCTTCATCACCAAAAACCAGAGCCAGTCAACAAGTCCTTCAACATGTGAATGGATAAACAAACTGTCCTACTACCACAAGTGGAATACCCTTCAGTAAGAAAAAGGAATGATTGTCTCAACCAATGCATAAAAAACAATTGACAAGATTCAACACCTTTTCCTGATAAGAATAACAAACTGGGAATAGAAGTAAACTACCTCAACATAATAAATGCTTTATATGAAAAGCCCAGTGTTAACATCATACTCAGTAGAAAAAGACAAAAAGGCTTTTTCTCTAAGATCAGGATAAGAAAAGGATGCCTACTTCTACCACTTCTACTCAGCATAGTACTAAAAGTTTGAGCCATGCAATTAGGCAAGAAAAAGAAAGAAAAGACATTCAAATTAGAAAATAAGAAAAAAGATTATATCTGCTCACAAATGACATGATTTTATTTTTAAATTATTTTTGGAGAGTTTAAATTTTATTAAAAGGAAAAAGATAATAAACAAACCATCAGGTAAAATATAGAATTACACTGTGCTATGAAACCACTCTTTGTGTAAGCAATTGTTCAGGATTCTGCTACTTCTGAGATTTAGTTGGAAACTTAGGAGTAGAGGGATTGGTAGAGACGCTTTTCTGCTGGGCTCCAGCAATACTTTGTCAACTGTGAGTCTTAGTGGCTCTGGATTATCTACTTAACACAGATGACATAATTTTATATGTAGAAAATGCTAAAGAATTCATTAAAAACTATCGGAACTAATAAAAAATCTCATAAAAGTTATTGGATGCAAAATCAACTCACAAAACTCAGTTGCATTTTTATACACTAAAATGAACAATCTAAAAAGGAAATTAAGAAAATAATTCCATGTATAATAACATCAAAAAGAATAAAATATTTAGGAAAAAAGGGAATCAAGGAGTCAAAAGACTTGTATACTGAAGACTACAAAATGTTGCTGAAAGAAATAAAGAAGAAAGAAATGGAAAGACCTCCCATATTCATGAGTTGGAAGATGTAATTTTGTTAATATGTCAACACAACTCAAATCAGTCTACAGATTCAATACAGTCTCTAACAAAATCCCAATGAGTTTTTTTTGTTTTTTTTTTTTTTGCAGAAATAGAGAAATCCATCAAAGGACCACAAAGATCAAACCATAAAGGGCAATGAATAGCCAAAACAAAATTGTGGGTCTCACACTTTCAAAACTTATTATAAATCTGCAGTAACAAAATTATGTGGTACTGGCATAAAAGCAGATATAAACTGATGGGATAGAACAGAGAGCCCAGAAATAAACCCTCATATGTATGGTCAAATGATTTTGACACAGTTGCCAAGACCAGTCAATGGGAAAAGGACAGTCTTTTCAACAAATGCTGTTGGACCCTTCCCTTTCACGGTATAAAATATTAACTCAAAGTAGACCAAAGATCTTATTGTAAGACCTAAAACTATAAAACTCTTAGAAGAAAACAGTGGAAAAGCTTCAAGGCATTGGATTTGGTAGTGATTTGTTGACTATGACACCAAAAGCACAAGCAACAAAAGGAAAAATAGAGACATACGATGTCATAGAGAGAAAGCTAATCCTGTCAAATGGGGCACCTGAATGAACCTTGAGGACATTATGCAAGTGATGGAAGCCAGACACAAAAGGTTAAATTCTGTAGGACTCCACTCATATGAGGTCTCTAGTGAAGTCAAACTCATAGGAACAGAAAGTAGGATGGTGTTTGCCAGGGGAGGGGCGGGGGAGAGGCAATGGGGAGTTTTTTAGAGAAGATAGAGTTTCACTTTTGCAAGAAGAAAATTTTCTGGAGATCAAAACAATGTGAGCATATGCTTAACACTACTGAACTGTACACTTAAAGGTGGTTAAAATGATAAACTTTAGGTTATGTGTATTTTATCATAATTAAAAATGTAGGGCTTCCCTGGTGGCGCAGTGGTTGAGAGTCCGCCTGCCGATGCGGGGGACACGAGTTCGTGCCCCGGTCCGGGAGGATCCCACATGCCGCGGAGCGGCTGGGCCCGTGAGCCATGGCCGCTGAGCCTGCGCGTCCGGAGGGAGAGGCCACAACAGTGAGAGGCCCACATACCGCAAAAAAATAAATAAAAGTAAAAGAATGAAGAGGTCACATAAAAATTCAGACTTGGGGCTTTTGCTGAAAAAGTTAGATGCTCTGGCGGCTCTAGGCCTACACATCTTCCCTGTTTTCCACAGTCTCCATCCTTCCTTGCCCGTCCGTTTGCCTGTTCCTTAAATTCGATGGTTATTATCAGCCATTTCATTCTTCTCACCACTGAAGCGGCTTTCTAATCACCAGTTTTGGTGTTTTCTGTTTCATCTTGCTTTTAAGACTTCTGGGATAATGCCCTTCTCTTTCTCCAAAATGTATATCGTATCCATTCAGAGTATACAGTTGACCCTCGAATGAGGCAGGCAGTTGGGGGCACCTACCTCTCCACCGCCCAGCCCACCCGACCCCCAGCCCCGTGTAGTTGAAATCTGTACTCTGCTCTCTTGGCCTCAGAAACAAAGGAATTGATCAATGACTCGCCCAAGGGCAGGAAGCTGAAACAGTCTGGACGGAATCAGGACTCCAACCCTAGTTCTTTTGTTTCCACATATTGGGATCTCTAGTCAAACACAAACTTTTCCCCACACTTAGTGAATTCAAAGATTGTGAAATGAAAATACAGGTACTATATTTATTGGGAAAAATTTGCATATGTGTGGAGTCGTGCAGTTCCGGTATTGTTCAAGGGTCACCTGTATTTTCAAATCTCTCCTCCTTCCTCTTTCTCTGAGTTTCGTCATGTGTTTGTATGGCTGAAGCTTTGGGGATTCATCCTGTGTCAAACAGCCATGTTATTTAAATGTTGGGAGTCCTCCTTCCTTGTCCTGTGGCTCTGAATGTATGTCTGGTCAGATACCTCTATTTCACGGATGTTCCAGATATTTATTGAATAAATCTATTGATAGAGTATTTCTATTATAGAAATATATAGAAGTTCTATCATAAAGTATTTATATGAAATTCTTAATGCTTCAATTAATCGAATTATTTTTTCTGTTAGCTAACATTTATTAAGTAAATACAAGGTTCCCAGCTCTTCTCTAAGCATTTTACTGAAACTAAAACACTTAATCTTCATAAACTTGTTAGGTAGAAATGACTATTACTGTCATTTCACGGAGGAGAAAGACGTGTGGTAGAGAAATTAAATCAATTGCCCGGGGTTATACAGCTGGTAGATTATGGCAACAGAATTCAAAGGAATGGAACCTACCTCCAGGGTTCAAATTTTAACAAGTGCATGCCATTTAGAGTAAATAGCTTGGGAGTGACTCTCTTATAGTAATCTTTCTTCTGAAGACGATATAAAAATTAAAGTTCTTGGCTGGTTGTTTTCCTTTTCCTTCCGGAATGTGACAGTTTGGGTGCTGAGGGACTCTCCTAATTATTCAGGGCTCTGATCTGAATGTGAATCTCATCTGATGCTCCACATCTGCCGTGTGTGTCCTGTGCTTTCTCCCCTGCAGCCTCTGGAATGGTTTTCTCCGTGCCTCTCCTCCACCTGTGTCCCCTGGGGGAACATTCTTGGCTGTTTGCTTTACCCCATCCAGCTCTCCTCCGCCTTCCCAACGTCCCTGATGGTTCACTTACCCTCATCTGCAGAGGCGTGGGATTTGTACACGCTGCTTCTTTGTGACTCACTGCAGGGCCCCTCCCCCTGCTTCCGCAGCAGCCCGATCCTGAGCGCAGCCCCACTGTGGCTCCTGCGCCCGCAGCATCTCCGCCGCCGTGGTCCTCTGTCTCCGCCGCCGTGGTCCTCTGTGGCAGGGTGGCCGTGGAGCTCTGCTGCTGCTGGTCTCCCTACTGCCTCGTTCCTCTGCTGAAAATTTCCCCAAGTCCCTAATTAAATCCCCGTGTCCGAAATACCTAGTTTCTATTGACCAGATCTTGACAATTACAGATATTTATATTTCAGATTTTCCTGGGCTCTTAATAAATGTGGCTCTATTTTTCTTTGGAGAAGTTCAGTAAATGTTTGTTGATTAGGATAATAAATTGCATGAGGAAAAGTTATAAAAATAGATGGATTCCTAACAATGGAGGCTATAAAATAGTAAGACCTTAATCTAACTGAGGAAAGAACACATGTCAAACATCTGGAAATAGAACATTACACCTTGTTTTAACTCACCAGACTCAACTTCACAAACCCTTGCATCGAACATTCTTAAAGTCACTCTGCACCAACCCCCTGCAGCCTGCCTTCACCCCACACACATTTATACTCACTCTGACTGTGGAGTCCAAGTTAGTTTGGCAAATATTATCATATTTTCCTTCCTTGAGGTCTTTTCCCACATGGACAAATGTAACTTTGGGCCACCCCATGGTCAGGTGTGTGCAGCCACCTTTGGGATGGATACAGCCGCTTTCCGTTAACTGACCTGAGATATCTTGAAAATATACAGGAGAGAAATACGTCTACATCCATTGCAGCAGTCGGAGCTGTAGTGCCTGGTTTACTTAAAGTTATTTACTGTTTACCTGGAGAGGCTCCCAGGCGAATGGACAAGTGCCAGACATTACAGCATCATAAAAAAACCAAGCAGTAAATGGAAATGACCTCTTAGTTATTAGCATGAAAATGACTGGATGAAGTGTACTCTTGGCATGAAAATGTTAACATAAAGTTACGAGAAAACATCTACAATATCTAAAGTGTTTCTTTGACGCTGGCTTGATGTTGAAGTTCCGGTCGAAGACGTTTTATATTCTTCATGGAAGTGTGTTTTGATGATCAGATACAGAATATTTTGCGCAGTCTAAGAAAGATTAGGATTTTTTTTACTTTCACAACAGAAATCAGCCTGTATTTAACAATAAAAAAAATATTTCGTTGAGGAAATTACAGGTTGTGAAAATGAGGGAACACACAGTTGTTTTTAAAGTGCTGTAGCTCAAATACTGTGTGAGGGACACAAAACCATG
The DNA here is from genome assembly GCF_963924675.1 of Phocoena phocoena. Classification (NCBI taxonomy): domain Eukaryota; kingdom Metazoa; phylum Chordata; class Mammalia; order Artiodactyla; family Phocoenidae; genus Phocoena; species Phocoena phocoena. The sequence goes on from NC_089235.1 coordinate 2,124,285, forward strand.
ATTAGCATTATTTTTACTAACAAGTATTGGGTATCCAGTATACATATCACATCTCTTGGATAAAACAATCATACTAGAAACTCTGTTTCTCCCTGTAAAGAGTTTATCCTTTAAAATGACAACTCCCACAAAACAGAGCCCTAGTAGTTTGAAGGCATACGATATAAGCTACCATACACAGCATACAGTATAAGGCGCTATCAGATGCTACTGAGAGACAATATGTAACATTTGCTTTATTTTGAGATTTTTGTACTTTCTCCCTATAATTACTTATGCTCCATCACTTCAAGGAATGTAAAGTTTATGCTTATTGGGTAGCAAATAACTTTGACCACATCAAATGAAATTCAAAACCTATACTCTTTCCCTTCATTAAACCCACTGAGGTGACACATGAAGGACAAGAGGCTGCACCAGGTCCTCCACTTTGTTACTCTGGACGTAACGTGATGAATCTTAGCAACCCTCCGAGATGTTTCCTCCTCAACGATATGTATCTCCCAGTTGCTTCAAAAAGAGCTGGACGATTTGTTTGGGAGTTTCTTTGGCCAAGCAACGTCAAAGAGAAGGCATGCCTGATTATTCTTAACGGGGCCCTTGACAAGGCACAGCTGCTGTCAGCCAGCGCCATGGTTTCTGCCCAGCGATGAAATGACACGGTATTTCCGTGAACAGAAACCGTGCTGGGCCTAGAGTTCCAGCCCCACGCGGCACAGGCACACTGACCGAGTCTCCCGTTCATGAAGCCCGGGTGGGAACGGTCTACAGCATTGTTGGAGCGACGTCCCCGTCTGGTGATCTGATAGCTGCTGCCCCATCGGTTTCTTCTCCCTACCCGACCTGTGCTGGGCAGGTGCTCTGTCTGGGGACCTGGCTGCCCAGGTTGCTATGACGACAGAGAAATAATAGATGCGGAAGTGAGAGCAGCTTTTCTCCTCCTCTCATTACTGACAAACGTGAACTATTATTCTGCTCGGGACTTCAAATATAACTAAGGCGGGTGGAGTGAGGAAAAGGGGTTTCGACGACACGGGTCTCGGGCAGGGAGCCCGGCATTCCTCACCACCTGCCTTTCAAAGGAAATGCTGGGGAGAATTACAGTCAGTGGTTTTCTCCAACCACTGCTTCATTTGAAAGTACGCTTTGCGAGCTCACATGCCCTCAGTGAACCCTCATTCTTCTAAAATCTCTAACTGAACATAAACCATTTCAATTTTATGACTCAAGATTTCTGAAATTGGCATTCACTTACTTGAGTTTATTTAAAGAGGTAGAGCTTAAAGTCCCTGTTAACTCAACCGTTGTTCTGGGGTCACACAAGATACGCAAGATTCCGGACGGCCTCTGACACGATGCAGTTTTAAGACAAGACAGGCACCAAGCTATGTTTAACATCTTGTCGTGATCAGCTTACCCTTTCCCTGAAGTGTCTTTAGGTTGAGACAATGCTGCATGTGGGCTGGAGAGGAACGGGGTGAGCATGAGGTCTGAGCCTGAAGCTAAGTGACTGACACAGAGACTCCCAGACAGTCTTTTTCGTTTTCTGTTTCTGTCATTCAGGTAGCAGGTGGCAGGAGTGTCCTCTGGGACTCCTTTGAAAAGAAATAGGGTTCAAAGTAGAAGAGGAGACTTGAGAGAAGTTCGAGGTGACAAAATAAAAAGGCAATAAGTTTATACTTTGCCAAGGGCCATCCTTACATATTCTCAGTAATTTCCATATGAGTAAGATGGGGACATACACAACTTCCAGACAAGGTGCATGCATGTCATAAAGTGATAAATATCTTAATGGCTCTTATAATTGTCCTGTCTCCACCGTTTTTACGCGTGATAGATTTCTCTGAAGACTGAAATTTGAAGTAATTATGAAGTAATAAAATGTATCTATTTTTTCGTCGTGTATTTAGCAACATATAAGGCAGATTATTTTCTCCCTACTCATTTAACACATTATATTTGAGACACACATCTATTTTCAAGTATTTGAAATTACCAGACTCTCAGAGAAACCACTGTTTTCCTGTGGCAGGACAGCTGTGTTTCTCCCCCTGCAAACGTCAGTTGCCAAGGAAATGCTGGCGGAGCCAGCCTGGTGGCCCTGCAATGCTGCAAACGATATCCAAGTATTTATGTATCGCGGGGGGAGTGGCATCTAAAATTCAAAGTTACGTATTTAAATGACTCACGCAGTAGAATGAGATGAAAGACTATGGGAGGAAACAGCACCACGAGCAGTTCTACAGTATTTACTCCTTAGTCCTGTGTTGTGCAAACACGTTGTGATAACGTGTCTAAACAAATACTTAGCAACCGTGTGTGCTGCAGCTACAGATCCAACGTGGGTGATACCGCGTCTCGCTTTGGTTTTCACATCTTGACAATTCATTTTGTACGAGATGATCTTATACAGAATTCTATAAAAATAAGGAAAAGTGTTATGATTTCTCTCCTTTCCTTCAAGAATTCCACTTAAATCTGGTGCACGGTTTGCAAACTAGACATCCATGTAGCTGTGGTTAAGCTTATGGATTTAGAATAAATATGTGCATTGCTTGAGTCTAATGTGATTATAGGAAATGTTATCATCTGTATGGGACATTACTTTTAAACATTCTGGTTTTTCTTGGATGACTATGAAGATGTTCTGTACTTCACTTGTCTGCCTCAAGTATATCATAACCACGTCCTATAAGAAATATGCTCCGTATTTTTACCCTGGAATGGATGTCTTTTCTCCCCATTCCTCCAAGATTCGAACTGAACGTATGTTAATATGCAGTGACTGCATTTTATAAACTTAACTTTCTATCCTCTAAGGAAGACGGGGGCCATTCAAACAAAGGTCTGACTTAATTAAACATTTTAAGGCCTCAGTAAACGTTTGATTACACTCGGTGTGGTAAGTGGACCTTTGCTCTTCTGAAAAGTCGCTGATGCCCTCCACGGTGTGACCAGCGAGAGAAGTGTGGGCGCAGTGGCACAGCCGCTGAGACCTCCACGTTGCGGGCAGGTTCGGCCCACGCGTGCGTTTGTTCTTATCCTGCTGAGCAGTGGGGGCGGGTGCGGAGCGTCGGTGGCAACAGCGTTGCTAGCAGACTGTGACGCCTGCTGTTGCTGAGCAGATTTGGGTCTGAGTGATTTCCACACCTCTCCACTTTTTAACACCTTCCTCATCTCTTTCTGCTCCTTTTAATCTATTGTAAGCATCTGTCTTCTCACTGATGATTGTCTGTAGAACTGAAGGGCTTTATCATCCTCCTGTCAACACTGCACCTGCTATATCACACGTGTGGTGTTTGAACACGTTAGATGCTCGATGTACGTTTGTGCATTACCCGAAATTCTGTACTCATCTGTCCCGATGCTCAAGAAAGTACTTTAAGCAAATGCAGTCTCCACAATCTAGAAGGAAGCCACTGATGCCTGGGAGACTCTCTCCCAGCACCTTCTCAGGCCCGGGCGGCATGGCAGTGGGCAGAGCTGGAGTCCACAGGTAAAGGGACAGGTGGGCTCTGACACATGGTGAACAGCTGCTCCAGGTCTCTGTGAGAGTCAGAAATGCTTCCTGAGGAATTGTTTAAGCTTTACCATTAACCTTTTTGGGCAGTGGCCCAGTGGGAAGAAGGGGGAACTCACTTACTCATGTAGTTTTACTTCTCAGTCTGTCATATATCGGATGTTATGTTTGAGCAGGTCACTTGACTTTTGAATATTTTCAAATTCTCATTCGTAAATTAAAAGCTAATAACTTTTGCCTTGTTCTCGTCACAGGCTTTATTTTATAAACTGAAGGCGGCACTATAGCTGGCACACGTGGTAACACGTTATTCATTTATATCAACGTGTAAGACTTTTAGCAAAAGCTAATTAACGAATCAAAATAATTTCTTAGACAACATGGCCCAATATTCGGGAGAGAGAATATTGTCAAAATGAATTATTGTTGGGATATTTTAACAATGTTGTGTCACGTGTCATTGTCATGTCTGACGGTGTGGTGTTTAAAGAGCCATTGAGTGTGTCCATTGGCTGAGAGTGATGGAGAAGGTCAGGACAGGATGGGGGACCCCTGCTCTGTTCAGCCAGCTGTTAGGCTGTTGGTCTGGTTTTGTTCCTGTGGTTTAAAGAATAATCTACATTCAGTGAGATGCAAGATCCAAGCTTATTATTCTTCCTGTTTTTGTCCAGTAAAGAGTACACAGAGTCCTCTATACACTTTCTTACAACATTATTCTGGTAGTATTATTGACACTTAGCTATTCAATCCATTCGATTTATCGTTAGTGTATCCCCAGCTGTGCTTGCACCATTTATGGTACCAGTCCTTTTAACACTAGGTTTAAAAAAAAAAGACACTGTATCATGTATTACAAGTTCAAATACATTAAGATCTATTTTGGAGGTTCTATCCATTTCTACTGATGAATTTGCCCATTTGAATATTAATACATTGATTTGATTATAGGATTTAACAGCATATTCAGGGATTGATAACTTCTCCCAATTCCTACTACTCTTCTTTTTAAAGTATTTCTCAGATGTTCTGGGGGACATTTTAAAACTTTCTGTTGACTTAGTTTGTTTTTATTGAAAACTTCACCAAGTATATGGCATATCGTTGTTAAGAGCTTAGATTTTATTTTCTGTCCTTCAATAAGAATTTACAATTTCTTTAAAGCAATCTATGACAATTAGTTAAACTTCTAAAGATTTTATAGGATTCTCCCCCAGATTTTTAATAATTTTCCTGGTGTTTATTGCTATCATAGGAAAAAGGGTATTTTTGTGTTACAGTAATCTTATGTGAAGCTACATTATCTTTTAAATTCCAATTAGCATTTTAGGGGAGTATACTTGGAGTCTGCAATTATATTTTTAATAAAAAAATAATTGCATTTTCTTAATAGTTATAAAATTAATTCCATTTTCTTATTTTACTTTATAAGTAAAACTCATCAATATTTTTGAAAACTAATGGGCATCTTTATCCAGTACCTGATTTTGATTAACATGGTTTCCTTGTTTTAACATTTAGGATAATTTTTACTGCTTTTTAAAATTGACTTTATTAATTTTATTCTTTCAAAAATATTTAATGAAGGCTTTTTGTGAGCCACGTGCCATCTTAGGCTCTTTGACTACGTCTGAGAACAAGATACAGCTTGCTGCCCTGGTGTGGAACCCAGCTTCATGGGGCAGAGACAAGTGACAGCATATTAGACACAGTGTGTCGTCAGCACAGTGCATGTGGGTAGGAAGGTGCTGACAGGCTATGAAATGACAGGTAGTGCAGGTGAACAAAGACAGAGGTATGTGGAGATCTATCATTTGTAAAAGGTTGATGAATGTAGGACTCATTGGGGTAACTTTTGATCAAAGAGTAGAAAGAGGTGAGGGTGTAAGCCACACAAGTGTTTAGGGAACGACCGTGCTGGGCTCAGGGAACAGCCAGGCATGTACAAGAAGCATAGTAAGGTATTCTTCTATTCCTATTTTCCTTAGAGTTTTTATTAGGAATTGCAGCTCAGTTTGACCAAATGTCCTCTCAGAATCTCTAAGGGAGGGGAAAAATCTCTCTCTCTCTCTCTCTCTCTCTTTCTCTCTCTCTCTCTCTCTCTCTCTCTCTATCATCTCTATATATCTCAATAGATCTATGTATCAGTAGATAATGTATGTATATTTAACTTGATGAAAGTAATTACTTTGATAATAACATCTGATATTTATCCAGGTTTGCTGTTTTGAAATAAAACCTACTCAGTCATAGTTCAATTTCTTTTGTCACTTGTTGGAGTCTATATGCTAATAGTGTGTTTAGAATGATAACATCTGTATTCATATTAATAATGGTCACGTTTTCTCTTCATAAAATTTCTTATTAATTTTCATTTTAGTTTGATTTAATAACATGAATTAAAGCAACTTCAATAATTTTATGCTGGAATAATTACTTCTTAAAGAATTAGGTAAAACTTAGTTTTGAACCCATCTGGTCCTGATGTCTTTTTAAAAGTAAACTTTTTACCTATTTAAAAATTTAATTTAACCTGACTAATAGCACATAAAACGAGTCAGTTGGCACCCAGCAATAAGAAAATACAGTAAAATATTACTTGTGTCATTGAAGAAATCATCTTGGAATTAAAGCAAATGCTGAAACAGTGTTACTGTGGTGTGTGCACTATACCTAGCAATGCATTCTGCTTGTTGAGTTAAAGTTCACCTTATCCAGAAGGTGACATTTCACCCACTGTTACTACATAGAATCTTAATTTAGTGAGGTCTTTGAAAGTGATGGGCTCTTTAGTCATAGCTTTAAGTATTACAGTAAAAATGGATCACATGTTCTACATAATCTTGCCTCACTAAAGTAAATGGTTCTCTTCCGTGTTGAAATTCATTGATATATTATCATTACTATATCCTGATTATTAGAGCTGACATTTGTTATTCAGTCAACCTTCATTCTTATTTGTAATATTTACCAAAGCTGAAAAATTACTGCATACTTGAATACTACTTTAAGCTGAAACTATAGGAATTCAGGAGTATTAAATATTTGGTAGTTCTTTTTTAAACATACACCTATGTATACATTTTTGCTGTGACTTTTTATTTTACAACATAACATTCAGACTTGAAGTGCCTATGTAAAGGATCCTACTGCACTTTTCTATGTACATGGAATGTTTTTCACAAATTAAAATGCAGGAAGGGTGGTGAAATGAATGAATGTGTGAAATGGGAGTGTCACGTTGCCCTTTTCTCCAGCTGTTATGTCCCCAACAATCCTAACCCTCATCCCTTATTCCATCTATTTTTAGCTTTTCCAGCACAGTTCTGTGTCACTTGGTGGTAGCAATTCAAGGTGAGAATGTCTAAATTATCCCCAATTCCTTTCTTATTTTGCATCGATTCCTCCAAATTCTACATGATACTTGATTTCTCACAGTTGATTCACCCACCACTTCCAACGGTGATGTGATTTTCCTAGGTGCAGTTCTATACCTTATTTTCCAGCTGGATAATTTCTGCTGTTACACTTGATTCACTATCCAACCAACAGCACCAGGGCTTGTGGACATTACAGACCCTGTGCTTGATTGGACGTCTGTCTCTTATGAAGGCCCTGTCTCCTGCCCTGAAAACTGGCACCACGCTGCCCCACCTGCCATCTGTAGGTGTGAAAGTGTACCCCTGTCCTCACACCACAGAGGGGGTCGTGTGCCCCTGCCTCCAATGCTCCACAGATTCCTCTGAAAACCTAACCATGGATGTAGAGTGACAGGGGCCAGAGGACCCAACCCCATTCAGGAAGGCCTTACAATTACAGTTTCACCTCAAACTCTTATGCTGTAATAATATATGGAATAATAATTCTTTCTTCCCCACAATTAATATGAATGAAAATGATTACACAATGAAATGCTTTGTTTACTCAGTGTTCACAGGTGATCACCATCTCAACATGAATAGTAAAGCTTGATATATTATCTAGTGTTAGTGTAGTTGTTTTGTCTGAAAAACAGTTTGTTTAAAATCATTCCTCAAAGTCACGTTCAGTTTCCTTTCCTGCCAGAGGTCAAGACTTTAAGGAAATTATTTACTGCAGGTAACATGTCAAGAGGGACGAGTCCAAAGTCAAAGTGAGATTCTAGGTAACCGCTTTGCAACGCGGCCGTCAGTGAGTTGCAATGCTGATCTTCCCCTCTGGAGATCCGAATCTTGTCTGGCTGTTCTGACATCAAGCTGGGCTAAGAGCTGAGGTCTTCACAAGCTGTCTCAGTGCTCGTTTGCCAGTGAAGATGTGTGTGTGTGTGTGTGTGTGTGTGTGTGTGTGTGTGTGTGTGTTTCCTAATGTGTGCTTCAGGCAGGTCCAGGCAACTCAGAAGTCTCTATTTTCATCAGTTAAAAACAATAGCCAAGGTTGGAGCGGAAGAGGGATGAGTAGGCAGAGCGTAGAGGATTTTAGCATTTAGCGAAAACATTCTGTGACTCGCTGATGGTGGATACATGTTCGAACGCACAGAACGCTCAGTACCAAGAGTGAAGCCTAACACAGGCCGCGCACGCTGGGTGATGTTGCCGTGTCGACGGAGGTTCGTAAGTTGTAACAAAGGTCCCACTCAGCGGGGCCACGTTGATCATCGGGGAGACTGTGCATCTGTGGGACGGGGGTCTAGGGGAAATCTCTGTACTTTCCCCTCAATTTTGCTATGAACCTAAGACTACCCTACAAAAATAAATTCTTTAAAAATGAAAATATAAAATAACCCCCAGCTATGAGCACTTTTGACTTCACAGCAAAGCAGTGGCAGACAGCTACATTCCCCTTTAGAGTCTCGTAGAAGACAGGGTGGCCCCAACAGTGTGGAGGAAGGACGGAGACCACAAAAGGATTCTATGAAGTTTCCCTTCTAACAGACGAATGGAGCTTAAGAATATTCAGTTCACGGACTGAGCTGTTAGCTCGTTCTGGTTTAACAGAGTCAGCCTATAAATATCCCCTTTAATGCCACTTCCCTTTTCTGTTTTCACTGATTGCCCTTTTTTACCAATCTCTGTCCCTTTGCTCACGTACTCACCCAAGGCAATGTGAGAGCATAACTGTGCTGATACCTTATCTGATGAAAATGCACACTTGATCTGCACTATAAAATGTGAATGAACATGAAGAAGACGATTGGATTGGTGCTGATTTCTGATTTTTCAGGAAGATGACATTCATCATTATTCATGATGTGGAACCTACAGTTTCCAACCTGACAGTATCAGGCCAATGAAATATGCATCCAAGGCATAGTAGGAAGCCTGAAAAAAATTAAAAACACATTGTGTCAATCCTGGTCACTGAAAAGATGGATATTTCTGCATTAAGAAATGTGTATGTGTCAAGGACTTGAAGTTATGCTTATCCAGAAAGATACCCATAATTAGCCATTTATTAAAAACAAAGTAAAATAAAGTTCTCTCTCTAGGGTAAGATTTTATAATTTTTAAAAAGTTTTTATTTTTCTCAGTTACACTTGACCAAAACTTCAAGATTGAAGTATACAAATGTAAAGCTTTAAAAGAAAACAGTTGCCCGTTGCCCATTTCGGAGGTAACTGTATTGAACTTATACATTTCTACTTTATTCTCTTATTTACACTTGAGGTGCTTGTAATGTTATTTTTTATTTAACGCTAGATGTTATCTGTTGCACGCTTAAGATGGAATGTGAGTATTTAGCCATTGCATTCCACTGTCCCATGTATTTCACTAACACACTCCCAGTGCACTTACATAATAATGCTTATATAAATATTAAATGTCACTTGGAAACAAGCCAAGTTCATAAATGCATACTAAGCTAAAAACTAAAGAAAAAAAATGGGGACTTTGCATGGGATTGCCTTGAATATGGAAAAGCAGGAGAGAAATGATTTCCTCACAGTGTTATGTCTGGGGATCCATGACATAGCATCTCCCTCATTTATTTAACAATGCTGTATTTGTTTGTTGAAATTAAATCGAAACCAGTTGATCTTTGTATATTACTTTGTATATATGCTATTCCATACTAAACTCACTTAATAACTCACATGGTTCTGTCTCATGTAATAGTGCCCATAGGCTCTTAAGAATTTTCTGTGTTCAAAATCACGTTACCTCTGAATAATGTCAGTTTCATTTCTTCTTTCAATTTTTATGATTTTTATTAGCTCTTTTCTTGCCTTATTTCAGTAAGATCTGAAGAAAAATTAAGTAGAAATGAAATTGGACGCTCTTGCCTCATTTCTGGTCTCAAGGAGAACGGTTTCAGTAATTCATAGTTAATGCCATGACGCTTCTCATACATTTTTGTGTGTCCTCTTTACAATATCAAGGATACTCCTTTGTATACTCAGTTTTCTATGAGCTTTTATCAAATGAATGTAATCAAATGCTTCTTTGTATCTATTGAAATGATTATATAATTTTCTTCATTTTTAAAATTTTCTCCTTTCATGTGTGTGTCTGTATCTTCTCTATTGCTCAGATTGGGCTATTGAAATGATTATATCATTTTCTTCATTTTAAAATTTTCTCCTTTCATGTGTGTGTCTGTTGCTCAGATTGGGCTACTTTTATTGTTCTGTCCTCAAATTTACTGATTCTATCTTCTGTCAGTCTATCACCGGGCTCATCCAGCAAGGTTATTTATGTTATTGTATTTTTTAGTTCTATAATTTCATTTCCTTTTTATAATTTGTATTTCTTTCCTGAGATGTTGTAATTTTTCATTTGGTTCAAGATCATTTTTCATTTCTTGCTGAAATAGTTTTAAGGTGGTTTTAAAACCCTTGTCAGATGATTCCGGTGTGTAATTCATCTAGTTTGTGTTACTTGATTATCTTTCCTCATTCAAATTAGGATTTTCCTGGGTCTTAGTGTGACATATGATTTTAATCCTGGCCATTTTGCTTATTTGTTAAGAGTCTCTGGTTCTTATTTACTTATTTTTCTTTTTAGCAAGACGTCACTGTTTAGCACACAGGTCCTCGCCTAATTCTGTGGGCCGTGGCTCCACTGACAATACGACATTTAGAACCATTTTGGTGCTAGTTGGGTCTGATTGATCCATCTGCGTCATCAGGCTCCCCCCACCCTGCCCGCCACCCCGTTCCCTGATGGTGCTAGAGGAGGGGAAGGGGCTTCCCCAGGTCGGGTCCCTGCTGCCACTAAGTGGATAAAGGGATGCTTCACCTAGCAGTGGGTGGACCACCCCTCTGTTGGGAAAGATCTGTGCTCTTCCTCCAGGCCTGGGAGCCCTAATCGGTTTCTTTTCTCTCCACCTTTCAGAGTTCTACTTGATTGTGTCTGGCACTTTTTTCAGTGTTTTAGTTGTACTTGTTTGGGAGAGAGAACTTTATGCCATCTTGTAGGGACCAGAAATCATTCTAAACCATTTTGATAGTCAATTCTTTAATGACTTTATGGTGAGCATTTTTCTATGTGTTTAATAAATTATGTCCCCATGTTTACTAATTGCTTCTTCACTAATTATTCTTAATTCTTCTCTTAGTTTATGTGACTTTTTAAATTATATATATATATATATATACTTCTATATTTTCCAGGTATGTTTGCTATAAATAATCCTCAGCTTTCTGAACTTCTTTTAATATTGCTTACATTTGTTGTGGTACAATATTTTGAGAAATTATCCATTATTTAACTGGTAGAAATAGACCTAGTAATTCTATAATTTAGGGAGTTGGGAGTTATTGATAATAGCTGTCTCCATCATTATTCTAAATTTTCAGGGAAAGGAAAAGAAAATATACAATGAAATAGTGGGAAAATAATAACCATTTCGTTTTTGCAAAAGTGTTTGAGTGAATTGGAACAACTTTAATTAGAATTAGCACGCTGGTCAAATCTGCAGGGTAATTTATTCATAGATCCCCAAATAGTGCATCATGGATGCTCAGTAAATATTTAGTAAATTAATAAATATAGTGGTTCGAGCACTACATCTTTCTGTAGACCTAACATAGACCATAAACTCACGAGAGCCTTGATAAATGTGGATGGAAGATGATGACGTCATGAGTGAACAGGGCCCGCAGGATGATGGGAAGAGGAAGGATGTGGATGGCCGCATTCCTTCAGTGTTAGATCTTTCATCCCCTCCATCTGCCATAAAATGTTTCTGACCACTAGAGAAAACTGTGAGACGTGGAAAAGACAACCCATTATTTCAAGGGTTTTCAATCGTACAAAAGTGTTTGCCAGCGTACTGATAATGGTATCATTTTTATTATGTTCTATGTTAGGTTCAGGTTCTTCGGAATGCCGGAGAAGAAGTGACCCTGACGGTCTCATTTTTTAAAAGAGCACCTGCTTTCCTCAAACTCCCACTGAACGAAGATTGTGCATGTAAGCATTTATGAAGATTAGGTAAAGTGCTCCCGTCACATTTACTTTCTAAGCCATTGTTTCCTGGCAGTAATTTATTTTTAAAGTTGGGATTCCTGCCTGAATGCAAACAGTTTTCTTTAATATCACAAAGCATTCAATTAACCCTTCTCCAAAGGGAATAGCTGTTGTTTGTGTTTCAGAATGTATTCACGTTTAGTTATTTTCCAACCTATAACTGGGGAAATATTATTTACTTTAAAAATAAATGTCATATCAAACATATACCTTTTGTATCTCTATTAAAATTTCATTCGTATTGTTTGATGAATATATATTCTCTAAGTAGAAAATAATATTCTCTTATTTGGCTACTGAACTTACTAAATAAGCATTTACACTTCATTTGTCCTGATGAGAATAGGGAGATTGCAGGAAGCCCCCGTCTCTGTGGAAATGTAATAATTTTCATAAGAGCTACTTAAAACTTTCTGTATCTATTTTCATATTATGAAATGAAATGCATATTATAGTTTTTGCTAGAAGCAAAGACGAATTATTTTTAACTGAGGCATAGTTTACATGAACTGAAATGCAAAGATCCTCAATGCTCAGTGGGATCAGCTCTGACAAACACTCACATTTGCTTAAGCCACATCCCTTTAGATCACAGAACGGTTCTGCTGTGCCTCTTCCAGTAAATAACATTCCCAGAAACAGCTACTGACTTAATTTCTTGTCATCAAGTACTAATGTAATCAAACTGTATTTATTCTTTTATGTCTGCTTCTTTCATTATGAACCGTCTCATGTTAACATATTTCAGGAGTTTATTTATTTACATTGCTGTATAGTATTCTACCGTATGAGTGTAGTAAAGTTTGGTAATGCATTCTTCTGCTGAGAGACAGCAGAACTGTTTCTGGTATTTTGCTATTGTAAATAAAGCTGCTATAAACATTCTCGTACAAGCCTTCTGGAAGTCATAGTATTTTGTGTCACTACTATAAGTACCTAGGAGTGGAATTGCTGAGTCACAAGACGGATGTGTAATCAACTTGCTAACAAACTGCCAAATACATTTCTAAGGTGGGCGTGTATTTACAAACCCCCCACTGTCCACTCCAGTGGTGGATGAGAGAGGTCTGGCTTCTCTCCATTAATTCCAATATTTGATGGTCAAAAATTTCTTTAGCTATTCTCTTGAGTGTGTAGTGGTACCGAATTGTAGTTTTAATTTGCATTTCCCTGAAGACTAATGATGATTAGCTCCTGTGCTATTTGCATATTTTATTATCTATTTGCATATTTTATTTTGTAATGTGTCTGCTCACATCTTTTCCCCATTTTTCTGTTGGTATGCCTTTATATTATCACACTGAAGGAGTCGATAAGCCTGTTTATAGTAAGCTTTTTGTTAGCTATATGTGTTACAAACATTCTGTGCACGACTGTCTTTTTTACCTAAACGTGTGTCAAGTTTGCACAACTTTTTGATTTTGATAAGGTCTAATTTACCATTTTGTTGTTGTTGTTTTCGTTGTATATGCTTTTGGTTTTCTGCATCTTTTCTAAGAAATATTTGCCTATCCCAAGGTTGCAAGGATATCTGCCTACACTTTTGCAAGCAGCTTTATAGCGTTGACTTTTATGTTTAAGTTTATAATCTATCTTATATTAGTAACATTTTGGTTCCGAGGTAGGAATCAAGAATGAAGGAATCACTATCTTATTTCCACTAATGTATACGTCTATTCTTTCACCAAAACCACACTGTTGATTATTGCAGCTTTATAGTACTTTAAAAAGTCACCTAGGATTGGTTCTTCAACTTTGTGATACTTCAAGATCATTTGGCTATTCTAGATTCTTGGCATTACTGCATCCATTTTAAAATAGCACATCAATTTCTATTTAAAAAACTAGTATGATCTGGAATGTGACTGAGTTTATAGACAATTAATATAATTAACACCTTAACAATTTTAAACCTTTCATTCCACAAACATATCTTTCCATTTATTTATATTTTAATTTTTCTCGTCAATATTTTAATGTTTCCAGTGGGAAAATATTGCATATCTTACATTACATTTATTTTAAGCATTTTATGTTTTTGTTTTATTGTAAATAATATTTTAAAGATTTAATTTTCGAATTATCTGTTGCTAACACATAGAAACAATAACACATCACATTTTTATATATCAACATTCTGCAGCATAGTTTAATTTTCTTATTAACCAGTAAGATTTTTGTACTTTCTCTAAATTTTTCTACATATAAAGTTATGTCATCTGCAAATAATGTTTTGCTTGTTTCTTTCCAAGCTGTATTTCTTTTAATTCCTTTCTTTGCAGGGGAGGGGCGGGTCATCTATTGCAACAGCTCCGGCCTCTTGTAAAATGCTGAGTGAAGTGCTGAGTGCAGACGTCCTTCTCCTGCTCAGGATATTAGTGGGAAATCTTCCAGTTTTTTACCATTAAGTGTGGCATCAGCTGTGGGTGTTCATAGATGCCCTTTATTAGAATAGAATAGAGGTGCCTTTATATTACTGGGTTCCTGAGGATTTTTCTCTTCCTTTCTTTTTTTTTAATAGACGTTAATGTTGAGTTGTGTCAAATATTTTTCCATCCATTGAGATTATTACATTTTTTCTTTTTTTTTATTCTGTTGATAGGGTGACTTTTTAAAAATTGATTTTGAATGCCAAATAAAGCTTGCTGCGTTCCTAGGATAAACATCATGGTCATGGCCTATTTTTTTATGTATATTACACGTTTTAATTTGCTAATGTATTGCTATTTTTAAAAAAAATCTATGTGCATTAAAGATTTCCAGATGTACTTTTCTTTTCCTGTAGTGTTTTAGTGGGATTTTGGTACCAGGGTTATTATGTCTTTGTATAAGTTGTGAAGTAGTAACTCCTATTTCCAGAGAGAAATTGTTTAACAGAGATCATATCTCTTTCTTAAATGATGGAATAAATTCACCAGAGAAGCAATCTGATCCTAGAATTATCATTTTTGTTTTGTATGAATTAATTTCTTAAATGGATATAGGACTTTTTTGATATTCTTTTTTCTTCTTTTGTAAATTTGGGTTAGATTTTTTTCAATATTTTTGTTCATTTCAACTAAGTTGTCAATCTTTGCATGAAGTTATTCATCATATCTTTTCATTATCCTTTTAACATCTGTTGATTTGCAGTAATGCCTCCTCCTTCAGTCCTGATACTTATAATTTATATTTTCTCTCTTTTACTAGATCGCTTTTGCTATGGGTTTTATTAATCGTTCCAAAGAACTCATTTTTGTTTTGGTTAGTTCTGTGTTATTTTCAGTGTGCTGTTTCATTGCTTTTCACTTTTATTTTTATTATTTTCTGTCTTCTGTTTACTTTGTTTGCTCTTCCACTTCTAAAATCTTAAGACACAAGCATAGATCACTGAGTTTACATCTGCCTTCTTTTTGTGCTATAGTTAAGTCTTTAAATTGCAAAGGACTGCTGTCGATGCATTACAGAATTTGATATGCTATGTTTTCATTTTATTCAGTTCAAAATGCATATGAGTTTTAAAGTAATATGTGTGTCCATTAAAAATATTGTCTCATAAGAGAGAAATGCAGAGAAAACATCAAAAGAAAAAATACAAAGTATGAACTTCTTAAGATTTAAAGAGTGTGAAAACTATATCTAGGCTAGTATAGCAAAAAAGCCTGTTTCCCTTCTTAGCACCAGGAAAACTATAGAATTTCAGGGTCATAAAAGAGGAGAGCAGTGTCATTTTTGGGGTTTTTTTGAGCACGTCGGTTAATACATTAGGAGCGTAACCTGTAATGATGTTTGCATTTAAGCGTTGTATGTCAAATAAAAACTGGGAATCAATTACATTAATAGATCATATTTATCTACATTAACAACTCCAAAAATATAATGCTTACAGAAAAAGCAATGAATAGAAATCAAGAAACATGTATTTTAATCCTGACTGAAACAATTACTAAATTTTAAAATCTTAGAAAAATCACAAATCTTTAAGACATATATTACCATCTTTATTTTTTTTTATACAGCAGGTTTTTATTAGTTATTTTATACATATTAAACACTCATCTTTAAAAAACAGACATTGGTAGGTTTCTCATGAGGATCTAATACGAAGTGTTTTAGTTGCAAATTCACAAAATTAAATAGTGTCAATGGGGGTGCTTCCAATTACAGTATATACCAAGAACAGTTGTAAAGACAGAGCACTTACAAACTTTTTTTGCATCATAGAGTGTTATGGTAAATAAACATGGGATTTGCTAGTAGATAAGACATGATATTAAATAGAATTGTGTAGCCAAACAAAATCTTGCACCATTCTAAGTATGATTCATAAAATAGGACACTTTGGATAATAAAATGAAATAGTATTTTTTATATGGTTGCATATTTCCCTTAATAAAACCTTAATATTTATGAAATCAAAGATAAATATTTAGACGTAGAGAATGGACTTGAGGACACGGGGTGGGAGAGGGATAAGCTGGGACGAAGTGAGAGAATGGCATGGACATAGATACACTACCAAACGAAAAACAGATAGCTAGTGGGAAGCAGCCGCATAGCACAGGGAGATCAGCTCACTGCTTTGTGACCACCTAGAGGGGTGGGATAGGGAGGGTGGGAGGGAGACGCAAGAGGGAAGGGATATGGGGCTATATGTGTACGTATAGCTGATTCACTTTGTTATAAAGCAGAAACTAACACACACATTGTAAAGCAATTATACTCCAATAAAGTTGTTAAAAATAAATTAAAAAAAAGAAAAGAAAAATATTTGCAGGTCTCTTTTGGGGCCACTTTAGGTTTTAATTTTTATTTTTGTTTACTTGCAAAACTCTGGCTTTGATATAAGCGAAATACAGTTTTATTTTACTACCTGGCTTACCTGATACCACTGAGCATACTGAAGTACGCAGTGTAGAAGGTGTCCATGTAGAACAAGTGGGCTTCTAACCAACGATGCTGTGACTCTTCCCGCAGGTGCACCGAGTGACCAGAGCAGTGGCACCTCCTCTCCCCTCTGCGACAGTGGCTTACACCTCAACTATCATCCCAACAACACAGTAAGAGGCCCAGGGCACAGTCCCCATTAATGAGGAGGGCACCCAAGAAAAATATATGTAGTTAGAGTTTGCACAAGCTGGTCCAGGACCCGGTTTCTCTGATATAATTGAAATCCTCGGCTGCTTTATTTTTTGAGAATTAGGATAATTCAGGGAGGAGAAAAATAAGTAGGTTTGTTATATTTTCCCCTCTCAGGTCTGTATTAAGCCCTTTGTGAGCTCTAGAGACGACTTGGAGAGGTCACGTGCAAAATCATACAATCATTTTATAACATTGCATATTATATGTAATTTCGTGTTCTAAATAATTTGACATAATTTTTATCATTTTTCTTTTGAAACTATTTAGCTAAAAGTAGCCATATATCAGGGTTGCTTAGCAGTCTTCATGCACACCAGGGAATCAGTACAAAGGGAGAAAATCTGACCTACACATTGTATAAAATGTGAGGAATATTAAACTATACATGTACTTAATAATCGATAAACTTGGCATGTTTGTTTTATAAAGTGTCCATTATTATTTTCCACCTGTACTTCGGAGTAAACAGGGTTTTTTTTCTTTTATAAATATTTTGAAACTCCTTGTATTTCACCCTTCAAAACATGTACACATTCTAAAGACAGAACGATTCCCTCTGGTTAAATGTGAGACTAACAATTTCCCCTGTGCTCACAAGCGTGAAGAGAAGCGGAGCTCACTTTGTGTAGAATTTTATCTTTCTGTTCCATGTATTAGGATGTATGTGACGTGGAGCTTCCTCTGACTTGTGTGGTTCACTGTCCATTGGAAATTCTTGAGCTCACTGTGGCATTTTACTCCAGAGTCCTCCTGTGGACATCTGCAG
The DNA here is from genome assembly GCF_963924675.1 of Phocoena phocoena. Classification (NCBI taxonomy): domain Eukaryota; kingdom Metazoa; phylum Chordata; class Mammalia; order Artiodactyla; family Phocoenidae; genus Phocoena; species Phocoena phocoena. The sequence goes on from NC_089235.1 coordinate 2,142,136, forward strand.
GTCTCCGTGGCCCTCACCGTGCAGCACTGCTCAGCAGTGATCTCAGCGGAGTCCCACAGGCCTCCACGTCGTTTTCATTTGTTTGTTCTTTTGCTCTGAAAGAGGAACCCTTGGCAACATCAAAGGTTACCTCTACAGGTATAAACCAGCCCCGTCTGGGTGTACCTCACTGCCCTTCTCTTTTAGTTTTGTTACCAGAGAAATAACTGTCACACAATAGTTAATACTTAAAATGCGGGATCTTCAGAAGATGGCAAGATCTGAGTGCCTTAATTTCCTGATGAGAGAACGAATATACACAACATCCGCCGAAAAACTCAAATGTTATTCAAAGACGTGTCTTTTGTACACATAAGGAAAAAACAAGCTTTTTATGAAACTTAAAATATATGTAATTTTAAACCGGCAGTAGTTGTCTTAACATTAAAACAATATAAGAAAATACAGACATTTTATTGACATAAACATGAAATGAAAACAATGGACAAAGATTTCCTGAGTGTCTGAGGGCTGTCTCATGGGAATATTCACTCTGCTCACAAACGCTTTGAAGTGCGCGATGAATCGCAAGCCCCGTAACAACGTTTAGTGCTTAGCAGATAGAAAGCATTTGCTAATTGAACTGCCTGGATTTTTGTCACCTACTAGTTCACTGTAAGTACAGTTCTGCCCCATCTTTCTCATTCTTGAATGAGCTCAGTCGTCGCTACTTTATTTCTTCCTTTTCTCCTCTGCCCATTTTTCGTGTTTTCACTACAATTCTTAATCTCAGTGATTCCCTCCTCCCTTTCTTATAGAATTCCATTAACAGCGAAATTAACCAATATACCTCTATTGCCAGCGAACAGGGATTTCCTGTGGTTTTCAATAAATGTCTTCTGATTATCTAAGGGTAAAATACCCCTCAGATGACAAGGGTGTGACATCAACACTGAAAGCACAGAAACACAACAGCACTGCTGAACGTTTGTTGTCTTTTCAGGACACGCTGTCCTGCTCTTCGTGGCCCGCGTCCCCGGGCCTGAGGTGGGAAAAGCGGTGGTGTGACCTCAGGCTGATCCCTCTGCTGCATTCCCGGTTCTCCCAGTACGTGCCCGGGACAGACCTGAGTCGGTGAGTTCATGTCAGCGGCCTCCGCTCGTCTGTTGATTGCATTTGAGACCTGGAGTGAGACTTGTAACCTGACATGCCTTACGGGTCTTACCATCAGGTTTCTAAGAGTAGGAAGACCCGCAGAAGAATAGCGTAATGTAGTAAAACGCACCTCACTGCAGGTGCTCGAGGCTTAGGTTTGGCTCAGTTCTCAGCCCTGCTGACCGAGCCCTGCTGACGGTCAGGTACCAGCTCCATCACCCCGTTGCCTCTGAGTCGGGGGTCAGCTCAGTGGCTGGCTCGGCTCTGCTGCCACCAGGGAGGGTGGGCGGCAGGGACCAGCGGCCACCGCTTCATCGCTGCCGGGCAGCGCTGAAGGCTCAGCTGTCCACGGAGCTCGGCTGACGGAGGGCGGCGGAGGGAGCGGGGGCTGAGGGCAGTCGGCCGGCTCCCACCACCTCACCCCACCACCTCACCCCACCACCTCACCCCACCACCTCACCCCACCACCTCACCCCACCACCTCACCCCACCTGGGGGATGACGGGTGGGTTGGAGCCTGAGGTCCTGCTGGGCCAGAGCGGTCAGCATGGGAAGGGGGCAGAGGGCTGAGCAGCTCCATCTCGGGTCGCCTCACTCAGTCTAATGGCTGCAGGCGGGTAGGGAGCCTCAGCTCCCCGCTGGACCTCACGCTACCGGGACGGGGCGGGGGCTCAGAGCGCTGCTTGGTTCACGCGGGTGGGGATGGGCAGGGCAGCTTGCCGCTCGACGCCTTGAACACCAGCAGGCAGGGACGGGAGGACAGGGGCAAGACCAGCTGCTGCTCTGCCTGCTGGAACCCTGGGGGGAAGGGTGGAGGTGCCACTGACGTTGGGCCAGATTAGGGCAGGCCGCCAAAAAGGTGGAATGCTTCTAGCCCGCTGCTTTGCCAGCCTTTGCACTACGAGTACAGACGCTCCTGGAAGCACTTTCTTGTCTTGCTCTTGGTCATCCTGGATGGAGACCCCGGAGCACCCTGCCTAGGATACACAGGAGGCGACAGGGAAGTTCAGGAGACTGACCCCCAGTCACCTCTCAGCCCCACGGCCCCCGGCAGTCGCCTTACCCTTCCACCTTTCAGGAGCTGCCTGTGCTGGCCCTCGGGTCACGGTCAAGGTCCTTTAGTTGTATTAGGGAGCCCTTGGGAGGGGTAGGCTGCTCTCCCTTGCCCGGAATTGGAGGCTCACCGGTACTGATAGTCAGATATTTTTGTTACGTATTTAATAGTGTTCCCTAATTTTTGTTACAATTACTTCTTTGACCCACGGGCTATTTACAAGTGTATTGCAAAATTTCAAAATAGTTTGAGATTTTTTTAATTCTCTTTTGTTATTGCTTTCTCGTATGATTTCATGCTGAATGGTTTCAGCCCTTTGATATCTGTTTAGACTTGATTTCACCTAGTATATAAATAATTTTGACAGGTGTGCCATATGCACTTCAAAGAATGTGCAATGTCGGGCTTCCCTGGTGGCACAGCGGTTGAGAGTCCGCCTGCCGATGCAGGGGACACGGGTTCGTGCCCCGGTCCGGGAAGATCCCACATGCCGCGGAGCGGCTCGGCCCGTGAGCCATGGCCGCTGAGCCTGCGCGTCCGGAGCCTGTGCTCCGCAACGGGAGAGGCCGCAACAGAGAGAGGCCCGCGAACCACAAAAAAAAAAAAAAAAAAAAGAATGTGCAGTGTCATTTTCCTTAGTTCGGTGTCTATGTATTTCAACTAGGTTGTATTTGTTCATTAGGGATTCTGATCCTCTGTATCATTAATGATGTTCTTGTCTGTTTATTGTCTCAGATATTGAGAGAAATGCATTCGTCTCCCAGTATGATGGGGGCTTTGTGTATTTCTCCTTTTAAGTGTGCCATATTTGCTTTAATTCTATATTATCGGATACAAACAGATTTAGATTTTTTACAATTTCCTGATGATGACCCTTTTATCATTATGAAATGTCCTATATCTCTGGAATTTTTCCTTACCTTCAAGAATTACATCAGGTATCTACACTGTATATTCTTTTATCTATTTCTTTCAACTCTTTTTAGCCCTGTGCTGTAATATGTGTCTCTTCTGTGTCGCATATACATTTTTCTTTTTTTTTAAATTTAAAGTAATGATCTTAGTCCTTTAATTGGATTACTTAGTCTAGTTGCTTTTTTTTTTTTTTTTTGCAGTACGTGGGCCTCTCACTGTCGTGGCCTCTCCCGTTGCGGAGCACAGGCTCCGGACGTGCAGGCTCAGTGGCCATGGCTCACGGGCCCAGCCGCTCCGTGGCATGTGGGATTTTCCCGGACCGGGGCACGAACCCGTGTCCCCTGCATCGGCAGGCGGACTCTCAACCACTGCGCCACCAGGGAAGCCCTAGTCTAGTTGCTTTTAACATAATCACTGGTATATCAGAGATTATATCTGCCATCTTAGTATTTGCTTTCTATTCAACACTCTAGTTCTTGTTTTTTATAATTAAAATTTTTGTTTTGAGATAATTATAGATTCATATGCAGTCGTAGAAATAATAGAGAGAGATTACATTTTTTTTGCCCATTTTCCCAAATAGTAACATCTTGCAAAATTATAGTACAACACCCCATTTAGGAAACTGACATCGACAAAATCCACCACTCATTCATGCAGATTTCACATGCCTGAGTGTGTAAGAGTGTGTGTATGTGTGTGTGTATGTGTGTGTCTGTATGTTTAGTTCTGTAGAATTATATCACATGCTCATGTTCTCATATCCACCTACCCAAGCACAAGGTGGAAGAGTTCCGTCACCACAAGAACCCTCCTGTTGCCTGTCTGTAACCATGCCAGCATCCTTCTTCCCCATCACATAACAACTCACTACTCTGTTCTTCACCTCTAATTATCTTGCCATTTTAAGAACATTATATAAATGGAATCCTACATTATGTAACTGTATTGGATTGAATTTTCTCACTCAGCATAATTCTTTGGTAATTCTTCCTAGTAGTTGCATTTTTCAGTTGTTTATCCCTTTTTATTTCTGATAGTATTCTGATAGTATGGCTGTATCACATTTTACAAATTCATCCCTTAAAGGACATCTGGGTTGTTCCAGTTAACTCTAAATAAAGATGCAATGAACGTTTTGTATAGATTTTTGTGGGAATGTGCGTTTTCATTACTTCAGGTAAATGTTCAAGAACTCGAGTACTTGGTTGTGTGACAACAGCATGTTTAGTTTATTGAGAAACAGACACATTGTTTTGTAGGTAGCTGTACGGTTTTGCATTCCCACCAGCAGGATATGAGCCACCCAGTTTCTCTACATCTTTGCCAGAATTGGGAGTTGTTGCTGTCTTTTACTTTACCATTCTTACAGGTATAAGGTATAGGTGTGATATATCACTGTGACCTGCATTTGCATATCCTAGTGATGGTCAGCATCTTTTCATGTGCTCATTTATCACATGAAATCCTATTTGGTGAAATGTCTCTTTGTCTTTTGACGATTTTGTAATCGGCTTTGCTTATATATTTATATTTATTTTTTTACTGTTGAGATTTGAGAGTTTTATGTATATTCAAGAAAAAAGTCCTTTGTCTCAAGGTACTAGTTTCTGTATTCTGTTTTCTTTAACTTTTTTCTTACTTTCTGAAATAATTAAACATTTTTATTTTTTAATATTCCCTCTATTATAGTGTTATATATGCATTCTTTTACTTTGTTTTAGTTATTGCCTAAACGTTATACCATATGTCTTTGTCCTTCCAGGCTGCTATAACAAAATACAGCAGATAATAACAGCAACAAACAACAGAAATTTGTCTCTCACAGTTCTGGATGCGGAAGTCCTAGATTAAGGCACCTAGATCATGTTCTAGTCCTTTGATGAAGCCCCCCCCAACCCTTCTTTGTTCATATCTGGTGTCTTCTCACTCTGTCCTCACTTGGTGGAAGGGTCAGGGATCTCTCTGGAAGCTCTTTTATAAATCACTAAGGACTTGCCCCCGCCATGGCTCTAGCATCTCCCCAAAGCCCCACCTCTCAATACCATCTCGTTGCTCACTAGGATTTCGAAACATGAATAGGAGGTGGGGCACCAACACTCAGACCATAGCACCATCTATACATGATTTATTAGTGTTTAGTGCAATTTATTAATTTTGCCTCTTTCAGAAAATTCTAGAAACTTAGAACACTTTAGCTAATTCCTTTATTTCTTTCTTGTCTTTGGGCATATATATATATATATATAGATAGATAGATAGATTTGAATTATATATGTATCTTAAAATTTTATTATCTTCAGCTATTATTCGTATCCTAACTTTAATCTTTCTGTTTCTCTTTATTTTTTTTCTTTTGTTTCTATTTTTCTTCTACTTTAAGAACTTTTGAAATATTTCTGTTAATGGTGTTTTTAATGTGTATACTTGTTTTCTTTTGTTTTGTTTTTCCTTTAAAAATTTATGTAGTTACATGATTTAAAAATGGTTAGCTAAAGCAATTTATGAGAAAAAGGAAATTGTGTGAATCCAGATGACTTCTTACATTTTTACTTTTATGGCACCTCAACACATCAACAGCTTTTAGCAATTGAATTAACTTCACTCAGTAAATACGACAGTAATAAGCAGTTATAAACACAGCACTGTTCTGAGTGGATTGTACAGCACTCCAGCTTGTTCCCGCATTCGCTCAGTAAGTACTGATTTAATGTCTACGTAGGAGGTGTTGTGTTTGCTTCTTTCTGTGAAGGAGCTCACAGTCCAGTGGCAGCTGAAGCAGGGGATGAAAAAGAAAACATAAATTATTGGCCCAAGATGGCAGATATACAAAATTGTGGAGCTTAGTTCGAAACCTAGGATATTACGTGCTGGTTGGTTTGGCCAAGGCCCATAATTTTAACTCTGATGATGTGATGCGTCTCGTATTTAATGGCAACAAAGTTGTGTTACTGTCATGTACTATTATGTAGCCTGAATTAGAACATCACACTATTTTATCAGTGGTGAGACGGTTTATGTTCGTCGTATAGTAATGATTTAGAAGTATATGTCTCATTTCAGTTTTGAAGTATCAAAATACGACAGAACATTGCAGTGTCAGGGAATCAGAGTGGGAAGGTTATTAAGGAGAAGAAAGTGGTCGATGGTATTAACTACAGAATAGAAATACTGGATAGACTGAGAAACAGATTAAGCTGAAGGTGACTTTGGCTAGAGTAATTATTGGAGTGAATTGGATAGAAAAAAATGTTTGGTATGAGAAGGATAGTGACGGTAAAGTAAGGGAAACAGTATGTAAGGATACGTCACCCGTAGCGTGATGGGGGAAGGGATAGAAAACTTAAGGCGTCTCCTGCTCGTGCCTAGTGGCCAAGGGGAAGGAGGAGACACAGCGGCCCCGTTGGGTGCACCATTGCCTTTGCTCTTCCATCGCTCTGTCACAGGTGGTGCTGTGCAGATGTACTGGGAGTCGCTGAACGGATGGACTTTCCTCCATCTTCACAGACAGGCCAGCAGGTCCACCGGGACTTCGCTCTATGTGGAGCCGGAACAATTGATGATTTAACAAATATATTCAACTAAATAACATTAAGATTCTAGTTGATTTCACCTACTCTATGAGCCATGCAGTGTCCCCTTGTATACGTTTGGAAGTAAGATGTCCTTCAGTAGGGGGATGGATAAATAAACTATGTACACCCAGATAGTAGAATATTATTCAGCCCTAAAAATAAATGAACTACTGAGCCATGAAAAGACATGGGAGAACCACAGATGCATGTCACTAAGTGAAAGAAGCCAATCTGAAAATCCTACACACTGCTTCCAACTATATGACCTTCTGGAAAAGGTGAGACTATGGAGACAGTAAAAACATCAGTGGTTGCCAGTGGTTGGGAGGTGGAGAGAGACGAAGAGGCAGAGCAGATATACTTGGGGGAGTGAAAATACTCTGGATTATGTTATAATAATAGATATATGTCATTACATATTTGCCCAAACCCATAAAATGTGGGACACCATGAGTAAACCCTAATCTAAACTATGGACCTTGGGCGATATGACGTGTCGATGTAGGCTCATTAATTATAACAAAAGTGCAACTCTCTTGTGGGAGATGTTGATAACAGAGAGGGTGTGTGTGTGTGTGTGTGTGGCAGGAAGTCTATGGGAAATCTCTATACTTTGCCCTCAATGTTGCTATAAACCTAAAACTTCTCATTGCAAAAGTCTTTAAAATGTGAGGTACGCAGGACCAATGCTGCCATCTTCATTTTACACAGAGAGAAATCAGAGGTCGGAGAGTTGCATAAAATCAAGGTACTTGCAATACCTGACAGATTTTAACTGAAGCGGGACAGAAGGGCATTGCAGACAAAGAGAACAGTGGGGAAAAGCCTCTGTTTAAAAGTTCAGGGCTTGTGTCGGATTGGTGAACTTCAGTTTTGGAAAAGAGGTAACAACGTGGTTTGGAAGAGCTTCTGTACAACCTCACCAAACAATTCAGGTTTCGAGCCTGAACCATAAAAGCTGTGATGAGATGGTGCCCCAAGGTAACATCGCGAGCAGAAACGACCTGAACTCAGTGAGAAGCAGAGCGCTTTGCTGGAGTCATTAACCCGAGCTGGTCTTTTTGTTTGTTTGTTTGCTTGGTTGTTTTCGTTTTTCCTTTCCTTAATCATCTCCCCAAATTGTTAATAACCAGATCAAGAATAATGGCCCGTTTTTTAAATACTGCTTGAGTCAGTGCTGCCCTACACACAGAGAACCACTCTCACGGGGCAATCTTTCTTATGTTCCTCCTGAGTACTGGGACGCCCTCCTTGCTTCTCTCCTGCCTTCATTCACATTTTTCCATGTTCTTATCCAGCACAGAGAGAACATATTTGTATCATAAAATACAGTATGATCCTTTCACTCCAAAGAGCCAGTGTTCCCACAGCCCTGCCTGACTCGGGATTAGTTGGAAATGCTGCCACGTGGTTTGCAAAGCTCTCGTCAATCAAGCTGTGCTTTACTGCCACCTTCATGACTCACCGCTGCCCCAGACGCACATGGCAACGAGCCAAACAGCCCCTGTTTCTCACAACCTCTCACGCCTTCACGCTGCTATTTGGTCCCGGAGTAGCTACCTCCCATCCAAAATGTGCACTTTCTCTCCTCTGCCGCATCTAAGCCATTCATCCAGTTGGATCCAAAACCCAGGAGCAATGTGGAGTCTAGCTGCTCCCTCATACTCTGTGAAAGGAAGCAATCACTGCCCCGCAGACTTTCTAACGCCTTTATAAATCCCATGAGCTCACTGTTTTAGTTTCACTCTCACTAACACATGTGTATTTTAGTCCCACGTCATCGCGTAGCTGCCAGGTACCCTACATGGTGTGACAGGACCGCCCACTCCACACAAATCTGATCATGGGAGGCCTCCAGGGAGGTTCAGCCGTGGCTCCCGTGGGCTCTCAGCTCCTTCCGGGGTGTTCACACCCTCCTCCGAGCCTGCCTGCTTCCCCGTGATGTCCCCACTCCCTTTCCGGACAAGGCCATCTAGCCGCTCCAAACCTGTGTAGTTGAGTCTCTACAGCTCTCACTTCTCCCACTTGAGATGCCTTCTCCGACTCCTCACAAACTCAGCATCTCCGACACGTGCCTTCATGTGGCATACGATGCACAGTGAATCAAACATGAATAACTCAGTTGTAGTCATAAGACATGTATGTGTTTTCATGTAAACACATATTTTGAAAATTATTTATGACTATTTTTAGTGAGCAGTCTATTTTTCATACAAAGAACGACTAAGTGTGTATTTTAAATGAATAAAACTACTCTGAAATTCAGAAACATTTGAGAATAACTTTTGCTGCCAGAGTTGTGATCAAGAATCCTTAGAAAAATAGAAAAAATGATTCTGAGCAGAAGGTGGACAGTCTGCGCTCAGAAGTTCAGATTTTCCAACTGTGATCATGTCACTGCTTTTTTCAGCCCGTGTGTGTGTGTTTGTATCTGTGTGTGTGTGTGCAAAGAATCATAATTGAGTCTAAGAATCCTCAAGACTACTGCAAATATTGTTAAAGTTTAATGTTTCCCAGTTACTACAAGACTAACTTAATGGCTAATGTAGTTTATTGATTTCAGAGACTATATGATCAAATAAGATAAAACATAATTTTTTTTTTTTACGATTACTGATCATCTTGACTCAAAGCATTACATTTTCTAAAAGCTGCAAATACGGCCACAGCACTGCAGTTCTTGCTAAGTGCTGGGTGACACATTCTTGCAAAACTCTCTCAAATATTGCATCAAGACCACACATTAACGTCTCATTCAGGGAGCTCCAGTGATTAGTGAAAGTATTGGGGTCCCACCAGTTAATCCGTGAAGTATATTTTTCTCATTTTCTGTTAGGGGAAATTGAGATGCAACTAAGTGGACCAATTTGCCAATATTCTTATTTGTTCAACAGCAGAGGCAGAAATAGGAGCCAGGCTATAATCTTTACGACCAGTTTATTTTGTAAGAGGTTGTATGTAAGCAAGTAAACTGTTCAAATACTTCACTTACATTCATGAAAGGGTTTCCAACAAATCAACCTGAAAAGTGGAAACAGAATGTAAAAATTGATACGTATTAGTGTATAAGCCCAGGTTTATATAAGGTTAGTCCTTTAGAATTATTCCACGTGGAGACTGTGTAGCACGTGTGGTTACATAGACTGCAGATTTCCTCTAAGTGCGTTAACCCTAGTCAGCTAAAAATATCCAGCTGCCACGATTCATTTAAAGCAGAGAGTACAGATGTGTTCAAGACATGCTGTAGTTTGTGGTGCATGAGGCAATGGTTATGACAGGGAGCAGAGAGAAATGTACGTTACTAACTCAGCTTAGTTCTCCTCTTCCACGGGTAGTTGAGCTTCTCTCTGCATATTTAAAATGTCTTACTCACTCTTGAATATCAAAATTAAAGTTAAGAAAGTCACGTGAAGTTGCAGTATTCTTTTTGTGCTGTGCATATTTTTTCATGTCACAAATTCAAAAAAACATTAGTTCAAAGAGACAGACAACAGTTGTCCCCTCTCAGGCTTTTCATGTACTTTTAAGAGCAAACAAAAAAGAATATTTGAACACTTCCCTGTAATCATTTGAAAGTGCTGGTCAAGGCTCTCGGAACAAGTTTCTCTGAAAACATTAATAATGTGGATGCAGAGAGCCGTAGGTGTGAAAGTCTCTGCCACGTGTCCGGTTCCGAAATCCGGACCAGTCTTATGGGACAGGAGAGTGACACAGGCCTCCTGATGAAGCTGGGCCAGAGAAATGCCGCTTGGGGTGTCTTTGTTTGCAGAAATGAAATCATGTGTAATATCCGCAAACTCCTACTTACAAAATTCAGAAGAGACAAAAAAGCAATTTAATTGGAGAAAAATATATAAATGTACAGTATTTACCTAGCATTTTGAATACTGAACTACACAACTTTTCTATTGCTTCAGAAACAGCTGGGATTTAAAGATAGTTTGTGCATTTGGGGATTTTTATCCATTCCTCTCCATTAAGCTTGTATTGAAACATGCAAGAACTTGAAACAGGAAGGTAAAAGTAAATAATGAAAGCTGTAGGAAGCTGCTTTAAACTCAACGGCACTTTTGTAGACCATTTAGGACGGCATCACTGAATGTTCTCTAACGACAACAGAAACTCAGTAGAAGACCATAGAGATATTTAGGGTGGCCGTGGCGTTTTAAGGAGAGTCTAGTTGTTATTGAAATGCGAACATCCACATAAATTTCAAGCATGAGTATTTAGACGTGGAGAAGAACTGCGAACCTCTCATCCGAAACCAACTTAGAGAAGATGAGGAACAACTGGCTTAACAGCTGACAGAGCGCATCAGCTTATGACAGCAAAAGATTGTACATGAGGCTCGGTATCTGTGCGTGCGGTTTCTGTGTGATCTTTCCACTGTACGTCAGGAATGCATTGAAAAATGTCAAGAGGAGTTGATGGTGCCCAAAATCATGGATAAACATCGATGTATAAGTTTATGGCACACTGGAGAAAGAATCCCGCTTAAAGGTCTTAGATATGCATCTCAAAGATTCTCCAAACGTACCTGAATCTCAAGATGCCTTGTAGTCATTCAAAGTTGTGTGTTGTCTGGGTTCCTCTGTAGTGTTCCATTTAAAAACAGATTTTTTTTTAAAGGGAAGTAAGCAAATATGAATTTGAAGCTGCATTTATGTTGTTTGAAAGAAGAGCTTTTGAAGACATAACTGTTTCAAGTCGCAAACAGACAAATGAGACGATGTTCTGATCTAATTTGCTCTGACACCTCCACAGGCAGAACGCTTTTCAAGTCATCGCCGTGGACGGGGTCTGCAGCGGGATCATCCAGTGCCTCTCTGCTGAGGACTGTGGCGAGTGGCTGCACGCCGTAGCGACCAATATTTCCAGCCTCACGAAGCACAACGTAAGTCGTGATTCGCAGAGCTCCTGGCCGGTTCCTCGGCCTCAGTGAATTTCTGCCGTGCATGCATAACCTTGCATCAGCCGCTTGGTGTTCTAAGAATGGGCCACTGCACACCCACCATAAACACTGCTGTGCAGTGTTTAGAGAAAATCACTGTCCTGAGAGTTTTAGTCCAATGTACCGGCTCGACAGTATTGACACCTAAGTTCCATTCACAAACATCGAAGCATCTACATTAGTTAAATAACTGAAAATAGATATTTAGCACTAAAATATCTATTATCTGTATCTACATATATCATCCATCTATCTATGTCTGTATATCTATCTATATATGCATCTATCTAGATATCTTTACATCACTTCTCCCTCTGGTTCCTCTGGAGATCCCCAAAATTTAGAGTATTAACTTGAAGCAAGTACTGTTTGCTACAACCCGTGAATCTTAACCTTCACAAATCTCTTCAAGTACGGGAGCTGGTTTAGGCTTTAGCTGGGACCCAGCCCCCTAACCCATGGCTCCTGCCACCTCTCTCCTTCCACGGGGTAAGGGAGTAGTAGAAGTAAAGTGAGTGGGCTTCTGTGTAAGCACGGCTCTAAGGCGAGTCTCTCTGAAGCATCATCTTCCATTGTTTAGTTTGGTGCCACCTTGGATAATGGTAAAACAAAATCAAAAGAGTTTCGTCAGAATATTTTTAAACTTTATATTCAATGATCTAGAAAAAAGTTTTCAGACAGCAAATATAATTGCGTTGTTTTTTTGCCTTGGGTTTTGTGGGGTTTTTTGTCAGTCTGAAACCTCTTGTCCTTTTCGGCGATTCCAATATGATGACACCACCAGATCAGCAGAGACTGAATCTTGGGTGGGCACTCCTGCCCAAACCAGATTGCCCCGGAGATATCAGCCTGGATTATCCGGGAGGGTCCAGTGTAATCACTAGAGTCTTTAGAAGTGGAAGAAGTAGGAAAAAGAGAGGACTAGGGAGACGGCAGCATGGGGAGGGGAGGGCTGACACTGCTGGCTCTGAGGATGGGGAGGGACCAGGACCCCAAGAGGGCAGGAGGCCAGGAGAAGCTGCCCACGACGAGGGGACACTGCCGCCCCGGGCAGAGACCATCCTGCCCTCACCCTGATCTCATCCCAGAGAGGCCCACTGAGGCTGCTGACCTACAGAACTGCAGGATCACGGATTAGTGTTTCTTTTAAAGCACGGTTTGTGGAAATTTATTATTTCAATAATAGAAAACGAATATAGCACCTATTTATCTTCAAAATAAATCCATTGAATTTTTTTCACTTAATCTAAATCTCATGGTTTAATCTGAAAATCATACTTTTACTCTTTCACATTTAACTTTTTCGGAATAACCATGAAATGCACTTGCATATAAGAGAAAACAACCTAATATTTGTATTATTAGGTTGTCCATGTGCAAAGCAGCCTACAGTATTATTTGAGTCCCTAGACCCTTTCAAAATGACTCATTTGTAATAATATCACAAGAAAAGTCATCGGAATTGCTGAGCTAAAGCCACCTGAACAGGGACTGTCTTTGGAGTGGGAAGGGTCTGTGTGTCTCAGTGCCTCGGTGGGCCGGGCAGGGCTGGGAGCCTTCACATACCACAGAAAGGGGGAGGGATAAAGGGCAAGAAGAAAGCGAAGGAAGATGGAAGCATAGCTCCGAACACGCTCCTGTTTGATCAAAGGGAATCTAAGATGATGCTTTAGCAGAGGCACGGCTGCCATGGGGAAAGCATGGCTGCAGTGTCAGGGACTCGGTGTGGAGCCTTGGTCTCTACTCACCAGCTCTGGGACTGGGCTTCGTGGTCCCCTTCGTCAGCGGGCACCGTTAGCTCCAGCCACCGTGAGGGTTAAATGAAAAAGTGCTTTAGACATCCTGGCCCTTGAATGATGCTGAAACGTTTGCACTTTTTCTTCTCTCCAGCTGCACTCTAAGTTAAATGATTTAATCCATAAACCACCAATAAATGGCCGTATCGATGTGCTTATTGTATGCGAGGTGGCACATCTTTGTTTTGTCCAGTTGTCATTTGAGATTCTCCATCTTCTGAAAGATGGTTGTTTGGATAACAATGCTGATAAAACGGGACAAGATGAGTTAAATGTCTAGTAGTGACTAGACCATTGAGCAGCTATATTTCTGGCAGCCACAGATCTACCCCTCAGTTCCCTCATCTTTAAAAGAGACAGAGGGAAGACGATAGAAGACAAAGCTCTCTTTCAGCCAGCATTTCATGAATCTAACCTTTCCAGCCACTCTTTACCGCTCCAGCACTAAAATCAATCCTGAATGATAAGCAGAGAGAATCTCATGCAACATTTCTACTAAGGTTCCCTGCTAACTTAAAGGGATCTCTTCCAGTCTAAATTCTTCCATATATATCCTATGTATGCATTTCCTTTATTGGAATGGAGTATGCTGCTTGAAATGTATCACTTGTGTGTGTGTGTGTGTGTGTGTGTGTGTGTGCGCGCGCGCAGACAGATATATATGTATATGTAATATGCCTCTATTCTTTTTTAAAAGATTTATTTATTGTTTATTTATTTTATTTATTTTTGGCTGTGTGGGGTCTTAGTTGCGGCATGCAGGATACTTGCGGCACGCGGGATCTTCATTGTGCTGTGCGGGCATCTCTCTAGTTGCGGCACGCGGGTTTTCTCTCTCTAGTTGTGGTGCACAGGCTCCAGGGTGCGTGGGCTCTGTAGTTTGTGGCACGCGGGCTCTAGTTGAGGCAAATGAGCTCAGTAATTGTGGCGCATGCACGCGGGCTTAGTTGCCCTAAGGCACTTGGGATCTTAGTTCCCCGACCAGGGATCGAACCCATGTCACCTGCATTGCAAGCTGATTCTTTACCACTGGACCACCAGGGAAGTCCCAATGCTTCTATTCTTAGTGGTTCAATGAAAATTACTGTGATCTTAAATAAGAATGATTGCATATATGAGATTTTCAAAATACATAATTCATATTTTATTATGTGAAAGAGAATAGACTCTTTTCCCCAAATGTTTGTATCAATTGAGAATGCTTTCAATGACAAACTAGAGAAACCCTAAATACTGATAGAGTAAAGAGTTGGGTTTTTCCCCAAATGAAAAGAATTGTGGATGGTGGCATCTGCTGGAAACCACCATCCACCCAGAACCCATCCTCTGCCTACACACATAAGGGCTGCAACAGTTCCAAACATCACTTCAGTGTTCAGAACAGGAAAGAAAGGGAAGAAGGATAAGCAGCGTCAGCTACATCTCTCCTCTTTCATCAAGATAAGAGAAAATTTCCCAGAAACCCTTTAGTGGACTAATAATGCTCACTTCTCCTCCCGAACTCAGCCCCATGACGATTCTGAGGGGTGGGTGGCTGGAGAGTGGGGGGGCTAGTCTCTGCCTTTTCTAGTGTTTGTAGTGGGAGAACCAAGAAAAGAAGATTGTGAATGGCTTCTGAGTCAGATAACCAACAATATCTACTACACTGCTTAATACTAAAAATATTAATTCTAAAAATAATGCATGAACAACCAACACCCCTGTGCTTTTTGTGGATTGATCACAGTCCTTCAGGATTCACACACACACACACACACACACACACACACACACACACATTTCATCAGTCATTTGAGTTCCTGTAGGATGTATTTCAGCCATCTTCCTATATTTTACCCATTTACCTGCAGGAGCAAAACCCATTACTTGGGAGTCACATTTAATTCACAGAGTTCTGCTATTTTAGATGGCAAATACTTGCAAGTTGAGAAAAGGGAATTTTTTCCCATAATGCCGTTGGTTATGGAAAGCTAAAGAAGAAACTTCTATCGTGTCTGCCACATTAAAAAGACTCGACAAAGCTTGTAGGTGAATTGAAAGTCATGACAAAATAAAGCCTAGCAGAAAGGAGATTTACCGAAAAGGAACTGAAGTCTGTGATCAGAGGTTGCAGCGTGTGGGCTGACAGGCATGGGTGTCACTTAAGGAGACGTTTTCTTCCTTTTTGTAGCCGCGGATTTTTCTGAGTCCTCAGATGCACTTTAGTGTAGGGTGTTGCTTTCTGCATTGCTTCTCCTCGCACACCAAAGTGCAAACTTCACACATGCAGAGGTCACCCAGAAATGGGTTACAGAGGGTGGAATCAGACAACGGCAGAGTCAGTAGATCAAGTCAGAAGAAAGGCCGGGCAAGCTGGGCATTCTGTTGTGTGCATATGTGAACTAGCCAGCCTACTTTGTCTCTTAGAAAACTACTCACCAACAGTTAAAGTTCTTGTAGAATTCTTGATACTGGAGAACATTAGCTGATGTTTACTTGCTCAATCCAGAACTGCCTTGATGTTAACTGTAAAGCACGGTCGTAAGCAAACAGGCAGCTTTACTGGCAGCTTCCCTGCCAGCCCTGGTCCGGTTGGGCTCTACCCGCCTGGCCCCGCCCCTGCCTCCTCTTTGGAGCATTCCCAGCCCCTAATGTTCCAGGGGCCTCAAAGCCACAGGCACCGCACAGGGGCCCTTGCCCCGACACACCCACCCCTCTGCCACCCGTGCCCAGGCCTGGATTTCAGCGTGGCCTTGGTCGTAATCATAGTGACAGGAGCTGACCATCCTGGGCCCACAGCTGCTCCCAGGCTGATGGAAGCTCCACGGGAACGTGGGGTAATTCCTCCCCCGGGCATACCTTGTCCAGTGCAAGTCGGGCGGCAGAAGGAAGCAGGCTAACAGAGGACTCGCCCTTGCTCACCGGATGAACCATCTGGAAACGCAGTGACTGCACGAGGCTCTGAAGGCGGGTCACGCCTGGTGAACGACTGACGGCGTTTGATGAGAAGCCCTGGGCAGCTCGGGCACACGGACCGCTCGCCAGCCGAGGCCTGCTTTCTGCTGCCGGCCTCCCTTCCCTTCACCTGTGACTCTGGCCTCCTGAGGACTGTACACCCTCTTCGGGCTTTGTTTCTCGGGAGGTGAGACCAAGGGCACCGAGCGGTGCACGTTCCGCCCAGGAGCGGACGTCGTGTGGAAGAGAAGGGCACTAAGTACGCAGGTGAAAGGCCCCAGGATATCACGCGAGAAATCACTGGGAGTTTGCAGTGGCTCCACGGAACGTTTCTTAGAACTGCCGTCTTCGGAAACTGAGCTTAAGAGCCAGACCCGAGGGGCAGAGGCAGCTGCAGGCCTCTCGCAAGGACCCAGGCTGGATTCTTACTGTGAACACTGCACGTTCCCCTCCTTAGGAAGCCTGACTATTTAATAATTTGGCAACGATGGACCTATTCTCTCCACCTGTGACCAATACTGGCAGATAAAACACATCCCATCACTGCCTGCAACCCAGGGTCCCTGCTGCCTGCACACCCCACGTCCGGCCAGGGTCCCCGCTGCTCACATGTGCACAGGCATTGTGCGACCTGCTCTAACACTCATGCCAAAGACGTGCTTGTTTTGCCAACTCTACCAGAGGGTTCCTGAGGACAGGGATCTGGTACCCTTGGCATCCCTTCACGTCTGACATACAGTCATTTCTGGAGTTCAGTGAATTCATGGAAGAATAAGTTAGCTCTGAGCAAAGAACTAGACATTTATAAATGGCTGCAACCTGCTTTTAGCTTTTAGGCTTCTAATTCACAGTAAGATTGTGTGTGTGTGTGTGTGTGTATGTGTGTATTATATATACTATGTATGATATATACCATATACATGCTAATCGTAAGGATGGCGACAGGTAAAATTGAAAAGTTCTTGTACTAGAAAAAATAAGAAAGTTCACTTGGGTATAACACTGGGTGGTCATCCTGATGGATTCTTAATAGACAGGTTTTTAAAAGCAACAAGGCAGGCAATTACATTGTACCCATGGGCCTGGGGAATAACCAAGGTGGCCAGGGCGTAGAATCCATAGTCTGAGAAAAATGGATGAAAAACTTGAGCTGAAACGTGGGCTCCTGAGGCAGAAATCATTTTTGATTCTTCCCTTTCCTGGTGAAGGCAGTTTTACCAACAGCTGCAGAACGGATATATCGCCGTGATGCACCCACACTAACATCGTGTGTCATCGGGAGGACTTACATCTACGGAATAAGATCTCTCCGGGTCCTTACACATCTGCTAACTGACATTGGCCACAAATCTCTAAGGAAATTGGGGGGCCATTTCTTGTTTCCGTAAGAATTATTTCCTTGGATAAATCTTCAAAATTAATTTTCATGGGAAAATATACCTTGTGAGCAGGGTCCTACAGCACCCATCCTGAGAGCACATCACTCATCAAAACTGACGTGTACGT